>NW_024609839.1:69896651-70207059 GCF_016920785.2 Ixodes scapularis | reverse complement strand
GATGGCTAACTTCCACAGTTCTTATGCACCATCAAGATGGCCGGTCTTAGCGGCTTATGAATATGATATGGTTCTGAGAATGCGTTCCACACAGCGCCTTCAAACATGGCGAGTAGTGAATACCCCCTATAAAGACTTTATAGTGAGGTCTATGCCAATGGAGGGATCGGTGACCGAGTGGGCTAACGCACATCAGCTCGGAGCACGAAAGCAAGTCGCCCTGCAGAACCGAGGGATCCTGGGTTCAATCCTCACCCCTGCCCGTTTCGACCTGGATGAGTATCGTACCGGTTTGCGGTCGTGTATCGCTACTGCGTGGTGCACGTCAAAGACTGCGATGGATAAATTTCTCATCTACAGCTGAGGCACCAGACGGCCATTAAGGCTGACAAACTTCTGCTGTATAAACATACAAACTACATTGCCGATCGTGGAAGGCCGACCGCAAAGACGCCTTTGATCGCGCACGTCGCCAAGTTCAGCTGTGAGACGGTAGACGCCACAATTGAATAACACCAGCGGCCAAATCCAATCATCTTTTTGTGCTCGAAAGAAACCTCACCACATCTCACACACACACACACACACAAAAAGAATCCTAGAATAAAAAATGCAATTCAAACCCAGACCAAGATCGAAGTCGAGTCGAGCCAAGAACGCAACCAAGGATCGCTTCCCGCCCCGGGGCGACCGATCTGATTGCGCCATTCAGGAGATGAAATTCGCTCGTCGACGCCGTCGCGTGGGGCAGCACTATCTGGGGCCTCTTGGAGTCGGCAGTCATGTCGTATCGAATTGCCTTTTGGTGTTTGGTGGGCGCCCTTCAAACGCCATCCGTCCCCATTCGTGGCTCGAGTCCACTCCCCCCCTCCCTCCGTCCCTCCGTTCGTCCCTCCCTCCCTCCCTTCCTACCCCCCCCCGTCTCTCGCCTCGTGGAGGGTGAATGACAAACGTATACTTCCTTCATCTTCACTTGGCTCTCTCCAAAGAGGAATGACGCGATCCTTGACGTGTTTATACAATACCACATAAAAGACAAGTCCTGAGAATGACGTCATCTTTAGTGGATTCCCGAAACCGTCCCAAGCGGCAAATATGCTGAGTCTCGACAAGGCGGCCTAAGCGTCCGTCTTGACGTCGTCGCGTCGGGTTCGTTGTTGGATGCTGCTGACCCGCTGGCGGCCATACTGACCCAAGCTACGCGGCGCTGCGTAGGCCCACTAGTGATGACGCCTGGGAAGGGCGAGATGCAGGCCTTGTCTTCTAGGCTGTATTCGTTTATACGGGTCCTTGGATCTGCGGAGCATTTGTCTCATTTATCGCGCGAGCCGCTGAAAAATGGCGGAAAGTCGGGCGCTGGGCCGTGTGCAGCCGCCGAAATGGTGGTCGGCAGTTTTGTTTCCTACTTCAAATGCTCCCGAGGGATTCACCACACCAAGGTTGTGTTTTTCTTGTTTTGTTTTGTTTTTGTTTTTTGGTTTAACCAGGGCCAAGCCGAGCTTTACAGCGATGAATAATTCATAAAGGGAATCTCAAACTCTACTCCAGAAAATGGTTTTTGGCTGGTGTCATTTTCACAGTTCGTGCGTACGCCGTACGGTACGTGCCTTTATTCTCTTTCGAAGTCGGGAACATGCGCCTGCTGGGTTGTGATCTCGCACATGTGGGCTGTAAGTTTTATAAGGATGTACAGGAGGCCACTTCCCGTGCCGAAACAAAAGAAGAAAAAAAGAGAAAAGACTTATGGGTGTGCTTTGGTCCGTAGAATCTCTCTGTAGTAACTCCGAAAAATAAGTGAAGAGTGCACGTGCCTAACTTTTATCAGCGCTCAGGGTAAAAGCGCGCACGGGCGCCTACTGGGATAACCCAACGTTGGATAACCCAACGTTGGTTAACCCAACGCTGGGTTTGACAGCATTGCAACAGTTCACCTTAGAATTGCCTCCTAGAGTTGTGGCCGCGCCGTCATGACTCAGGGGGATCGGTGACCGAGTGGGCTAGCGCACACCAGCTCGGAGCACATGCAGTGAGAGCTCGAGTTGCAGTACAAAGGGATCCTAAGCTCAATCCCCGCTCCTGCTGGTTTCGATCTGGGTGAGTATTGTACCGGCCTGCCGTCCGTGAATGACTATACTCAGTTCACTCTTAAAGAAGCCATGAAACGAATTTTCTACTTTCGCTAAATACTACTTAGACTCACTCCTTAACTGAATGACTAAACTTGCCTTTGTTTTTCTTTCAAGGCAATGGCAGTCGCCAAACAAATTCGAGAAATATGATTATCGTTCATCCCCTAAACTCGGAGCCAGACAAAGCAACCACGTGGCCTGGTGCCTATCCTATGCTGCCAACGTTAATCATAGCCACGCGCTGGGGTCGACAAAGTAGCAAACGCGTGCTGAGAAAAACCGAAAACGCGTGCGTCACAGTGCAGAAGCACAGTGTTCACGGCAAGTGCATCACGAGGTCGTGGTAGCAGTACAACCTGGTAGTCATCAATAGATAAAAAATCAGAAAAAAAACGCGGCCTTTAAAGGGGCCATGGAACGAATTTTGGGCTGGGATAAATGATTTTAAATTGGGACTTTATTAATCGCATATCGTTTAGTTGGCCAAAAGAAAGAGGGTAGAAAGTCAAAAGCCAGCTTTTCGGTACGAACATTTGAAAATATAGCGGACTATGTTGTATCTTCTTTCCTTCGAAAGCTCTCCGCCTTTTCACTATGATACATCCGCGGTTCCCAAAGCGCATCAGGGGTGCCAACCTGACGTCAGCCGAGCCCAGCTCACGCATTGGACACGAGAACTGCGTCACTCAGACGTATGCGCTCGTCAACAATCAATCTGTCGACAAATATTCGGATTCGCGTTCGTGCCAATGAGTGCCCTGGCGGAACTTATCGTCACTGGGGAATGACAAGTTCTATGGTGTGCATAAAAAGCACGGTGGAAGCCAGGAGTCGTCGCACCGGTGCCGAAGAATGTCACGACGATGTGGTTTCGCAATTCGCATTTGAGTTGAGGATTAAAGCTAAGAAGGAAGAAGTAGAAAAATCGTTTCATGACCCCTTTACGGGTCGTTGTAGAAAAAGCCCCTCTATCCTGGGAAATGTGGCGCCATTCATTGTTGAGCACATGCTCGAGACAATTGCCGTGCGCCACTTCTGTGAAGAACATGGCGTCTGAGATCTAGCCAACGATCTAGCTCAGTGTTGCGCTGAGCCGCCCTGATATTCCCAAGAGCTGCACGTTGCACGTGCCTCGTGCATAGACGCACCTTGCGCTACTTCTTGTAGAAGGTCCAACTAGGTCCAACAGAGCCCATGTTTCAAATTTCTTGCGCGTTCGGCAGGTGCAGTGGAACTCTCTCGGCCACCGATCCCCCGCGATGGCAAGGACTTTTGCAACTTTTGAGGAGGGTCTATCACCGTGGATCCGTAGATTGCGGCGATTGGCTATCACTGGTGCTTTGTGGGAAAGTGGGCGCCCTGCACACTGGACCTTTTGAGGCCCGTTCACACACTTGCAACCGAGTCGGATCGACCGAGACAAGACCGGTTTTTAAGCCTCTTGCTACGGCGTAGGGCCAGCTCCACAGTAGCTTTCTACGCCGTCGCAAGAGGATTAAAAACCGGTCATGTGTCGGTCGGTCCTACTGGGTTGCAAGTGTGTGAACGGGCCTTTAGAGCGTACAAACTGAGCTATACTTAACCCTTTTCACTGTGTGAACACAAACAGTTCTTAATGTTGCCAAATAAGGAATGTGCGCGCGCGTGCCTATGTGTATGTGAGTGTGTATGTGGTGGCGCGGTCTCTGCCAGTCTTGTAAGCGTTTACTGAAAAAAAAGGAACCAATTACAATTACTTTTTTGAAAACCGTAACTGATTATGGTAATCAATTACTGCAACACAAAAGTAATGTAAAAATTACCAGAAAGTAATTGATTACTTTTCACGTTACTTTTTTAGCTTTTGATTACGAAATCAAAAATGCGTACATATGTTCAAAGTGGAAACGAGGCACTCTCGACAGCTCCACATTCAAAACGTCTCTGAACGCGTTGACATGCTGATCCTTCTGGTATCTTGCTATCTTTTTTTTAGTTGTTTAGGGTAAAAAAAAAGTGTCCAAGGCTGGTACAAAACAGACGAATGACGCACGGGCAGAGAGCGATTTTCTAGTAAGAAAACTTAACTCCCTAGTTTTAGCTATTTCGGAAAGATCGAATTCATCATTTGTAGAAAAATAGTAATTGAAGCGTTAAAAAGTTACGACAAGATGTAATTGATTGCAAATAATAACTTACTTGTAACTCGCTACGTGCAGGCCTGGGCCCGTTTGCTCGAAGCACTAACCGCGGCTAAAGTTAGCCGCAGTACCTAGGAGGGGGATTTTGAGATCACGTGACTGGCTCGGTAGGGATGCGGGGAAACATGGCGGTGCCCCAGTGAGTGAGCGCCGCTCGCTTTGGAACTAATATGTCCTCTTATCTGTAATATCGGGCGCGTTAGTCAGCAACGAATGGTGCAGGAGGCTTTCGCTTTGCCTTACCTCACTTAAACCGCAAAGCATGGGCGATGACATCGCCGCATTTTTTAGATAGTGTTTTGATTCTGGACACTCCTAAGCCTAAATGAACGCGATAATTGTCGGCATAGCAACGTCTTTGGAAAGCGGATTGTTGATAGCACACAAAAGCAGACATCGTCACAACACACCTTTTTTTCTAAATTATCCAAGCACCGAGGTGCATGGTACGACTGTAGTTGCACGCGTCGCACGTGCTGGCGTCTGCAGTAGTAACCGTTCTAAAGCAAAAATTATAAAACAAATTTTGCTTTGCACGCGCGTTCGTTAACGCCTTATTATGATTTTTTACTTCAAATCTTTTATAAGAGGAAGGCCAGCGCGCGCGAACCGTAGAATTACACTTACAGCGTTCTCCTCGCGATGCTTGGATAATTTAGAAAAAAGTCTGTCGGGACGCTGTCTGCTTTTGTGTGCTATCAACAATCCGCTTTCCAAAGACGTTGCCCTGCCGACAATTATCGCGTTCATTTAGGCTTAGGAATGCCCAGAATCGAAACACTACCCAAAAAATGCGGCGATGTCATTGCCCATGCTTTGCGGTTTAAGTGAGGTAAGGCAAAGCGAAAGCCTCCTGCATTATTCGTTGCTGACTAACGCGCCCGATATTGCAGCTACAACGACATATTACCTCCAAAGCGACCGGCGCTCACTCACTGGGGCACCGCCATGTTTCCCCGCATCCCTGCCGAGCCAGTCCCGTGATCTCAAAATCCCTCTCCTAGGTACTGCGGCTAACTTTAGCCGCTGTTAGCGCTTCGAGCAAACGGGCCCTGGTCTGCCAAAGAACCGGAGCTGGGAAGCACGTAGTACATCAAACCTTTATGCTGCAAACTCTGTCTTTATGAGTTGAACTTTTTTGCCCCCCCTTGCCGGTTTCGTGAATACATATAAATGTCCGTTCTTTCCGCGAACATTAGAGGATTGGAAATCTTGCGATATAGTGAAAATGAACTCTCTAAGCCAATTCGAAAATAATGTGCTCGCCTGCATAGAATCCTATACACCAACTCATGTTTACAAACAAACCGGAGCGCCCCTAGCGGACGCCACCGGCGCCGCGCATGCGCGATGGGGGTGTGGGCAAGAAGCTCGCCGTCGCCCATAAATAAACCATTGAAATGCGATGTTGTCGGCGTCGGTGTGAGTCCCCCTGCCCTTTTTTATGTTCGAATTGCTGATTCTGTGTCTTCCTGGCGATGTCTGACTAGTTGAGCGGCGTCAGCGAAATTACCGAGGCTCGTTACACCGCAAAACTTCGCGTGAATAATGTTACATGTGGCGCTTCATTCCGCGTGGACGCCGCAGTATGTACGCTAAAGCCTGATTCGCATGATGCAATTTCGCTCGCAACGCCGCTCGGGCTGCAAAAGCGTGAACCGTGGCCGAGATGGTTGACGTCAATGATGAAAATCGCAAGTAGAATCGGACAAAGTGAATTAGGGATAACAAGTCGGTGATGGTCACTGGTCACAATGATCAACATCTTTTTGTATCTACTGTTTACATCGAGCCTGCTTACCAACCTTCAAATTTAAGTATTTTGAGGCCTGCACTTACTTTTTATCGCAAGCACCAGGCCAACAATTGTTCTACGGGCCGGCGTCGTCTAAGAGAGCAGACGACAAGCAGAAACGTTTGAAAGAGCAGACGACAGTTCGAACGATCAGGCGGCCGTTTGAACTTGAAGGCGCACTGAACGTAGTCCGCAGGTGGTCCGCACAACTTGACAGTTTTCTGGCATTCATGTTGGAACAAAACAAATAAATCTGATGACCACAAGTATCCGTGAAATCAACCCAAAGTGCTCGCCACCCAAGCAATCGTTAGACGACAGCGTCTGCTTTTCCCTTTTCACGGCACATATCCAGATTCTCAGACGAAGCGATCATGTGAAAACTGACCTTCAAACCTTTCTCGACACTTTTGGTACGGCCCCAGTCGCGGCGTTTTGACGAGAAGGCAGTTTTTTGTCTGGTTCCTTTCAAAACAACGCAGGAATACACGTCTGGCATGGGGACTTCTGCCCACAGCCCCAGACCGGAAGTGCGACCGACGCGCCACCACCGCGCCGTGACGTAACAGAGATGAGTTCGGGTATAGGGCAGGCTAGACTTTATAGTGTATGTACTTTTGCTTTTTTACGTGTCTGATTGAGCGAATTTAAATTATTTTATTGCGAGTTGTGACTGCGTGTTGCGCAATGTGGTTGTTGCGTGATGTGTTGCGAATAGTGATTTATTGCGAGTCGTAATCACTGCGGCTGTGGTTGATTGATTGTATGCGTATTAATTTTTTTCAAACATTATGGTGGGTCGTGAGCTGTAAGACTGTGTCGAAACTCTTATGCTGTGTGGCCAAATTATTAGTCCAAGTTTTACTTTTTCTATTGTATTTGGTTCCAAAAATGCACCCGGTATCGGCCCTTCTGAGCTAACAGAATCAATACACAAACAATAAACAAGCAAAATTTAAAAAAAAAAAAAAATTTCCAAAGCGAGAAAAGGGTTTTAGTTCGATTTCGCGTTTGATACAAAATCGGGAAGCTGAAGCGAATAATTCTCGAACGTTTAAACATCGCACAATAAACAAAAAATATAAAGCCAAAAAAATTAAAAAAAAAAAAAATTCGCGCTTTATTTAATATCAGGAAGCTGAAGCGAATAATTCGCGAACTTTTAAACATCGCACACCAAGCGGATTATGTAAAAGTCAGAAGAAATTAAACAAAAAAAAGTTTTAATATATTTTTCTTTGAGCATGGCTTACTGGTTGGCTACTTTGTGCTGAGCTTAATGGGAGAGGGAAACAAAAACAGCGGCGAAAAATTAAATTGGGATACAAACTGTGAATGAAGATGAGTATGGTTATAAGGGATGCCATAAGTCATGTAAAGTTAAGAACAGGACCATTTAATTTTGGATAAAATATTTAGATCGCATTTCCGGAAACACTTATGGCTTGTTCTCGCTACGCAAAACCAGTGATGCGAGCCCGACACGCTAAGATCGCAAGTAGCTAAGCCTGAAAGTAAGTTGCATCTAGAGAATCTGGATGCGCAAATTTATCGTGTGGCGTGTGTGCGACAGGAAGCTTCAGCGGCATCATAAGAAAACACAAACCAGTCTAAAAATCTGGAGTTAGTTTAGAAAACCAGCTTGTTTTCAGGCGTCAACAGACGCCGTGTGGTGCGCTCACGGGCGTGGGCGGGATACTGCGCCATGTCGGATTATGCAGGAACGGGATGCGAGCGCTCTCACGCTTAATTAACTTCCTGCTCGGTACTAATTATCCTCGCTACCGGGCTGACGTGGTTTTCGGTGTTCGGCTTCGTGTAATTATAATTTTATTTTAATTTGTATTTATCACTTTGTTCAAGCTAGCTTAAAAGTCAGATGTAACGATCTTTTAACTGTTACCAAATTTGAACCTTAATAAATCCTGAGTATTTGTAAAACCCGAACAGAAATTTGTTCTTGCTTCACTGCGTTGGCTTTTCAAGAAGAAAAATAATAAAATCCCCAGACGGCTTTTGTTTATGACTCACAAGAAAAATGAGGGGTCGGATGTCTCGTGTCTGCTCAGAAGCGGCAAGCGGGCGCTTTTCATTTCCAGACAGACGGCCGCCGTTGGTAGCAAATTTTCACTTTTAAACTGATCGTCTTTACTCAAGTAATCGAATCATTTTAAACTTTTATACAATTGCTGCCCCCTCCTTGGCCACTCCTGTACAAAATCTTAAATCGATACGAGAAGCGCCCGATTTATGCGGTCTATTCGAACAGCCAACGATTCCTTTTGCTCACGCATATAAACTGTGTGACTCCTTCAACTCCCCCCCCCCCTCTCACCCCCTCGTAGTCGTTTCAATGGATTCTGGCAATCTGATATTGC
Organism: Ixodes scapularis; assembly: GCF_016920785.2. NCBI lineage: Eukaryota > Metazoa > Arthropoda > Arachnida > Ixodida > Ixodidae > Ixodes > Ixodes scapularis. The sequence continues at coordinate 70,198,577 of NW_024609839.1, read as the reverse complement.
CGCGCCCAGGGCTGAGAAAGCAACGCTCGGTCACGGACCTCCAGAAAGTTCTCGTTTATTCATGTACCGCATGTAACTTCTATCATTTGTTCCTGCTTTTGTTTTCTAGAAAGTGCGTGTTCATTCTCGCCCGATCACGCGACGCTCGAGCCGCTTTCGCCGAATCTTCGAGATAGCGACGCACTCTAGATAAGAGGCCGCCCGCGACCTTGTCGAGTCAGTCTCGCCCCAGCGCTCGATTCTGCTGACACGCCGACTTCGACGCCCGCGACGCTCTGCTTTCTTCTGTTTCCTTCTTTATTTTTGGCACAAGTTCGCCACATTGGACGTTTATTTATTTCTGTTTATTTCTTGTTTATTGGTCACGACTCGTGACCTATTGGTCACGAGTCGTGACCAATAGCCCGCGCCAGACACTACCAACGACACCCTGGCGTAACTACTCTAGCGACATCTGGATCCGACCTGGGCACCACCCTCCCCGACATCCGTGACCTTATCCGTGAAGCCGTCCGGGAGGAGTTGAAGAAGTTGCTACCTGCTGCCACAAGCCTGGATACGCCCTCAGTCGCCGAGATTGTCCGGGAAGAACTTCAGCAGGCGCTGCACCCAGAAGTTCTCGCCAGCGCCGCTCCTGAACCACCGAAGCTGAGCTACGCCGCAGCTACCCGACGACCACCGCCCCCTGCTCACCCGTATACGGCGCCACCTCGACGTGAACCTCTAGCGCCGCAGTAATCACGACGCCATGAAGATCGGGCGTACGTCCGCCCAGAACAAGCTGCTCCACGAAAGACCGACGTGTGGAGGACGGCCGATCGACGCCCGTTGTGCTACCACTGCGGGGAGGCCGACCATATCTACCGTCGTTGTCCCTACCGGCAAATGGGCCTGCGTGGGTTCCACCCGAACGACCCACGCCCGAGGTACGGCGAACGCCCTCACGACATCGAGGAGTACCTCCGACGTTCCCCCTCCCCAGTGTCGTCACTCCGCCGTGAAGCCCGCTCCCCATCGCCACGACGTTCAGCCTCTGCAGCGCCACGATCCCGCCGAGAGAGCCTGTCTCCCCTGCGTCGTCGGGAAAACTGAGTGCGGCAACGCCTGGAGGTGACGTTGCCGAAAACGACGGAAGCAAACAGCCTCCAAGAACGCCGGAGCGCTCCCACTCTCTCGACGCCCCGCATTGCACCGACGCGCCTGAAACGGTGTCCAACAACCTAAACGTTGTTATCGATGGCCAAAACGCATCGGCACTCGTTGACACCGGGGCAGACTACTCAGTATTGAGTGGGAGGCTCTCTCGCCACCTTCGAAAAGTCACGACGCCGTGGGATGGACCGCAGATACGAACCGCCGGAGGACACCTCATCACGCCTGTCGGAAGGTGCACCGCTCGCGTCGAAATTCACGGCGAGACGTGTCCTGTGAAATTCGTCATTCTACAAGACTGTTCCAGAGACGTCATTCTCGGCATGGACATTTTGTGTGAATACGGCGCCGTCATCGACCTTGGAGAAAACAGATTGACGCTGCGGACACCTGTTCCGCCTTCAGAGAAACTCCAAACTGCGTCAGCCGCCGTCCGAGTCGCTGCCGACCACGTGAATCTGCCGCCGCGATCAAGTGTTGTCGTACCTGTCGTGACCGATGCAGCTACCCGTAGCGAAGTTCTTCTGGAAGGTAACCTCCAGTTGCTACTGGGAAGAGGAATAGGCGTCGCACGAGGAGTAGCTGAACTTCAGGATGGCCGCACTGTGGTCCTCATGACGAACTTCCGGAATGAAACGCAACACCTCACGAAAGGTGCAGCCGTTGGCCACGTCGAGGATCTCCGAAACTCCGCCGAAATCGCCGCCATTACTGATGAATCCTCGCCACCTCAGCAAGACGGTACGTCGCCAGCGCAACTCGACATCGACCCTAAGCTTCCGGACCCAAAACGACGGCAGCTGATGAACCTCCTCGCCGAATACCGTGACTGCTTTGCGACGTCGTCGAAGGTACGCCAAACAGCCGTTGCGAAGCACCGCATCATTACCGAGGACGACGCGCGCCCTGTGCATCGATCACCGTACAGAGTCTCCGTTAAAGAAAGGGAGGTGATCCAGGAGCAAGTTCAAGAGATGCTGAACGACGACATAATCCAGCCATCAAGCAGTCCGTGGGCCTCTCCAGTAGTACTGGTTAAGAAGAAGGACGGAACGCTTCGGTTCTGCGTGGACTACCGGCAGCTGAACGCGGTGACGAAGAAAGACGTCTACCCACTCCCCCGAATCGACGACACGTTAGACCGGCTGCGCCACTCTCGATACTTCTCATCGATGGACCTGAAGAGCGGCTACTGGCAGATCGAAGTCGACGAACGGGACCGAGAGAAGACAGCTTTCGTCACGCCGGATGGGCTGTACGAGTTCAAGGTAATGCCCTTCGGACTTTGTACGGCGCCAGCAACTTTCCAGCGTGTTATGGACACCGTACTGGCAGGACTGAAGTGGCAGAGCTGTCTGGTCTACCTCGATGACGTCGTGGTGTTTTCCAGCGACTTCGACGAGCACTTGCGACGACTCCGAGCTGTTCTTCAAGCCATACGGACCGCTGGACTCACCCTCAAGCCGTCAAAGTGTCGGTTCGCCTATGACGAATTGAAGTTTCTAGGTCACGTGGTTAGCAACAAAGGCGTGCGCCCAGACCCTGAGAAGACTCGCGCCGTCGCGTCATTTCCAGTGCCGACAGACAAAAAGGCCGTGCGAAGATTCCTCGGACTTTGCGCCTACTATCGTCGCTTCGTTCGGGATTTCGCACGGATTTCCGCACCGCTCACAAACCTCACGAAGGACGCCGAGAGGTTCGAATGGGCCGAGGAACAGCAGCAGGCATTCGACGAGCTGAAGCGACGACTCCAGACGCCTCCGGTTCTTGGACATTTCGATCAGGATGCGGACACCGAGATTCACACTGACGCAAGTAACGCAGGACTTGGCGCGGTACTAGTTCAAGTACAAGAAGGTACCGAACGAGTCATCGCCTACGCAAGTCGGACACTGTCCAAGGCAGAGAGAAATTACTCCACGACTGAGAAAGAATGCCTTGCGGTCGTCTGGGCAATCACAAAGTTTCGTCCGTACTTGTACGGAAGCCCGTTCCGCGTAGTCACGGACCACCACTCGCTCTGCTGGCTTGCGAACCTCAAGGACCCGTCAGGACGCCTCGCTCGATGGAGCCTCCGGCTACAAGAGTTCAACATGACTGTGGTTTACAAGTCAGGACACAAGCACAGCGACGCTGACTGCCTGTCCAGGGCCCCTGTCGAAACACCTTCCGGCAGCAGCGACGACGACGATGACGAGTGCTTTCTAGGGGCAGTGAACACCGATGACATGGCACGACGTCAACGAGACGATCCGGAGCTGCGAGCCTTAATCGAGCACCTGGAAGGGCGCGGCGGTACCGTACCCCGTGTTTTCTCACGAGCCGTGCCGACCTTCACCATTCGGCAAGGTGTACTCTACAAAGAGAACTTCGGGAACAACAACTCGCCGTGGCTGCTGGTAATACCGACCGACCTTCGAGGGGAGATCTTTCAAGCATGTCACGACGACCCGACGTCCGGACACCTTGGATACAGCCGGACACTGGCCCGTATTCGTGAAAAGTATTACTGGCCCAAGCTCCCCAAGACCGTCCACCTGTACACACGATCATGCCACGAGTGCCAGCGACGCAAGAAACCTCCGACGAGGCCGGCCGGACTCCTGCAGCCTATTTCTCCTCCAACTGCACCCTTCCAGCAGATCGGAATGGATCTACTTGGTCCTTTTCCGCCTTCGACGTCGGGGAACCGCTGGATCATCGTCGCCACAGATTATCTCACGCGGTACGCCGAAGCGAAAGCTCTTCCTTCGGGGACTGCTGTGGAAGTTGCCAAGTTTTTCATTGAGTCCATCGTCCTCCGGCACGGCGCTCCAGAAGTTCTGATTACAGATCGCGGATCATCGTTCATGGCACAACTGACCCAAGAAATCCTCCGACTCAGTCACACCAGCCATCGTCGTACAACTGCGTACCACCCGCAGACCAACGGGCTGACGGAGCGACTCAACAAGACAATCGCCGATATGATCTCTATGTACGTCGACGTAGAGCACAAGACGTGGGACGAGGTGCTGCCCTACGTCACGTTCGCCTACAATACGGCGGTTCAAGAGACCACTGGATTCACCCCTTTCCAGCTGGTACATGGTCGGAAGGTAACGACCATGCTGGACGCCATGCTGCCCCATGAGCCATGTGACAACGAGAGCGACGACGCCCAGGCGGTTGCTCAACGCGCCGAAGAAGTTCGCCAGCTCGCCCGACTCCTGATTCAAGACCAGCAACATGTCGACGCTCGCCGGTATAATCTTCGTCGCCGCGACGTCCACTTTCAGCCCGGAGACAGAGTTTGGGTGTGGACGCCGATTCGTCGTCGCGGTCTCAGCGAAAAACTCCTGAAGCGCTACTTTGGGCCCTACAAGATCATCCGACGCCTCGGCGATCTGAACTACGAAGTTCTACCCGACGGAACGCGCCCATCTGCAAGACGTCAGCCGCGACCCGAGGTGGTGCATGTCGTCCGGCTGAAGCCGTATTACGAACGATAGGACTCTCCACTCTCGTCGACGAGTGAACTGTGGACTGTGAACTCCGGCTAGCAATTCTGCTGTCCTTTTGTTTTTTGTTTTCCGTTTTTGTGCTGCATCGGGACGATGCACTTTTAAAGGGGGGGATAATGCCGCGCCCAGGGCTGAGAAAGCAACGCTCGGTCACGGACCTCCAGAAAGTTCTCGTTTATTCATGTACCGCATGTAACTTCTATCATTTGTTCCTGCTTTTGTTTTCTAGAAAGTGCGTGTTCATTCTCGCCCGATCACGCGACGCTCGAGCCGCTTTCGCCGAATCTTCGAGATAGCGACGCACTCTAGATAAGAGGCCGCCCGCGACCTTGTCGAGTCAGTCTCGCCCCAGCGCTCGATTCTGCTGACACGCCGACTTCGACGCCCGCGACGCTCTGCTTTCTTCTGTTTCCTTCTTTATTTTTGGCACAAGTTCGCCACATTGGACGTTTATTTATTTCTGTTTATTTCTTGTTTATTGGTCACGACTCACCACCCGTGACAATATACGGAACGTGAAGCTGTAGGTATGCAGAGAATAATCGGTTAATGTCTTTTTAGCAAATCCCAACTTTACCATACAAAGAAGTCAAGCCCGTGGCAAAAGCAAAGCACCTATCGGCGTTTCGATGTGTTCGTTCTGTTTCATTTGGGTTCCGCGATCCAGTGGTATGAGAGAAGAAACCGTACCGCCTTCAAGATCTACGGAGCGCACGAGTCGAGCGGTTCGAGCGTTTATCAGAACACCCCCGCAATACGGGTCTGAACGGTATTTTAGAACGCACATTTTGGCGCGTTACGAATATTAACTTTTGACTCCAATTCAACCGCCTATGTATGTCGTCCCTATAATACTGCAGTCAATATGGCCGCCTCCAACCTCACGCGGGAAATGAAATGGCGTGTCCTACACGGCGCATTGACCACCGACCACAAGGATTCAAAGATTACCACCTTTTTTAATGTGGCAAGGTCATACGTCTTCAAAGCCAGGAAAGAGCTGAGGGGAAAAGCCGTCAGTGGCCAAAAGGCAAAAGCATTCATTCCCAACGATCAGATACCTTTAGGACGGCCAACTGTCGAACAAGTACGGTATGTCGTCAAGAATGACAAGAGCGAGTTAATCAGGGCCGATGCGAAGTAACTTGAAGGGGATGAGCGTACCATGAGGCGTGTGGTTCACAAAGATATTTGGTACACGACCTACGTCATAAGAAGAAGGCAGTTCACGACCGACAATTCCCAACAGAATCGCCTTATCCCGTCGAAGCACCTTTTTTGACCGGGTAAGCTTCCATAGTGACAAATTCGCCAGAGCGCATGCACAGTTGACTCTCTCCTACACCCCTCCCCCCCCCCCTTTCCTATCTTAACAACGAGGATAATGACATACAATTTCTTGCTTTTCAGATGGGAAAAACTTCGTCCAAGATGGAATGGCTAACCGTAAGAATGACGGGCAGCTTTCTTCTGGCCCCTCTGAGGTTCAAGAGTTATGCACACCAAGTTTCTATCATATTTGATGGTCTTGGGGATTTTGAGCAACAAGGGTTATGTTAAGCCACCCCTTTTCGTCTCCGAAAGACTTAGAGTCAACGCCACTAGGTATGCTGAGGTGCTGGAGATGGTGACGAATTATTGAATTAAAGATGTCACATAGGTGCAGTCATGCGTCTTCCAGCAAGACTCTGCTCCAGCACTGATGGTTCCTTTAAAACAAGAGGGGCTGCCTGAAACTTTTCCACGACAACCATTCCGGCTAGCTCCACAGTCTTGAATCCGCTGGACTATTTATTACGTTTGGGGCGTTGTTGAAAGAGAGACCAAGAAGCAGCTTCAGAATACCAAAAGAAACTTGTTGAAGGCTGCCATTTAGGATGTGTTCGCCAACGGCAACTAGGACCACCTCATCAAGGCGGGCAGACGCATTCAGAACCATACCGAGGCTGCTATCACTGATGCCAATGATGCTTTTATTCAATAAGCTTGAAAGGGGGAAAAAACAAACATATTTGGAGAGCACTTTGCTGGAGTTGCGCACTTGTTACACTCGTGTAAGCGCAGTCAAAACCTCTGCTCGCTTCGACGCGAGGCAGTTTGCGCAAGCCCTACGTACCACTAAATTATGCGCCCTCTCCCAGAAATGATTCATATTTAGCTCTACTCCGGTCGCCCAGAGTAAAGCGAGACACGGGAGCGGGGTGATGTGCCAGATCCGTTTTTAGGCTCCGAGTCCTGCGGTGGCGAAAGACCACCTCGATGTCGGCTGTGGCTAGGCATGTCCCGAACCTGGGACGGTTAGACAAAATTTAAACAAGTTGGACTTTTTTTTTCCGACTTTTTTTTTACGAACGTTCGTCAGACGTTGCGCAGGCACGTAAATTAACAGAAGTTGCGGAGCCTTCTAGCGAATGAGGATTGCGGCATTTTAATTATCTAACAAAATAATGAAATGATTCCATGGTTGTTTCTACAATCTGTAATCAGTGGTAAGCATACTATAAAACTTAAAGCAAAACACCACATAAATCGGTGGCCGAGTATGTTAGCGCATGGCAGCTTGGGAGCAGCACTTGAAGCGAAAACTCGCTTTGCTGCTCAACCCAGGTATCCTGGGTTCGATCCCCACCCCGGCCCATTTCGATCTGGATGGGCATCGTACCGGCGTGCGGTCGAGTGTCACTGCTGCGCGATGCAGGTTAAAGACCGGAGGCTATAATCCTTTTACCACTAAGCCCGACCGGGGCCAAAGCTACGACACAAATAAAGGCAATCAAGCAGTAGCAAAAGTGCATCTTCAGTGCCCTTGTCGTCAATGTGCTTGGCGTGGAATAAAACCAATCACGCAAAACGAATGCAGCATGATTCTGTGTTTTTCTTTCAGCGTGTGATGCGGAGAGCGGGTTCGACTGCTTCTCGCGCAGGGGTTGCGGTGACGTCACAACGACGCCGAGCTCTGATTGGCTTTGATCGAAAGAATAGTGGGTAGACCTCATAGATGCCTTGAGGTCTACCCATTACATATTTTTTTCCTTCGGCCAATAAGAGTTCGGCGTTCTGTCATCATCGCAACTCCTGCAAACGAAGCAGACGAACCTGCGCTCCGCATTGGTTTAGTAGGTGGGAGCACGAGCACAAAGATGCGAGTGCCTTGACGATGCACTTTCGGGCGCTGCTTGACGTTTCCTTTTGATCGTAGTGTTGGCTGCGGTCGTACTTAACGTAAAAAGGGAGAATAGGGGTGGAACTGCACGGGTAAAATTTATTGTGTACTCCGAAAATACCAGACGGTCCCATTCACATACTTTGCGGTTTGTTTTTCTTAGAACCGTGTGCCTCGAGACATCTGACATGATCTTACGACAGAAGAACACACTCGCGCCACCTATCGGTTATGCGTAAATCTCTGGGCGGCCTTGCATATTTACTATCTTTCCCGCGCATCATTCCTTTTTTTTTTCTCTCTTTTGGGCTTGAAAACATTTTGTTAATTTTATAAGCGACCATTTTTCATTGGTAGTAGGTACATTTGAACTCGCAAATACCGCGAAACCTTCGCTTTCTTGAAATGCAGTTCCAAGGTCACCGCATAGATGGCGCCAGAGTGCCGGTGTGTCCCCTCGTCGTAAGAGATATTAAGAGGTTTTTTTGAGGCACTCGGTTTTAAGAAGTCGCTAGTTTGTGAACGGGCCTTTACCGAGTCTGCCTAATACCCTACTTAGTAGGGAAACTTAACTGAAGTTACGCTAAGCCACGGTTACCATACTATACTCTCGTGACGTTTCATGGTTACGCAGTCAAAGCTATGAGCGCACGTGCGATTGTTTGCTCATCTTGAGCGCCCATTAAAGCTGCGCATGCCCACTCGTCACTTGCTCTAAAATGCCTGTCCGAGAGTCCAGTGTGCTAACTGCGGTTAAGCGTAACTTCAGTTAACGGTGACTTAACTCCGGTTAAGGGTGGCCGTTTGAGGGTATCGCTTCACGGTGTCTAGAGCAACACGCGAGACTGTTCCTCAATGTATAAATCTTCCTTCTTTAAAATTTTGAAAAAATGTGAGTCTTGATTAGGCCGAACCGTTTAAAAAGTGGAATTTTGTCGGATTTGGGCAAAAAGTTAGAAGGTCCGCGCCGAACCAGTCGAGCGCCGAAGTTCGACGTCGAAACTCGGGTCGCGCCAAAGTTCGGGACATGGGCGTACCGCGAGGATGCACCGCCGCGTACCATAGACCCAACGCGAGTCGAGCAAATCAACGCATCCTCGTTTGACGGCGTAATTGCCGCTTCCGCGCGTCCAATGTCAGCGCCGACGGACACGAGGGGCGACGCCCAAGACGCGTTAGAACGCAGAATGCGACCCGGGTGTAACCAGTTGCTGTGCCGACGACACAGTCCCGAGCCGGTCTCCAGAGCACAGAAATGCGCACTACTTCTTTGCGTCAGTTAAAGACAACCAAAAATGAAATGAAAAAGGCCCGTACGCAGCTTTCATTCCTACACCTATCAGTACTCGCAACATATACATTAATTCCGGGATAGGTACTTCAAAGATAGGCATTGAAGATACGTATCTAAAAAAAAAAAAAAAAACAGATATCTTAGTATTTCTGATTTTGTGTTTAATTAATTTTTACAAATGCATTCTACGATTGAATCTAAATGCAAAACATTGAACGTTTCAAATACGATTTTAGTCAAATACAATTTCGGCCACTCTTTTGGGGTATCTTATCTATATTCCTATTAAAAAAACAAGAAAGAGAACTGAAATGAACGGACGGGTCGAAGTACTGACTTTTTATGGGTTGTTTTTCCTCGCTGACGACAGGTTGTTAAAAAAAAAAAAAGAAACTTGCTTGAAAAGTGCCTTTAAATTCAGCTCGCACTCCTGGAAGTGAATACATTGGAAGTATTTATGCTCTAACCAACTATTTTATAAAAAAATTTTTTTTCATGTTTAAACTTCCTAATTTATCTTTGAAGGTTTGATCCTTGTTACATATATGTATAATTTCTTGCTTTTTTATTTCGGTACGGCTTTTTTGAGCTCCCATCGTTATATTTTACTTCACATTCGAATAAGTTTCTGAAGGAGAGTAAATAATAATAATAATAATAATAATAATGATAATATTTATTTTGGTTCAGAGAAGCGCGGAATATTATTGTATTTTTAATTAAATAATATATATCCGTGGTTTTTTGCATTTATTTATATATATATATACAAATAAACATTTTGCCTAACCATAACTTCTTTGGTCACTCATCGAACATTCCTTTAGATGTCTCCTTTCAGAAGTTTACTAGGCTGAATCTATTTCCATGAAACCGATAAGAAGTGAAAACACGTCCAAATAAACAACTGTATGGCAATCGAGTTTATCTACAACAGATAGATAATAAATGTCCTTTAAGGCACTACGATATCTTTATCGTTCTTTTTAACGGGAGTCGTGTATACCCCCTACTCAAACTCCCTATTATTTGGAGCGTCCTCACGGGACGACGTAACCCGGGATGCCTTACGGGGTACGGGGACTAATTGCAAACGCGCGAGCCGGCGTCTTTAAAACGAGGCAGAGTTTTCGGGGCGGCAGAGCAGGGCAAGTACGGGTTTGCTGTAATCTCACGCTTCTATGGCGCCACGCCTAAGTTTTGCATAAAATATGCGCGTAGGCTTCAAAAGTTTGCAACTCTTTGATTGAACTCGCTTCCCAGACAAAATACAGAAGTTAGTCTCGCCTGTAAACAAAGCTTTGTTTGCTCCTCCCCCTCCCCCCTTATCTCCCCGTGTCGCTTCTGATACTCCTACCCACAATGACGGAGTAGTTTAGAGAGGGCCTAATTTTCAGGCTGGCGTTCCGAGTTAGGGGTCATCCTTTAATACGACGGCCCTGTGCACTCAATCAAGGTGTAGGAAAATATACATAAAAAAAATCCACGACGCTTTTACACTGTTGCTGTCGTCTTCAGTGGCGCATTAGCGTGCCGATGTGTTTCGGGAGCATTTTTTGCGAGTATAAAATAACTTTCACTTTAAAGGTGCTTTAAAGAAAGACTGGATTAGAATGCTTCTCCCTGTACCTGGACTCCCCATAGCCAGCAGCATTAGCCGAGCGCTCCTCAGAATTCGCCTCTAAAACCCTATTGGGCAGGAGATCGAACTATAGGGAGCTCTCTGACCCGTTTGTTTTCCCCACGCTCGGTGTTTACTCAACACAAGGCCTGTGCACATGCCGACAGGCCTTATGGGAATGTCCATGTCATCTTCTACAATAAAGCGCGGGGCACAGTTTAATGTAAAAAAAATACTAACAATCGCCGAAGGGACGTTAAGTGCTGGATCTATCCTCAGAGAATGCGAGCTTGACCGACTTCGGCTTTTTTGCTGAGCTGGGGCCGTGCATGCTGCGTTGTTCATGCAGGCCGTAGTGGAAACAAAAGAGCCCCTCCTCCTCCTCACCGGAGAACACCAACTCCAGCCGAACGCTGACGCCGCGTTCGGTTATGTCGGCCGAGCGCTGAGTCATTTTATTTGTTGTCCCCATCCGTGTAGTTGTAAAGTTAACCGCTTGGGGCGTCACGGTCTGTCCTCCTCCCCAATACTTCAAGCACCCACGGACCCGAAAGTATCATCATGGGGAAGATTATCACCCAAGGGACACCCCGACATTTAAATTTCGGCCAGGAACGCCACCGGCCTGTGTCGGCCCAGCCGCCCTATTGCCCAGCCACCTCGGTCCTACTCATGAGTAGACCTACGCTAGGCCTACCTTCGAAGTGGTCTCCCACAAACACCATCCTCATTCAAGCTGAAGCATGAACGGTACCTGAACTACCATTATATAGGGGCACCCCAAAGGCGTGGTAGCTACAGCCATCAGTCTGAAACCCCAAAGTGGAACGAACTCAAGCCATCACTCGCCCGCGTTCACAGCAGTAGCGTTCAAGCACGCTGCAGGACGCACTAAAGATGAAAAACAAGACACATACATCACGACGCGCATTGTGCGAAACCTACTCGCTGCAGACTCCTACAAAAACTCGACACAATCCAAGCTCCCCAATCTCGCTGAAATTGAACTCGAAGACGGAAAATAGCCGATGCGCACGTATAAAGTGTAACTGGTTAGACTGGTATTTGTACTGGTCAAACTGGCATTTGGACTGGTCATACTGGTCTAACAGGAAATCTACCTGGTGCAACTGGTAGCCAGACTGGTCTAACTGGTAACCATATTGATCCAACTGGACACCAGATTGCCTTCTAAGTGGTCACCAGATTGGCCCGTCTGGTCACCATATAGGCCTAACTGGTTGCCAGATTGGCCGTACTGGTCACCAAATTGGCCGAACTGGTCACCAGATTGGCCGAACTGGTCACCAGATGCCGAACTGGTCACCAGACTGGCCGAACTGGTCGAAATGGTAACCAAATTGACCAAACTGGTTACCGGTTTGACCCCTCTTTCTCGTTTTATTTATTGGATTTCTCACTTTGATTTATTGGCTTTCAAATAATTACGGCATGATCGAGCGTTTACTTTTTACTAAGAGATTAATCACCTGAGCCGTTTGAAATACTCTCAGAGGTATGACATTGCTGGGAAAAAATCAACATGCTGGGAATATCTTTTATTGCTCAGGTGGTCACCGAGAAATTCCGTACGTTCAAAACGACCAGTATAAAAGACTGAAACGCAGAGCTCGGTAGCAGTGATCAGGTTAGTGTGCCGTTGTATTGATGTTTGTATGTGCCGTGTATGTGTATGTGCTCAATGTTTGTTCAGCTGATTCTCTACATTTGTGTATAATGAAGATTTCCGAAGCGTAGCGGTGGAGTGAACAAATGAAAATATTTTTTTGTCGAACCACCATGACGAGTCAACCAGTATGACCAATTCAACCGCCACGACCGGTCAACCAGTGTGACCAGTTCGAACCACCACGACCAGTTCAACTATTATGAAACTGGTCAAACTGGAGCAATAACCAAGTTTGAAACTGGTACGAATTTGAAATGGTCTTTTCAATAGGGCTGGCCACCCCAGGAGCAACCTCCAAAGGCGTGGTCCACGGAATCGCACCGAACACCCCCACAATTGAGCTCCGAGAGCACCTAGAATCAGAAGGCCACAGAATTCCATACGCCTACCAGTTCTATACGCCTCGTCACCTTTGAAGGAACTATCGTACCACATTCGTCATCTTTCACCGGAGAGTAATGCGCTGCTATCCGCGCAGAGCCGGCATTCTCCTATGCTACAAGTGCTACAAAGTACACTCTAAGAAAAAATGGAGGAAAGAAGTAGCAACGGCGCGTCTTCCTCCATTCTACTGACGCGCCCCCAAGCGGACACGAGAAAAGCGGAGGAACGAAACGTTTTTTCTCCTTCTGCAGGCAGACGGGAGAAAGCTTTCGCTCTCCCGACTCATCTTCTTCCGGTTTCGTTTTTCGAGCAGGTCGCGCACGGTGTTTAATAAATAGCTGTTGAGTTGATTGAGCTTCAGCGGCAGCGAAGGCCGCCTGTAATTTCGTCTTCTAAAGTCTAAACGTGGAGAACATTTCGGTTGCATTGACGTTTTTATCACTAATTTTATCAAAAAAGCAAACGAAGCCGCTAGAAACAGCGAAGTTCCGGAGCAGTGCCAGCAGCGCCACGTACACTATAGGTAGGATGCCCGTCTCCGGATTGCGGGACTCACGCGGCACGGAACCGACGGAACTACAGCAGCGAAACCACGCGGAACTGTGTCGACGTTTTCGACGTTATGGAAACCGCAGGAACTGCGTCCAAGACAGGCAGGTTTGGCTGCCGGCTGCCTGGGTGCCTTCCGTGCTGAGTTCGGTTCTGTTTTCCGATGCCGAGTGCAACCGGCGTTCAACGTGGTTCTGTATTTGTGCGTGTCAGCAACATAGGTGTAACATCGTGATGGCAGTGTTGTGGGTTGTGAACAGAAGACTGGAATTATCGCCGATGTGACCGTGTGTTCGCGTGTCAGTGGTGTAACAACAAGATGAGGTGGCGTAAGCTCTCGGGCATTGATGCCGCTGGTCGGCCCGTGATCGGAGGGGGCGGGGCGTCGCAGGTTGACATTTCGCTTTACATTAAAAAGTTTAATACCACTTGAGGGGTTACGTGCAATCGATCAACGTGCGGATAGTCATGTTGGAACGATGTTTTGAACAGTATAAGCTCCTATCGTGCAGTGGCCAATGTGACTGTCGGTTGTCTCGTCCCCGAGAGCAATTGCGCTCTGGGTCAAGGACAACAGTACGAAATGGTGACGGAATGTACGTATATTTACAGTGTGGAATTTTGGCATTAAAATACAATAGTAGGTAAAATCGAAAAAAAGCTACCTTTTATTTTTATGTTCAAATATACTACGGTTCCTTGAGAAACTGCCCTCCAAGTGGCGCGCTGGGATGACCACTAGAAGTTTTTTGGTTTGCCACGGCGTAGCTCCGTACACTTAACACCCGCCGCAAGTCGCGGCTTTGAAAGCATTCAAGTTGATCAAAAAGCGATTTCTCAGCCCGTGAAGCATCACTTCCAGCTGAGTGAATATCCGCTCTACAGAGATTAATTCAAGACGGCAATTGCAGCTTTGCGCGAACAGCACACATAGAAAAACAAATAGAAATACAGGCTACGACGAGCCATGTGGGGAAACAAACTCATGGCTTCGAACCGCATTGGAGCGGCTTGATTTATTGGCTTTCAAATAATTACGGCAGGATCCAGCGTTTACTTTTTAATAAGAGATTCAACCCCTGAGCCATTCAAAATACTCTCAGAGGTATGACATTGCTGGGAAAAAATCAACATGCTGGGAATATTTTTTTATTGCCTAGGGAGTCACCGAAAAGTTCCGTACGTTCAAAACGACCAGTATAAAAGACGGAAACGCAGAGCGCGAGTGTAGTGTTCGGGTTGGTGTGATGTTCTGTTGTATTGATATTTGTGTGTCCAGTGTATGCGCTTAATGTATGTTCACCTGATTCTTGTAATAAGCGTAATGTGTGCATAGTAGAGGATCCCCAAGCGCAGTAGTGGCCTGAGAGAAGCAAATTATTTTTTGTAGAACATGAATTGGGCGGTACCTAGAGCCACCTAGCCTAGCTACTTGCAATTTCTTTGCTTGACTCCGCCATCTGGTGGCTAGCGATTTAACCTTCTTTCACGCTACGCGATAAACAGCGGCTTCGAGTTTGTTCTTTCGAGAGCGGCTTTTGGTTTCGCGGAGTGAATTGCCCTTCTCCGTGATGTGCGGTTAATGAAGGAATTGAGTTTCGAGGAACACCAAAGGTAAGACGCAAAGTGCGCGAAGTAACTGGGTATCGGTTGTCTCCGTTTAACATCGCAGTGCTGTCGACGAAAAGATTGAGTAACTGCTTTCGAAACGCAAGTTTCTGTACCTGTGGGGGGATCTGGCTTCGGGAATAAACACAGTTCGCGGAAAGCTCGGGTTACGCTTTTATTCGCTGCTCTCCTCGTCCCGTACAAGAGACGTAGCCTCCTCGTCGAGTCTTATTGGGCTCGATTCGCTCGATTCGGGGCCGCCATATTGAGATGCAGGCGACGGAGGAACTTTGCTCCCCTGCTTCAGGGACGAAAGTTTCTCCCTTTCTAAAGGAACATAGGTTACAAGACCGTTCCTCCCCTAAGGGAGGACTATCCATACCCTTTTTTCTAAGAGTGTAGGGCATCGAGCAGAAGCCTGCCCTAGACGACTCAAATCATTTGCCGCACACGTGGTGCCAAACTCCTGCCAGAGACCGGACTCAAAACGCCCCACGGTTGTGAATCTTACTGCCGCAACTGCAGATACGAACACCTCATCACAGATCCTGAATTCCCGAGAGAGCCAAAGCAGACGCAGCGCTCCGAGTCATAGTGGACGGGCGCCTTGAAGGCAAAACGGTGAAACCACCCCTGCGGACAATTGAAAACTGGCACCGCTTCGCACCGCGAAAACTTTCAATAGGATCCAAGGTCAAAGGCAGTCGAGTTTTAGCCGGGCAGGACCCCCAAGGTATCAAAGCACGCCAGGACACCCCAGGGAAACCGACGAACAGCATATCAGGAGCAGAGGAAACAACCACCTAGACCGCCAAAAAACATACCAACACGAGGAATGAGAAGGGCGAGGAGCCTCAGCGTACCGGGCCCCAGAGAGGTGAGCGGTGTACTCCTCCTACCTATACCCGCAAAAGCTAGACACCCCGAAAAAAGCAAACACATACGACACCAATCACAGAAGCTCTTGTGTACAAACAGGAACTCATACAGACTAGAGAATACCCTAACCCATACAACTTGGCTAACGCGATGCGGGCGGGCCTCTCAGAAAAATCGATTACAATGGAAACACACGCAAACAGCCACACAGGCGTACAAACTGTACATCTACCCACGGCACCTCAAGAACAAAATCAGACCGCACATCCCGCCACCCCAGCCCTAACCCAGATCGCAGAAATTCGTCAGGCCATACCAACCCAGAACCAAGCCATCTTAGCCAGACTTAGGAAATATAGAAGGCAGAACGGATACTCTGGAGGTGCAAGTCACAGCCATCAAAGCTTTGAAGCTCAAGAACGCAGTCATACCAAGCACGGGACAATATCCCAAACTCTGTACACAATATTTAGTTTACGGTACAGAAACCGACGAAGAACCGGATGAGTACGGCCTTGAACGGACTAAACGAGCAACACAATAAACCAAACACAAGACCCGCACAAACCAACATAATTCAATGGAACTGTAGAGGACTGAGAAAAAAAAAAGCAACTATTTTTTCGATATGTCACACACCTGGAACTCAAACCGGACGTCATCCTGTAGCAAGAGACGAATGGAGATTTCTAGCTCCCCGGCTACTAAAAGTTTACGCAACCATGCATAACACAACTTTAGCACAAAGGCAGGTGAAACTCGCAGCCAGCCGTCGAGCACACACCCACAATGACCGTCACGTACGTCATCAAGCAAGTAGCACCATATTAACAACCCTAGTCAGAAGAACTTTAAAGTCGAGCTCCAAACAACCCCCAACAAGCACCGAGCAGTGATTATAAACGCGTGTTGGAGCCTCAGACAGAACTCTATCGGCAAACAATATCCCCGAGCACTTTGCCAAACTCACAAGGGCAAAAACATAATCCTGGCTGGAGATTTTAACTGTCGCAACATTGCGGGGGGCTATCAACGCACGGCAGCGCCTGGCAGGATCTTGGAACAAACGTCTAACGAAGAAACCCTAACCCTACTCAATGACAGCGCCGCACCAACGAGAAAGGGTAACAGTGTCGAAAGGGAACCTACGTGGCTTACGTGGCATGTGGGACTAAACAAAATTTAACTGGAAAAGCACCCTAGAGAGTCTAGGGATTGACCACTACGCACTCATAACTACAATACAGTACCCAGGAAGAGACGAAACGCGGCACCGAGGCAAAATAACGCATATCACATGATGCCAAAAACTACGAACCCACCGAGAATGCGGATCCAAACCAAACAGTATTGAAGAGCGGACAACGGACGTCAGAGAAACAGCTGTAGAATACACCAGAAGCGTCCTCCCAACCGATGACGCCCTCCAAATCGAGAGACATTTCCTGGAACTTCGGGGAAAAAGACGCCCGCTAATCAAGAAATGTAATAAAAACAAAACCAGAAGATCTCTAAAACTAATAATACAGCAGATCACAGATGAAACCCAGGTCTACGGACAAGACCTTACCAAAAACAACTGGCAGAAATATTCGACAACTTCGACGGACGGCTGCATACGGCATGGGTCTGGCTAATCCTCAGATCTCTGCTTGGACAAATGAACTCAGAGATCCCTTCTATACTCAGAAGATGCAAAACAGTAGTTTCGCCGGCGCATAGGCATTCTTGCATTTGAGTCGAAGAACAAAACCGCAAGACAACAATAATCACAGTGACCACACGGCAAAGGCACGCAGACGTGTACACGGGAAATGCAGTCACTCACTCAATGCTAACACCGAAGCCGAACGCAAACACACGCGACCGGGCGTAACCAGGGTGCAAGACGCTTCAGGGGTACAGACCGCAGCAGCGCCCCCGTCGGCCTCTGACATAGACCGCTTCGCCTCCCAGCATGACCGAAAGAGGGCGGTGAGCTCACTACCCCAGTCTAGGTCACAGTACCCTTTTGGCTCTTATCTGTGACGGTAAGACTGCGATTATCGATTACCAGGAACAATTTCGACAGTAAAGTCCCGACGAACAGTAGCGTTGGAGAGCGTTTAAGAGCGTTTGACTGCGTTGCGTCAAGATACGAAAGTGAGTCACCGGCACATCTGTGGTTCGTATGAAGCGTGGAATCCAATTCAAGGAATAGCTTTTTAGGCGACATTAAGATGAAGGGACGTCCTGGTTTCTCGCAGCCGCAACGCAGTGAAACTCACTCAAACGCTAGCAAAAGCAACTGTTCGTAGGGGCCTTTAGTCATCGCGTTCTCAAACCAACACCGTCAAAGTCAACAGTCCGACATTTCTCTTCTATCCATCAATAAGGGAAAAATGAATCATAACCAAGTCAGCGCTTCGCCAATCGTGGAAGACCGAACAAAGCGACGCTTTGCTCGCGCACTCGCCAAAAGAAGGCTATGCTAGATAGGACTAACTTCATATGGGCCAAACATCCAAACAACCTTCTTAACTGAAGAAACAAAACAAAAAAAATCAAGGCGGGAGAATGTTTACTACGCGTAATGCTATTTCACAACTCTGCCGCCAGCGTAACTCGCAAAAAGGAGCAGTCGCGGTGGCATCGTAATTGCGCCGCAAGGACGCCGCGTCGCAATCGAGCAGCCCACAGAAAGTGCGGGAACAAGAAAAGAAGGCCCGAAAAGCACCGGGAACAGAAGAAGCAAGACGTACAACGGCAGGGGGCTCGCGACCGCAGCTCGGAAACTTCGTTAACGGCCCGCGGAGCCAATAACGATCGGTAGCCAGTCGATACGAATCGGGATCCGGGCTGGTGGGATCCGAAAATCGCTGCGCTACCAAGTACGCAAGTTAACAAAGCGGGGAAAAGGGAACGTACAAACTCCGAATTCCTCCGTCAGTTGGAAAGGGGCGCGAGTTAAAAGAAGATCAAAGGGACGGAACAGACGGAATACGAGGGGAAGGAGATCGGAGCATTTGAATGCGGAGAAGAGCGCGGGGTTCGAACGAGTCGAGATTAAAATTCCGAGCGCGCTTCCGTGGCGACCGTTCGCGTCGAATGTACGATTCTCGGTTGAATGGGAACACGGTCCTAGAGTCGTGGAAGCGAAGAAAGCACCGCGATGCGTGACCTTTCTAATGAGGGCGACCATATACTACCTCGTTGCTCACTATACTTCTGGCTCGGACAAGCGGGAAGGAATCGCCTCGTGGTCGCTCAAATATTGGCGAGGTTGTCAACACGCCGACTGTAATGTTTATGCGACGTTGCAGGACCGTTGGTCAAAAGCGTACACTCCACGAATATGTTAGTGCGCGGTTGCCGTTTTTTTTTTTTGTTTGTTTTGTGTTTACCTTATTCTTTCAGGAATTTTAAGAAAACTACTTTAGTGGTGGAAGTGGCAAGTTGGGGTGCTAACCTGAGTGGCACGTTTTGATGCCCGCCAGTTCCCTTTCAAAGTAAAATGCGAGAATGCGCCTAAGTTGTGTTCGCGCGAACAGTAGGCTCGTTCGAATTACCTGCAACTCCTGCACCGGCGCAGAAAAGTGTACGGCAATGTACTACCGGTATGTGTATTGAGATATGACCGGAAGTACACCGTCGTTACACTTTTCTGCACCGGTGCAAAAGGTGCAGGTAAATTGAACAAACCTAATGTCGCGCAGTGTGCTATCGTGGACACAGCTTTGTACAACAAGCGAGCGGTGGCCGTTCTACACGTCCAGCGCCACGCGGTCTTCGAGGGGTATTAAACTTTTTGATCCCTCTCGGAGATTGAATTGCCGTTGACACACTTACAACTGAGTAGAACCGAGAGAGAGATACAAGACCGGTTTTAAGCCGCTTGCGACGGCGTAGGACCTACTCCGCAGCAGCGCGTCCGGTCCTACGCCGTCGTAAGATGTTCAAAAATTATCTTTCTCTCTCGGTCCTACTCGGTTCCAAGTGTGTAAACGGCGCTTGATTCTTCTTTCGGTTTATGAACACACCGCAACCTGGTCGTCTGCTAGACCCAAGGCAGAGGACGCCACAGCGCTTGCAGATGCTATTGGCGGCGTGCGCGAACTACAGGGGGCGCTTCTCTGGCTACCATCATCATCGTTTGTGACGTCACGGGTAAGACGGATCGGGACAGACCGAGCAGATCTTGAATACATCGGCTCGTCAGCTCGCTTCATGCGCTGTTTGGGTAGCGCGCGGCCAAGCCTGTTTCACGCGTTTTGTATATTTGGCGAAGTTATATCTGTAGTGGGCGAAGTTATATTTGTAGCCGTGGCACGCGTAGTCGTAGTAACAAACACTTTGGTCGCTGAGGTGTCGAAGCGGTGGGATAAAGGTGTGCTGTTCTCTACCCGCGAGTACAAATAGCTGGGTGATAAAAATAGAATACCCAGCGGTTTTACCCCACTACAACATCTACCACGGCGAATAGGCTCTATTGTTTATATTATGATTCCAACAAAATAAAACTAAAGAAAGGAATGTCACGTCAAGTTGCAAATAGGAAAGCGAAATTTGAGGAGATCTCGCGTGTGTAGTAAACACTTCAGTGAAAGCGACTCCGAGTATCCTGTTGGTTTGTTCTGTGAGTGCTGGTCTCTTATTAATCCTAAGTTGACTCATATAGCTCGACTAGGCTAGACTTGGCCTGGCTAAGGGGAGCGACACCCCCACAGTTGCCATAATGCCCAGGAGCGCTCACTGGTGGCGCTGGCGTTTCGAGAGAAGCCCAATGGCATCTGGGCCGACTTCCTAGAATCAGCGTCTCAGCTGAGACTCCTTAAAAGCTCTGACAAACCTAAAGAACTAGCGGAGTGGCACGTGGAGTCGAGGCTCAAGTGCTCGCGCGCCCCAGGCTTGTGGCAGGCTTTCTTTCACAATGGTTGATCTAAAACGCTGATTCTAGAAAACCGGCCCTGGTTTCTCCGCTGTTCACGGCCCTGGTTTCTCCGCTGCTCAATGAGAAATTTAACTGGGCAGTACCACCGGTAGCCTAGCGCGCATCACGGAAATATAGAACTCTTCTTGCGTAAATATTCTGCCTCTTGGGGAGTTTCCCTAAAATAATTTGGCCAATCTGCGTCTGGCAGTGGTGATACGCAATGGCACGCTGTTACAATGCTCACCCAGTTCGGAACGGTCAGGGCTAGGGATTTAGCCCAAGATTCCTGAACCGACTCGTTAGAATCGGCGTCTTAGCTGGTACTGTGTAAAAGAAAACGCTGCCGAAGCTAGCGCACAAGGGGAGCGGAACGTGAAGTTGAGTCTCATGCTGTGGTGGTTAAAAACCTTTCCAAAAAAGAGCGTACGGCCGGTGCCATCTTGAGTGTTCGTGCGTATGGCGCGTACATTTCTCGCTTTCCGAAGCGACGAACACGCACGTACTGGGCTGCTAAGATCGCACGCTGGACTGTGATTTTGTAAACATTGGAAAGGTCTATAGAGGTAGGTGCCCTGAGCACTCCGCATTCTTCGGTAGTTCCATGTGCCGCCGCTTCATGACGAAAAAGTCGCGCTGAGCTACCGGTGCACTTAAGGCCTGTTCCCACATGCAGCGGAGCGCTACAAGCATAGCGCTTACCTCGCGCTAAGCGCGTGCTGATGGGAGCGTTCACCAGCTTTGTATCGCACCGTCAAAAGTGTTGCTCATGGCAGGCGATAAGTAGCTGACGGCACGTGAGGAGCGCTACATCAGCGCTTCGCTGCATGTGAGAATCGGCCTTTAGAGTTCCTGTACAGGCTCCCTACGGGAGCCAGAGTTGCGCGTTCATTCCCGTAGCACCGTGTTTCCTGCACGGCATGTTGATCCAGGTCCTCGTGACTGAATTCGGCAAATAGCGGCGCCGCGCGTTCGAGGCGCGCGGCGCGCTCAAAAGCAGGGGAAAGTACGGCGGGGCGCGAGCAACGTCTACTTTCCTGCACGGCACTTGATCTAGCTCCTCACGTGATCGGATCTCAGCGAATAGCGGCGCGGTGGCACGTGGAAAACAGACGCGCAACTCTGGCTCCGGTAGGGAGCATATACAAAAACTCTAGGTGCACTGTATCTCTCCAACAAAAAAACCATCGCCTTGGAAGTCCGGCTGTACGACAGCAGTCTGGGTAGCCGAGGTCATTGCTCATGCTTTGCGATTTAAATGAGGTAAGACAAAGCGAAAGCCTCCTGCGCTATTCGTTGATGACTAATTCGCCCGATATTGCAGCTACAACTACATAATTTCAAAGCGAGCGGCGTTCACTCACCGGGGCACCGCCATGTTTCCCCGCATCCCTACCGAGCCCCCCCAAGTCACGTGATTTAAAAAGCCCTCTCCTAGGTACTGTGGCTAACTTTAACCGCGGTTAGCGCTTCGACCAAACGGGCCGTGGTCACCGATTCTTATTAAATCAGTT
The DNA here is from genome assembly GCF_016920785.2 of Ixodes scapularis. Taxonomy (NCBI): domain Eukaryota; kingdom Metazoa; phylum Arthropoda; class Arachnida; order Ixodida; family Ixodidae; genus Ixodes; species Ixodes scapularis. Next base: position 70,176,311 of record NW_024609839.1, on the reverse strand, counting down.
TCACGTAAATGCTATGGTAATACATCGATATATTTCGGAGTGTTACGGAGTTTCAGACTGTAGTGCAAGCTTGGGTGACTTACTGCACACGAGGTTCCTAAAAATGTTAAAAGCAGTCGCGCGTTAACGACTTTTGTATGCTGACAGGGCTTGCAACATCGGTACTGCTCGAACTTCCGGATGGTGCACGATGATGGGGAGCAACGTGGAGGAAGCTGTTTACCCATGATCGAAAAGGGATTGAAGTACCCATGCACCACACCAAAAATTTGTTTTCTAGAAAGCGTCTTGTGACAGAGTCTGTCTGTTGTCCTATCCACATCAAAAGGTGTCTCGAAGTGGCAAAAATAAGGCCACAAAACCTGACAGAAAAAGAAAAAGTACGAGCGAACGCGTGTGTTGTTGTTGTCACGGTGTCCCAACTCCTGGCTGCCGAAGTTCGAGTGACCTGTCAAGCTCAAGGGCGAACTGCAGCAGCACTCAAGCCTGTCACATCCTCCACCACTGCTGTAACACCTTCAGGATTGCGGCCGGCACCAGCATGACAATTCTGTAAAGTCATCATGCGGAAATAGAGGGACCACTTTTTAGGGCGTCAGCGACGCGTTCCAGGCACCTTAACAGAACGCCATCTGGCTGACGACAGAAACATTAAGGCCTGAATGCAGCTTCGAGTAAAAGCTTGACTGGATCAGCCGATATCGTGTAGTGTTCGAAGCCCTGGTCCGCGGACCTCGTTCCAGAGATTTGTCTGCCGTGTGAATACACCTTTACCTCACCGAAATGAGGCTCTTACGTCATGCAGTGCCAGTGGCGTAGATATCGGCACGGTCATGCATAGTCGCTTCACTTTACGCTAATCTGCGCAGCTGCCATGCGCAGCTGCCAACATCTCGCCTGGGAAAGTGGACGTTTATATAAACAGCGCCTTGGACAGGCGTTTAAATCTAAGCCTGCAGAAGTGAGAATTAAGCTCGTGATTTAGTACACACCGGCTTCCGGCACGGTAGACGTAGAGCAGCTACACATACGCGCTCATTCCTTGTCTAATTGGACGGGAGTTCCGCGTTTGTTGCTTTCCGCTGAACGAAGAAAATTTATAACAAAAAGTACCTCGGGTAACAATGGAATTCCATCGTGCGCTTGAGTCGCTACAAATGGAACTAGACAGCTTGTCGGAAGAGCATATCCCTGTTCACGCTCCGGCTGTCAAGTGAAACGAGTGATACATCCGGCCGGTGGTGCTTGCCAACACCGTCGTAAACGTCCCACTCTGACAAAGCCTCGGGGCGTCGTCTGCTGACAAACACCGGTTGCACTCCGCGAATCGCTCTGCAAGAACCGGTCGGACTTCAAGTGAACCGGAATACGTACAGCCAATTTCCCGGCATGAATCGCTTGCAAATAAAGCCAGATAGGCTGTGTATACAACACGGCTGCAAGTTTCAGGGGCAGAACGCCTACGTGCCAAGTATAGTGAAGGGAAACGCATGTATCAAATGTAACAAATTTATTCTGATGTAACGGAATTAATGGAATAAAGCCCAACTGTGAAATGGAAGACATTTATGTGTTAGTCACAGAATCCATTGAACGAAACAAATATTTAAACATGAAGTAAACTTATACTACTGCGCGATGCACAAGAACCCGAACTAAAAAAATGTGCACAACACAGGCGTGTTCAATCATCAGTCACACAGGCCATCGGAACAAGTGGAGATGGGAACGCAAGTTACATTCGATTTTCAGAGAAGAAACTCAAACGATAGGGCGCACTATTGTTTGAAGATCGGTGGCTTCGCAGCGTTTCCGTAAGAGTTAAGCCTCTTTCTGTTCTTACTTTTTCCTCGGGTAAGTTCGCTTTTTTGCAAATTTTATGCAAAAAAAGGCACCACCTGTGGTGCATATTTTGCACCACAGGTGCTGCACGAAATGGTAGCACGATAGGTTAAGAAATCGATTCTTGCGGTCGATTTAAAGAGCCTGGCCGCTATTTGAGAGGCCCGGTATATCCAACGCGCTACGACGCGGAACGCCGGCGTCCTGCGTTTGGCTTTTGCATTCGAAAGCGTTCAACGTCGAACACTCGTCGAACACTCACGTCGAACGCTTACGAGTCGAGGCAGTGATTGTTACGAGCCCAAACCGAACGCTTACGAAGTGCTCCCGGCCCTTCTATGAGCGGCATTTAGTTAGATATCGTCACCGCAGGGATGACAAAGCCTGACGACAAAATCCTGGGGTACGCATTGTTGACATCGCCAACAATGCGATCCCCACAAGTTCGTCATCACGTGCTCAGAAGGAAAGACGGAAAGAGAATATCCGCTTTTATCCTTGGAATTACGCGGCGACGAAAAAAGCTTCTTGGTCAATGGCGTTGCGTGCGAGTATTCTTAGGTCCCAGGTATACTCTGTTTCACCTTATGTTGTACCGCAGCGTAGGCTAGAAGCGCGAGCTCATGGCGTTGGCAGATGCCCTATCCTAGAGCCACTAAATAAGCTGCGCTTAGAGTATCGGCACTCCGTTCCCCTACATTGTTGTGGGCGCCGCCATTTTGGCTCGTATGCAGAGCAGACGCAACTGCCGATCGTCATGATTCGAAAGTGCAAGTTCCTCAGCATTAGATTCGGTGTTAGGAAGGTCATGTAATATTGCTTTGCTCTGCCGCAAACTGTCTAAACATTTGTGGAGGACAGAAAAGTGCTTCCTGTGATTTCAGATAATGCTTCAGATAACTGGCAACCATGATCTTAAGACACAATATGGCCAAGTGTCGTTACTCTGAAGCGTAGCTTATTTAGTGGCACTACCCTATCCTTAATGCACGAGAGCTTGTGCCGCCGAGATGTGTCCCGGATCAAGGAGCTCGCGCTTGTAGCCTTTCCTGCGGTACATCATAAAGTGAAACCGAGTATAGCTTGCGCAAAGCGAGTAAAAACATTCCTCCCCAATATCGCTGCACGGCCTCGCTAAGCGAGGAGATTGAATTCCCTTTGGAATTCAGGTGCTTCCGTTAAATTGTGCGATGTAGCGCTCTACGGGCAGACGGACACAATTTCACGGTTTAGTGGGCCCAAATATAACATGGCACAAAAACAAAAACGTAAAAAAAAAAAGAGATTTCGTTTTACCATACAAAAAAAAAAGAAAAAAAAAACGAAGTATATATAGAAGGAGGCGTCGAGCCGAAGGCAAGACTCCGACAATTGGGAATTCAGGACGGACACTGTCGAGACACACTAATAATTAGCATCGGGGCGCCGAGCGACGGCAAACAAGGCGCCGTGTCAGCAATCTCGAGCTTCCGCGGTCGTGCCTTCGCAATTCTTTCTTTGGTCGGCGCCATAACTCGAGCGTAATGAGTTCTGGGCCATTCGAAACCGTCAACATTAACGCGATTAGCTGCGCTGTCGTCGTTGCTGTCACACCGCCGCCGCCGCTGTGCTCGAACAACCGGGCTGCCGGAACCGCGCAAAAACGCAGCCGAGGGAGGGACTCGTTTTTAACCATTTTCGGAGCTTTTCAGGTATCAAGGCTCGAGTTTTCATTTTCTAAAGAGATAGAACGCATAGCTGCGTACCTACTTCTTGGCATTTGTATTCTTTTAGGGTCGGGGGAAGGGGAGGTTGGGGTGACCGAAAGACGTCTGGAAGGGACGTCTAGGAAAATTTGCTCGTGTAGCACCCGGCGAATGGTCGAGTTCCTTGCCACGACCCTCGCACCGCCGCAAATTGGTGTATTAAATGAAATAATATTATTATCATCATGATTACTATTTTTATATTATTATTATTAATATTATTATTATTATTATTATTATTACCACTGCTACTTAGGTTCAGTCCTACAAGCCCCTGCTGGCTTCGACGAACCTGCCTAGTGCCGCCCTGAATACATCCTGCGTAAATAAATTTATTTATTATTATTAGTATTATTATTATGATTAACATCAAAAGGAAGCTGAAAACGACAGAGGTTCTTCGAAAACCTAGGGTGCACTTCATTTCTCCCCAACTCCGCGGCCTTAAAGAGTGCTGGCTTCCAAGGAAGTTTATACACCAGGAAACGGCCGCTTTTGGAGAGCCCGCATTAAAAATATGGTTTAGATACGCTATAAGCTCCAGAAATACAAGGGCCCGTAATTAACTTCTCCGCCCGAAGAGGAGGGAAAATAAGCAAAACAAACATCACACATCCTTTTATTTATTATTTTTTTTTTTAGAACTTCGGTTTATGGCAGAAGTTGCTTAGGATCTTGTTCAAGGAAGTTTGTTCAAGAAAGAACAAAATTCCGTTCGAAGTGCTGGGCTGCCTTGTCATGTTTTCCACTCATAACCCCCTCTCCCCCAATGCGCACGCGTTTTATCTTTTCGGTGGAGGCTGCCCTAAGAAATGCTATCAGTTCTAGGCCTACATTTACCAGTAAGCCTCTCCAAGCCTATGCTAAACACTCCCCACCCGTGCACATGGCTTAAAGCAACGCGAACATAAAACAAAATGGCTTTCTCGGTTTACTCCTTACAGATCATACAAATCGCATCAGACACATCGCTGCATCACTGCAATACATGTTATACATATCACGCACAGAAACCCACCACGGCTCACGCCTCCTACAAAAGACAAGGTGATGGCTGCTGATATGACAACAGATTTATCTCCGGTCACACCAAAAACGAGTTCGAAACAGGTTTCGAACTAGCGAAACGTGTACCGAAACAGTTCGAAACATGTGTCGGAACGTTGAGCGTGACTGCAGACAGGTTTCCTATTACTAGAGTAACTCGACCTTCGTACAAGGAGAAAACGGGCCTGAGACAGCGTCTACACACTGCCTTTTGTATAATGTATTGACAGCGTGGCGGAGGCCTTAGACGAAACCCACGTCCCTTCCGCCATCGCCTCTGTACCGTCAACACTTGGGATCAACCCAACCGGCAAGATCGGGCCGTGCTTCGAGCGGGACCCGGTCTTGGGCCCACAAAAAGTGGCTGATTCCATTTGCCCGGAGGAATACAAATGCAGCGAATGTCTCCCGTACCGGCGACCCGGGAATCGCGACGCGTCAGCAGCAGCAGCAGCAGCGGCGATGGCGGTCCTGGCGCCGCAACCCGAAGCCGAGCACGTCGTCATCGATCCGTGCTCGGGGTCCTGGGCCAGCCGGGAGCGTGGGACGCCCCCCGAGGACGCTCTGTATTCCACGTGCAACGTCGGCTACCTCCCTCGCCCCCTTTCCTGTACCCCGTTCACCCGAAAGTTGACAGTGCGGTGCTAGCTCGCACTAGCAGGGCCAATCAATCGCTTATTTTAATAAGCTAAACTTCAAAACGCTCGTTTTCACAAAACAAAAAACAAAAACAAAAAAAAAACGCCGGTGTCAGCCCGTGCGTTAGCGCCATGTATGACGTCGTATGTTTAGACAGTCTTGATGCTATAGTGCGCCTCAGCGGGTTACTTGTCTCTTATCTGTGGATGAGAAATTTAGGCAGTGCAGTACAATCGCTAACCTAAGGTCTTTGACGTTCACCGCGCAGTAGTGATTACACGAACGAGTGCCGGTACAAAACTCATCCAGATCGAAACGGGCGGGGGATCGAGACCGAGCTCAGGAGGTTCTGCAGCGCAAGCTTTCGCTCCACGCTCCGAACTGAGAAGCGTGAGCCCAATCGGTCACCGACCCCCCCCCCCCCCCCCCACCCCCCCCGTGAGGAGGTATCGTATGTACAGACTCATTAGAGAGTTTTAGTAGATCGTTCCGATACCTCCGATAGCCCCGATAACGATACTATGCATGCACAAGGGAGGCGGTGGCGGAGTATCGGGTATCGTTATCAGAGTCATGGGAATGACCTACTAAAACTCTCTAATGTCTCACCACGGTGGCCGGGAGAGAGGGTGAAGCTGACGCGTGCTGACGTCAGTGCTTCAGACCAATACGAGCGTCGCATAGCTGGCGCGGAGTCAGAGACGAGCAGGCGCCGCGCCGCTTTGGATTGTGGCCCTGGTCAGTCGCCGCTCCGGCGATAGATGTGGTTCCTTGCAGGCAGGCACGTAGCCAGGATTTTGTTGGGGGGGGGGGGGGGGGGGGGGGGGCGTCCATGACAAAATGCTGTATGAGGGGGAGGGGGGAGAGGAGGTCCCAGCGAAATGGAAGATTTCGGGGGGGGGGGGGGGGCCGGGCCCCATGGGCCCCCCCAGGAGTGATATGGCTGACCGTATCCAAGAGCGACGACGGAAAGAAGTTGAGGCCGCGCGTTCATTGAATTGAGTCCGATAGAAATGCTAAGTGACTTCCATCGGATGAATCACATTGATCGTCGAACCAAGTTTTAATCAGCTTATCCTCACCTCTGGGCGAGGGTGCACACTAATCTGGTTCTACGTAGGTTCCAGTTAACGTTACACATATTCTCTCAGGAACAAGTCACATTTTTATGTGGAATGTGGAACTCCAATTCTCTGTTTTTTTTATACTATTCTGAAACACTTACGTGCTACGTGTACTCCAGTTACACTAACTGCCGTTCCCCTTATCCTGTTCCCTTTAAAGAACACTGAAAATAAGAATAAAAGATTAAAAGCCGAAATGGGATATTTTTTTGTAATTAATCACTGCTCCCTCATCATAAAAAAAAGACACGGTGCCGCTGCAGACATCATGACGAATTTTATCTGCGAACAGACCTCGAGTTTGCTTCGGATACTTCCAACACGTCTACGATCATTTCTTGTATGACCGATGCGACTGGACGGTTCATACAAGGAGGAAATACGCCCCGGACTGTGTTTGCAGGCTGTCCTTTAGATAATGTATTGACAACGCGACCGGCGGCTTTCGAACGCACCCCGCACAGACGTGTACGTACACGTTGCCCCCAAAAGTAACTAAGTACAGTCACTCCTTACTTGCTCAAAAAGTAACTAAGTATGGTGCTCGTTAGATTTCTAAAAAAATGTAACTAAATACGTTACTCTCCCCCCCCTCCCCCACCCCCCCCCCCCCCCCCCAAGAAAAAAAAAAAAAGAGTAGCTAGGTAAAAGTAGCTCGTTACCAGCAGCGTGTTAAGGACATGTCTGATACTACGTTAATAAAAAAGAAAATAAAAAAGAACAAAGAACTCGGGCTTGCCGATGTGATCTGGGGTTTCTTTCGCACCCGGCACCCCCGTCAACGGTTCGGGTGATCCTATCTGGCGTCGATGTGCTCGGGCGACGGGAGGAGGCGTTGCCTCCACGGCCGTGCGCGTCGCCTAATCGAATCAAGCAGTCAAAGCGCTTCCCGGAGGAAGACACTCGACACGGGGGACCGAAGCGACGCCAACGCAGACGGGCCGAGGACCGACGACGACAACGGGCGAGGAGGAACGTGACAACGTCGGGCCTGTCCGATTCGGTCGCTTTTGTGCTTGCGCTCGCTCTCACTGTTCAGGAATGCGGAGTGCTTTCCATCGTGGTCGTCCGAACCGAGCAAGTCCGCTGTTCGTCGATGTTGTCGTCAGGGAACGTCTCCTTTAACCCGTCTCCGAAGAAATTAACCTCACGTCGCTCCGTACAAAGAACATTTCCCCCCCCCCCCTTTTTTTTTTTTTTTTATTCGTCTAATTTTTGCAGCGCCCGTTCGACATTATCGCAGGGAAGTGGAGAAGAATAAAAATAACTCTCGTCGGGCACTTGGCGGCACAAACTGTTAGTCTTCAACTAGCGCATTCCAGTCCTGACTGTTCTAACAAGAAAAAAAAAAAAAAAAAAAAAAAAAAACATACGAATGCTTGCAGAGCTCTGTCCTGGTTCTGTATTGACGGCCTTCGTGCGTACCATCGTTTTGAGAAGATAAGTAAATCGATGTTAAAAGGAGAGATGAACTGTCAAGAGCAGTTGCGTTATTATAAACAAGACATATGACAATTTGAAACGTAAACGATTCAGCCGAAATTCAAATGGACACCAAACCTAGCAAGTCTTTCGTGTCAGTGATGCTTGAAAATCGGCCGTACTGACCCAGGGAAAAGCAAGCAAGCGGGGGTTCAGAAAACGCTCGCCTTCAAATCCCGACGATGAACTGCCGGCGCTCGCCGACAGCACACAAGCGCTGCTCAAAGCTTGCGATGCTGCATGGGCGATTTTCGACAGGTGCTTGCGTAGAGTAGACTTTGCAGTCGTTCGAAGGGCAAAAGTTTCAAGACGACAAGGCAGCGTCCCGCATCATCAGTAAGTTAACGGTGCTCGAGAGTCCCATGCTCACTTTTCAGCAGAACAAGCGCGGTCGACCAGATCGAGGCACAGTCGGCTCTCGCGTCGCCATTGCTATGTCCACTACGTCGTTGCTCGGCCTAGGCTGATGACATGTGCAGTGCCATTTAAAATGGGTTCCTCTAGACTGCGTGCAAGTCAAATAGACGAGTTTATAGTGCGGTAGAGCGTTGTGACAACAGTAGTACTGACCTCGGCAGCGGCTTAAAGGGGCGATACAACAATATTTGTACTTTGCGCAAATACCACTTAGAACGGATTCCTGACGTTAATGACCTATGAAACACGCGTTCGTTTTTCACCCCACGCAATAGAAGTCCCACAAAAAATTAAAGAAAAACGAGCAGCGTTCACCCCCTCAACTCGCAGCCAGAACAAGCGGCCACGTGATCTGGAGCCGATTATATGCCGCCAATGTTGATCATAGCCACGCGCTGGGGTTGGCAAAGCACAGGACACGCGCTGAGTTCCAGACATTGTTATGGCTTGGCTATTGCCGTCGTTGCAGCGATTGGATACGGGCCCCCTACCCGAATGCTTCTCGAGCTAGTAATTATAACGAGCCCAAATCGAGTGGCCACGCAATGCTCAAGTCCAGTCTATGAACCGCATTCAAATATCGTCTCTGGGCTGGCACGTAGCCAGGGGAGAGGCCCATGGGACCCGGCATCCCCCCCCCCCCCCCCCCCCCGAAATCTTCCATTTTGCTGGGACATCCTCTCCCCCCTCCCCCTCATACAGCGTTCTGTCAAAAGCGCCCCCTCGTCCTGAAAAACTTTCTGCCGAGTTTCGGGCGTTCGTAAACGAAATGTTACCTCGTCGAGCTCCCTTCCATTTGGGTTGGGCACACGATGGTGCGGTTCATGCGGAGGTCTCCAGAGGGCAGAACCTCCGCAACGCGGCTCGCCAGTGCTTCGTTCGCGGGTGCGTGAGCGCTGTAAAGAACAGATCACTGGGGCGCAACCCCCCCCCCCCCCCCTCCCCCCAGCACCGAGCGCAACCAACAACTAGACTCGCCTCATCTTTCTCCCGGCAAGAAATGTGTTTGTGTGTGTGTGTGTGGTTGGCGGAAGGGAGGGGGGGGGAGTAAGAGAACACGAAGAAGCCGAATAAAGCAACGAAACGAACCGAATAGCCCCAAAAATTGTTCGATGTCGAAAAGTGGGTCCAACAAAATGGGTTCTTTTGTAAACAACAGCTCGAAGAGCCAGGAAGCCCGAAAAGGAAACAGGCGCCGGCCGACCGGGTTCGCCCACATGGTAAAAAAACATCGTCGACATAAAAAAAAAAAAAAAAAAAAAAAAAAAAAAAACGCGATTTGGGTGAACGAAATAATAACAGAAAAAGTCTTTCCTCGTATTCTTTTAGCGGTTTTAAGAATTTCGAATGGAGTGGACAAAAGAGAAAGATACAAGGAAGCGTGATACGGATACCATCGTCTCGAATAAGCCGCGTCGAGGGAAACGGAGTCAGCCTCAGCCGCACGAGCCGCTCCAACGCGGTAACTGATCCCCGTGCAACATTTCAACGCATTTTCCGTTTACAAACGGGCTAAAGCCGCACCCACAGCAGCGGAAACAATCAATAACCCGAACAACGTACTGCCTTCGCTTATACTCACACTACATTTTTATTTATCATTTGTTCGTTTACCTTCGAATTTATCCCAGCAAAGCCACAGCCAGCCCTCAGGATGAGAAAGGTACAAATGCTTTCCGACTTCATAACCACGAAGCATGCCAGACAGTAACCAGTCAATATTTCTTTCTTTAATTTTCTTGTCGTAGCTGTGTTATGTTTATAAAGTTTTCGGTCTCCGCTCTGCCGAACTCGGATCCTATTAAGCAACAATGTAGCGAAATAACAACCACGATAATAATATTATAATATATAAATATCTATATAAAATAATACACCGGGAGAGCGAGGGGTTCAGATAGAGGTGGCATACCTGCCTTCACCTTTGCTGTTGCGCGTACCACGGGCCTACATTCCGTTTTCACCCAACGATGGACAGCCAGCGGAAGCCACAGGCCATTCCAAGCCAATCCAGTACTGCGAGGGAGTCACGTGACCACGCATCCTCGCGCCTCGCCGCGCACCTCCCCGAATGTCACGTGGCACTCAGCCACGGTATTGTAGTGCCTCCGACGGTTCGTAGCGTTCCCCGCGGTCCAAGGGGTGTTAAATGTGAACACGAGCCCAGTGCCGTCGTGTACGGGAAACGCGCGCCGCCGCACCGAGCTCGGTTCCCGGCAATCAAGCCGAGAGGGCGAATCCCCAGCGCGCCAAGACACATAAATCCTCATTTCTGGAATTCTTTCGGCTCACTACCGGAGAAACAAAAGGCTGACACGGTCAGCTCGCACCAAAGCCAGAAAAGAACACAGACACACACATACGCACACAGAGAAAAAACAAAAAAAAAAAAATTCGCAAGAGCCGACCACGTCCGATATGTGAACAGAGCGAGAAAGAAAATAATAAATAAATAAAAAGAAAAATACCAGAGGTAGCAGTTTTCTAACTCGCACAATATCGAATCTATTTCATTTTTTATTTTTTTTTTCGTTTCTTAGCGCACATTGGCTTCGGGTGGTTCTCGTTTTCGGCTCAAAATTTAAGGGCCCTGCGGCCGGCTGGCTCTCGGTTAAGGCGGCCCGCGGTCCGTCGGGGTCCGAGGGGATTTCTCGCCTCGGTGCCCGTCGTGCTCCCCCCCGGCCGCCCTCGCCGCTTCTGCCGGGCGGACCCTATATGTTCTTCGCCGATTCCGTTTCGCCGCTGCTGAGAGTAGGAATCCTTTCCATGGATGGGCGCTGAAAGCTGTCAAAACACGCTTCTAAGCAGACCACCCTTTTCCAAGTGCGCGCGCGTGTGCCTGTATGTGTGTCAGAGAGTGAGTGAGTGTGTGGGTAAATGTGTTTGTCAGCGAATGAGTGAGTGGGAATGTCTGTGCATGTGTGTATGTTTCTGTCAGTAAGTGTGTGAGTGGAGTGTGCGTGTATGTGTGTGTCTCTGTCTGTGTTTGCCGTAAAGAGAGCCGGTGGAGAAACTGAATAACGCCGAGCGAGTGCTTCGAGATGCGTCAAAAAACTCTACTGCGGAATACGCACATCTTACTCTGGTAAGATGTGCGTATTTAATGGTGCACTATGGGTGCTGTACTGCGGAATACGCACATCTTACTCTGGGAAAATCCAATGACCCTCGCGCCGACTTTTGCGTACATGGACCGCCTGGACGCGCGAAGGTGGAAGAGACTTATTTGAAAGAGGCCATAAAGGGAACGGGAAGTTTACTCGGGCTGCGAGGATCTTCCGTTTGGGGGCACTGCCGGTTCAGAGCATGCGCGATTGCGCACCGCTCGCACTCGGAAAGGTGTGCGGGAATATGGACCGGTCCTCGAGCCCCTAGTCGTGTTGCGCTCCTCACGGCGTTTGCTAGAGAAGCGAGCGAACCTTCGACATCTTGCTCCCAAACGAGGAAGTGCCGTTTCAACACCTCTTGCTCTTTTCCCTCCCTGGCCTCGGGCTTTTTTCCTTAGAATCGGAATGGGTGGCTAGCTCCTTCTCTGGTCGCGGAAACCCGTCACGACGGCGGAGACGGCCGTCTCCGCTGTCTCGGCAAATCCGGTATGTCGGTGCTCTCAGCGGCAGCCCTGACCCAATTGACTCAACTCGAAAGCGCGGTGACCTGGACAGCGCCAGGAGCATGCATTCTCTCCGGCGCGGGGAGTCACCAGCACGAGAAGAAAATGGGGCACTATAGGTGCTCAGGTTTCTTACGCACTGAAAGCGTCAGAAGGCAGGCACAAAGTAAAGACGACGACAGTGCTGTGTTGAAGTTGCCTTTACTTTCTCCCTGGCTTTCGGCGCTTTTAGTGCGCAATAACCCCCCCCCCCCCCCTCTCTCCCAGAGAGCCCAACTCACCATTTTTTCTAATGCAAAGGAGGGAGCAGAATGTATCCTCTGATTTTCGGGAACAACGTTTCTTGACAATGAACGAAACGCTAGAAGGGGGGAGGGGAGGGGGGGGGGGGGGGGGCAATCATGATGGTAATATATTCGTCATTCAAATCATAATTATTGTGACAATAATTATAATTCAATTAACTAATAGTAATTATTATAATTTAGGTAAACGTAAAACTACAAGTTAAAACCGGGTGTCATGTTCAGCTGTGTAGGAAGACGAAGTGCTTCGGTTTTGTATACGATATCACAGCATACCTCGGCAAACCTCACTCATGAGGGCCCTCACTCACCCTCACTCACCCTCATCTTCACAGGTGAGGTGAGGGTGAGTGAGTTTCTGAACCAGGAAAATTCATGAGTGTGAGGGTGAGTGAGGGCTGTGAGGGCGGTGAGGGCGGTGAGGGCCGTGAGGGCGGTGAGGGCCGTGAGGGCCGTGAGGGCAGTGAGGGCCATGAGGGCCATGAGGGCGGTGAGGGCTATGAGTGCGTGAGGGTCGTGTGGGCGGTGAGTGGCGTGAGGGCCATGAGTGCGTGAGTGGTGTGAGGGCGGTGAGTGCGTGAGGGGTGTGAGGGCCATGAGTGCGTGAGGGCAGTGAGTGGCATGAGAGGCGTGAGGGCCGTGAGGGCCGTGAGGGCGGTGAGTGCATGAGGTGGTGTGAGGGCCATGAGTGTGTGAGGGCGGTGAGTGCGTGAGGCCCCCTTCAGATAGAGCCCCTTTCTCAGTAATTTTGGTGTTAATGGCGGGTTGTTCTCTAGCTTTCCCTAGATCGACACGAATTGCTGATATCGGGTCCGGCTCAAAATAAGCAAGCAACTCGGAGCAATTCGAATGCGTTTGAAGCGGCTGCATCCAATCAGGGACGCAAGATTTTCACGTGATACCTCGTGCCGGTGATGATGACACCGAAATACTTGGTTCTGGTTTGAAATCGATCGTTTTTTTGGAAATAAACTGTTTCAGAAAGGTGCATTAGTATTCTTAACGAGATTTAAATGCATAAAAACACGTTTATAACGCATAATTGTGTCTAAATAGTGCAAGAAAAATAACATTTTATGATGATGATGGCAAATTGCAGCAATTGGTTGCTGCGTGTGATCGCGGGCGGCCGGTGTTGCTGGTGTTGCGACCTAAAGTTTCTGGACGAAATTGCCCCATCTGAAGCTGGCCTGAGTGGCGTGAGGGCCATCAGTGCGTGAGGGGCGTGAGGGGTGTGAGGTCCGCAAGGGCGGTGAGGCGCGTGAGGGCGGTGAGTGGCGTGAGGGCGGTGAGTGGCGTGAGGGCGGTGAGTGGCGTGAGGGCGGTGAGTGGCGTGAAGGCGGTGAGTGGCGTGAAGGCGGTGAGTGGCGTGAGGGCCGTGAGGGCGGTGAGGGCCGTGAGGGCGGTGAGTGGCGTGAGGGCTATGAGTGCGTGAAAGCCGTGAAGGCGGTGAGGGCCGTGAGGGCGGTGAGGGCAGTGAGGGCGGTGAGGGCGGTGAGGGCCGTGAGGGCGGTGAGAGCAGTGAGTGGCGTGAGGGCGGTGAGTGGCGTGAGGGCCGTGAGGGCCGTGAGGGGCGTGAGGGCCATGAGGGCGGTGAGTGCGTGAGGGCCGTGAGGTTCAGTGAGGGTGAGTGAAGGGCTGAAGGTGAGTGTGACTGTGAGGGTGAGGGTGAGTGAGGGGCTGAAGGTGAGTGTAGCTGTGACGGTGAGAATGAGTGAGGAACTTAGGTGAGTGTGGCTGTGAGGGTGAGGGTGAGTGAGGGCGACCTAAAATGCCGACCTCTGTATCACAGTGCATGTTAGATGACGCACAGAGAACCTACGATGACGAGGCAGCCAAGCTTTCGTCGCCATTCGTCAGGGTCAGGGGGAAGCAAAAGCATGCGGGTGCGTTTGGCCAAAATTTGGTGACGATTGTATCACGAAGCAACAAGCGTAATCAGGATATGTCACGCTCTCCGGTTCTGAAGATATCGGTGACTTAAGGAAGCTCGATGCCATGGAGCGACAGTGGGTTAGACTATTGCGCATGTTTCCGCCAAAGCGGAAGCAGTAACCTAAATGTTTTGACTACAAGGGCTATACTGAAACGCGCGATTCATAAAATATAATTCGATGAAACGAGAATTCGCGAATTATCCACGAGTAGATTAAAGTTCTTTTGACAAAAGGCGCCCGTTCAGGCGACGTGTGTATCACAAAGGGACGTGTACCAAACATAAGGGAGTTACCACGAGGGAGTCACCACGAGGGAGTTACCATGAGGGAGTTACACGAGGGAGTCACCAAAGGTTGCACCGGCGATCACGACAAGAGTGGTCGCTCCTCCATCACCCCGTTCCTCTCCCCCCCCCCCCAAAAAAAAAAAAAAAGAAAAAAAAGGAAAGAAGAAAACGTGGGTTGTCCTTGCGCTACTCTACGGGAATCGATCTGCCGCTTTGTATTCACGGAACACAGGAACCATGAAATCCGCGCCAATTAGCATGCATCACCACCATCCTCCCGAACCCCGGGCGCTCGAATCTCACCGCTCTCGCAACTGTCAGCGACGGCCGCTTATCCCGACGTGCGGTACTAATTCAGCGGACCTTGTAACGTTTAGCAGAAGTTCGAAGTTCTGCTTACGAAGAGTGTTGCCCTCATTTCCACAAAAATTTCCATCTTAAAAAAAAAAGGTAATTTATACAAAAGTTTATTTAACTCTTCACGGATTTTTACCAGGTGTTTTTTTTTAACCTACTTCCACGGCATCATCTTCACACCCTCTGGCGCTGTGAATATCCGATTTGCTCGAGAAAGCTAACGAGTGAACCTGCCTTTACAGCTCTTTGTTTCAGCTGCTGTGTGACGTCAGTATCGAGGAATCGATAATAGTGGGCGACAGGTTAAGGAGCGAGCAGGTGATCCGTCTCGAGCCCGAGCTTTCTGCGGTTGATAACGCCTTGTCGCACGCGCAGACGAAGCGCCGTGTACAGAAAGACACCGTGTGCGCGCTGGAGGCGGAGCGTCATAGGACCTTTTCATGAAATATCCGCCAGGAGACGCTGTTGCATATTGCGTCCACACAACTGATCCCTTATATAGTAGGCTGCATCGCGGATCGGGAGCCCGTCGGTGGCTCCATCGGCAGCCATTGCTTGGCACCATGCGATAGCGCAAATCTATGGGAGAAACACAGAAAAGTAGGAATACTGAAGGGTGTACGCGGCACGTGCTCGAATGCGAGTATTTTATCATGGGCTGCGATCACTATATCGGGTGCTTGGTGATCGAATCGGCATTCGCCTAAGCGTTCGAACGCCGATTAAAAACAAAACAAAAATCTAATGTGCCGGAGCAGCACCGACCGTGCCGGCGTCGCTTACTTCAGTTGCTAAATACATGAAACGGTCAACAAATGAACGACACGCTCCGAGTTTTAGTTTGTCACATAAGCCCTCACTACAGTTCGAAGCAAAAGCTTGCACCAGAAGTGCTCCGTACAAGCGCTTGAAACGATGGGAATGTCTCCAGAAAATGCCTTGAAACTTATCGTCTGCTAGGCTCTGATGACTTCGAGATCAGAAACAACTTCGCATTGACTCTCGGGAACGCTTGTCTCATTGAACTGCATCACAGTTTATGCCCTACAAAGTCGCAACGCTCGATTCTTAACCACAAAACATTTATTTAAAAAAGATTCTTATTCTAACGCTTCCGACATGTGCACCCCAGAATATATTAACTCTCATTCCCGGAAAATACGATGCAAGCTTTGTCGTCGAGAGCAACCTAATAAGGTAAGAATGAGACTTCTTCCAAAATCGAAGCGCCCCACCGTGGCGAAATACCACGCAGTGCAGTCTGGGAACTAGTTGGCCACTCAGTTTCGGTTTCAAGTAAACAGCTTCATTTCATGCTATCATGCCGTGACCGAATGCGCTGCTAGCGTTTTCGATTATTTGACTTTTCACGAATGAACAATACACTCATTCTCGAGCGATACAAAACGAAGACCGGGGCACTTTCCTTGGTTCCTGAAACACCGGATATTGTGCGCGCCAGTTCAAACGTAGTAAGTGGTGGCTTAGTCATTTCACCCGGGAGGCACTCACTTGATCGAATGACGTTTTAGCGAACGCCCACGTTTCATCGAACGACACTTTAGCGAATAGTCGGACGCCGCGAAGCGGCGTTTTCGGGTGGGCCAAGTGAGTTCATATTTTTGTAATGAGTTGCCGCAGACTGTCGCCGCGAAGCGGCGTAAAGCGCAGCGCGACGGATGGGTTAACGCGCGCCCCCGTCATTCGCTAAAACGACCATTCGCTCAAATGTCGCCATTCGCTAAAATGTCATTCGCTCTTGTGATATGGACCCATTTCACCCCACGAGTACAACTGAAACTAACTGAAATTTGGTCACCTTGAGCCTTACATGTACTTTGTTTGCCAAACGTCCTCTTCTTGTTACTTCATTGGGTTAAAAGCAAGCCGGAGCCTCACAGGAATATCAAAGTTGAGCCCAGCTTTGACGCGTTAACATTTAAGTAAACGCAACAAATTCGACCTCACTACTGCACAAAGGTTACTACGATGTCTTCCTCGTGTCATCATATATATCCCACTCAAATTTTATGCTAACTGAAGATTACGTTTTCGCAAACGCTGAAATCGGTTATCTATACGACGGAGGCCCTAACCATGGCGCTTCGGGATCTTGGAGTTTATGCCCTTACCATGGCGCTTCAGGATCTTGGAGTTTATGCCCTAACAAGCATCGCCTAATCCTCGCTAAGCCTTTTTGGACGAGCTTTTACTGACGCCCAAGATCTGTGTCTGAATGGTGCACGTGTTTGAAATTATCACATACTCAGTCAGGAAGAAAGCAAACACATAACAAATATTATGGCCATTAGCAAACGTCAAATGTGCTTTGAATAATTGCGTTCATTTGGCGCACCGCATAGGGGTTCACGCCCGTCCGGCGCACTTCCGGCGAGCGGTGCGACATTCCTCACACAAGTGCTCGACTTATGCCTTCTTAAAATGGTTCGTATGTGCGAATGTGACTATATGATTGCAGGATAACTTTATGCGCAAACGCGATGTTGAATATTAGTGGAATGCAGGCGGGTGGGGACTTTGCTTCGTGCAGTGCTGCGTGTCAGTACAGATGAGAGATAAGAAGTGCGTTCAAATTGAGATTTTCAATGGCGCCTCCGAGTTTTACCTTGCGTACTCAGGCGTATTAAGAAAAACATTAATTGCAAAAATTTATATTTCGTCTATGAACGCATAAAACAAACAAACTTCCTGACCAGCAACACTAATGTAAAGTTGCGAGCTCGATGTACGCATACATATTGGTTGTTACAGCTTGTTGACTCATACATAAGCAAGATCCCCGAGCTTCGCAGCGTCGAGATTCCCAGCACTGGCTCGTCCACCATACCTCGAAACGCTAACAGAAAGGCTCGAGTACAAAAATACAACAAACATGTGTTAAGACAAGCTATACGTCTCGGGCTTGTAATAAAGCTTCGAGGACTGGCCATTTAGGTTAGTTTAGAGACCAAAAATGACGCTCTCGGGACCAGAAAACATGAGATAGAGGCCGTTAATAGGAACCGTGCGCATCTAATTCAAGCCCCGACCAGGGCGCCCCTAGCGGCAAACGGGTCCATTGCATCGGGGAGCTTCTGCCAGTCGCTGCGTTGGTTGTGCGTTGTAGTGGGTTAGCGCTGTAATTTCTGAGATGGCTATTCCGCACCAAGAAAGCCGCAACAATTGCTGCGTGGTCGGCTGCAACAGTACGTCGAAGATCGCGCACGGCACGTTGTACAACATCGTCCCTTCGAAGCCGTACGAGGCGGAGTACTGCGCGACCTGGGTGCGACTTGTGCAGGTTAGTGACGTTTCTTACCTTCCAATTCGCGCTTTGTTTAAGCTGCTGACGAATAATACAATTAATTTTTTTCTATTCTAGCAACGACGGAACAGCATTGACATTATCGGCAAACTCTGAAGTATGCAGCAAATACTTCACCGGAATCGAGAAGCGGAATGCGGTCGCCCACCTAAGCCTACCCTTGAATGTTTCCATCAGCCTACAGTGGGAATCGCGGAAAGGCGCGAAAAAAATCGCCCAGTTATTGTCAAGCTGATTCAGAAATAAACCTACAGAATTACCACAGTCCACTCAACGCCAACCACATTTTTTTGCGGGCGCGCTTAATTTTGTTAGCGGAGTACGGCGCTCCGTGGCATTCACTTGTCCATCGAAACGGCCGGACCTCCTACACGTCATACACGCGGCCAGATTCACGAAGTTTTCCCTTCTTCATATTGGTACCACGGAAGAAGCTTTCTGGGCCCGTTTGCTCGAAGCGCTAACCGCGGCTAAAGTTAGCCGCAGTACCTAGGAGAGGGATTTTTTAAATCACGTGACAGGCTCGGTAGGGATGCGGGGAAACATAGCGGCGCCCCAGTGAGTGAGCGCCGCTCGCTTTGGAAATAATATGTCGTTGTAGCTGCAATATCGGGCGCGTTAGTCAGCGACGAATGGTGCAGGAGGCTTTCGCTTTGCCTTAACTCACTTAAACCGCAAAGCATTGGCAATGACATCGCCGCATTTTTTAGATAGTGTTTCGATTCTGGGCATTCCTAAGCCTAAATGAACGCGATAATTGTCGGCATGGCAACGTCTTTGGAAAGCGGATTGCCTTGATTCAATCGGCTGGGTATTGATAGCACACAAAAGCAGACAGTGTCCCAACAGACTTTCTTCTAAATTATCCAAGCATCGCGCGGAGAACGCTGGAAGTGTAATTCTACGGTCCACGCGCGCTGGCCTCCCTCTTATAAAAGATTCGAAGTAAAAAATCATAATAATGCTTTAACGAACGCGCGTGCAAGGCAAAATTTGTTTTCTACTTTTTGCTTTAGAACGGTCACTACTGCAGACGCCAACACGTGCGACGCGTGCAACTGCAGTCGTAGCATGCACCTCGGTGCTTAGATAATTTAGAAAAAAGGTCTGTTTGGACGCTGTCTCCTTTTGTGTGCTATTATGTGCTATCAACAATCCGCTTTCCAAAGGCGTTGCCATGCCGACAATTATCGCGTTAATTTAGGCTTAGGAATGCCCAGAATCGAAAGACTATCTACAAAATGCGGCGATGTCATTGCCCGTGCTTTGCGGTTTAAGTGAGGTAAAGCAAAGCGAAAGCTTCCTGCACCATTCGTTGCTGACTAACGCGCCCGATATTGCAGCTACAACGACATATTATTTCTAAAGCGAGTGGCGCTCACTCAATGGGGCACCGCCATGTTTCCCCGCATCCCTACCGAGCCAGTCACGTGATTTTAAAAAATTCCTCTCCTAGGTACTGCGGCTAACTTTAGCCGCGGTTAGCGCTTCGAGCAAACGGGCCCTGGATTCGTAACCGCCTTAAACCCCGTCGTAATCACCCTGGGAACACTGCCCGCTGTGCTGCTCATCGCCATTGCTTCCCCCCGATAATTCTGCACCGACTACCGAAGAAGCTTTCCGGATTCGTAATCGCCCACTGTCCTCTGTGGTGTTCGTTGCTACTACTTCCCGATGATTCTGCGCCGACGGCACTGGCTACCGAAGGAACTTTCCGAATTCGCAACTGCCTTAAATTCCGTCGTAATCACGACGGGGACACTGGCCGCCGCGCTGTTCGTCGCCATTGCTCCCCGATACTCCTGCGGCGGCTACCGCTAGGTCGCGGCGAACAATAGGTGACCGCCGCGACACGGCCGGCTTGCTCGCTTCCTATAGCCCACGCTCTGTGTATAATCTCTTGTCGACGTGTCGATCGAAACCGAAACCATGCCACTCTCTTCCCTGGCCAATTACTTCCCAGAGTTGCCAGGGCTTTATGGAAGTAGTCTACTGCACTGTTCCCCGTTTCTTTCATAGATCCCCATGCATTATCCGGTGTCAACTCTCAAGTGATGGCTTCCGGTGGTGCCACTCGTCCCCAGCAAGACAAACCTTGATCCGGGATTTAACCGAGTACAATAACGATCAGTGGTCCACACGAAGTTCCGCTCAAATTGGAGGACAAGCAGTCACCCCCCAACACCACCTCGTCATAGGTTAATTTAATCGTTCACCACCAGTTCTCCAGGTGCTCAGCTAAATGATGGATTAGCGAGGAGTCTGTTGGGGATATTTTACTACCGTGATACGACTGGTCGCCTCGTAGATGTTAAAGAGTACTGCATAAGTACGTCGCTAAATATCTTTGTGATTGCTGTATCGCTTCATCGTCTTAAAAAATAGTGACATAAACAAAGTCAGAAATCCTGTCGGATCGGAGCGACCGGAACTCTCTTGGGAGGCAAAATATTGCTTGTATTTGTAAACACGAATAAGGCGCGTAGTGTTTGTAACCTGTCACCGAGTATAGAGTGTGAAGCAAGGCAGCGATGTTCTCGGCCAGGCTTCGTTATTTCGTTGGCGACTTTTTTCGAGCACCCTCACAAAAAGAATCAACTTAAGCTGAACCTTTTAGTCAAACATCGCGACAAAGGTTCTCAAAAGCCGAACCTTGTTGAACTTGAAACTCGACAGGTTCGCGACATCTCTATTCACGACCGTTTTCACCGATTGTCCGGCGGACAGCCCTCAATACAGGGGGGGGGGGGGGGGGGGGGGGGGGGCGAGAATCGCACTGTTTGCGCGCGCGCCACCACTGCCGTGGAGGCCGAGGCGCGCGCGCGGCCCCACGCTGCCAAGAACAATGGCAGGCGTTGGGCACGCCATAACTTATTCCCGATCGGAGAGAGCGGCGACAATGAATGGCCTCCGTTCCATGCTGCCCGTCTGCTCTCTCTCCGCCGGCGGCGGCGGCGAGCGCTCACGAGGTCGTCGAATCGATGAGAGCAGCACCGTTACGGCGCGAAGAAGCAAGAGCATCGCCAGCCAGGATCGAGCTCCTCGTCCGTGCTGTGGACCCCCTCCACGGAAACACGGCATCCGGACCGACTCTCATGCATTTGCACAGAACGGCATGCACACTGCTCTCGCACTTGACTCTTCCGACCCTGTCGGAATCGGTGGCGAAGGGAGCGTGAGAAAATGAGCATGTCCCCGCATAATAGAAGCCGTAGGCGGAAGCTTGCTGGCCGCCGTAGCAGAGTCCGTTGCTGATGGGCGCGTGCGGACGGTGACCTTCTACTACGCTTCCTCGGCGCGCATTACGCGCTATCAAAATCGCATTCAAACCGCAGTCGCACAGCTAATACATTATGCAAAAGACAATCTAGAGACACTGTCTGTGTTTCTTTCTTGTGTGGTAGCGAAATTGTTTCCGGACGTGTTCCATGCATATCGGAAGCACTCATGCTTCAAACATGTCTGAGACGTTTCCACAATTGTGTATATAATTATGTCTGTAGCAGACACCGTATTATTTTTGATGTGTGTGATGTATGAGATACATACATCACACATGTATGAGACACAAGAAGTGCGGCTTGGCACTGACGTTCTTGGCGCACCGTCAGCAAGAGTCCGCCGATGAGAGCGCGCTGCGAACGACGTGCTTTAATAAGGCGTCGAGTAAACCTCGCGCATCCGCCTTTTAGAGCGCGTAAACGAGGGAAAATGCAACTTCTCACCGTTTCTGGGCTTACCGTAGACTCTACTGTAGTCTACTGCAAAGAAACAATATACATTTTTCGGGGAGAGTTTTGCGCATGCGCAGGTCTTCGTCACGCAGCGGCGACGGCCCGAACTACGGTTGGCATCCGGAAGGGGAGTTTCGCTACCTCTTCCTACCTCCTCGGCGTCGTAAAGGGCAGGATTAAAGGAGCGAGAGGTAGCGCAACTCCCCTTCCGGATGCCAACCGTAGTTTGAGGTTATGGCGCTAGGTCTTGTCTTTATAAGAAACGGGAAAGGGGGGGGGGGGGGGGGGGGGGGGGACTCCATAGAACGACACCGCTTTTCATCTTGCCTACGACTCCAAACCGCTTTAGGGATCAGAAGGAGCCGTTCTTTTTCGGGGAGTTATTCTTGCGAAAAGGAAAGGGGCCTTTTGGATGCTTCTACGTCGAAAAGTTTGAGCTTTCACAGTGAGTAGGACAGTCACCCTATTTCTTTCTGGAAATAAGGGCGAGACCTTTCTTGAAACTATCATGTTACAGCAAGCTATTATAAGATGGTCCTTCGCGGGTGAATTCTTCCTTTCCGTGATGTCGAAAAGTATAAGCATTCGCAGTGCACTCTAAAAATGCCTGCGCGTCCACTTACCCGCAGAACACTCGAAGAGCCAATCTCTGTGATTTACGAAATCAGCTCAGCGAATGATAAAGCTGAACACCTGTTTAGACCTGAAAATTAAGTCTGCGCTGTGGCATTACTCAATGCAAGCCTGACGTTTTGCATGCCGTAATGACACAGCGCAGACTTCCTTTTTAGGTCTAAACGGATGTTCCGCCTCATCATTCGTTGAGCTGATTTCGTAGATTGCAGAGATTGGCTCGTTGGATTGTTTAGCGGGTAAGTAGACACGCAGGCATTTCTTATAGTGTGAGTGAGTCAGTCAACCCAATAGTTTCTAAAAATAGGGGCGAGACCTTTCCTGCGTCTACCATGTTGCAGCAAACTGTGACAAGATTAAGGGCCTGTTCACAGCAGCGCCAACTCGGCGCCACGGACACAGCGATGGATCGGCACTATAGTCAGAGGTCTCTAAATTCCGGCCCGCGGGTCAAATCAGGCCCGCGGAGGTTAACTCCGACAGGCCCGTCAATGGCCGCGGGTTTAGCAATGAAGCACGGCCCGCGGCCCGCTTTCAGCAGGGCCGCTGCTAACTGCTTAGAACAGCGCGTGAAGAAACGGCGCCGCGAAAACGCACCAACAGCACAGACGAAGATACAAGAAATAACGGGAGAAAAATGCCAATCGTAACGCGGGCCCTCTCGTCTAATGATTCGTTGGACATTGTCCTCATTTAGCATCTCCACTCTTATCTTAAGTTTTAATACATCTAACTACGTATGTCTAAAATCGTTTGCGTTCCCATGCATATGCATGGTTCATAATGCCCTGTGTCGTAACTAGAGAATATTGTCAGCATCAGTTCGACCATTCTCATAAGCCTCCTGACGTGCACGAACTTGCCAAAGTTTCCACGAGCGTTAATTTATGCCTCGTGAATATTTTGGGTCCCAAATGTTGTGTAACGTCCTAATTTGCTGTAAGAGTTGAATTGAAAAAAAAAGTACATTACTTATGCACTTTAATGCTTTATGAGAATATTTATTTAGTGTTTTGTCATTTATAGTTACTCGCACGAGACCCCTGAGACTACAACAGATCCCCAATCCCGCCCCTTAGCCAAAAAGTTTGGAGACCTCGGCACTAAAGCATCGTCGTATCAGAGCTCCGAGGCACGAGACGCGACTTTTTTGTGTTCAAACACACAATACAGCGCGCACTTAGCGCTAATATAGAGCTCATGCAGTGCTCACTTAGGTCTACAGCATGTAAACTAACGCTTTTAAGGCATATTAAACGGCGCGCAAAAACCGTTTTTTAGCGATATTGCGTTACAATTTACTACAAGCGTGGTGGAAGTTTGCAGTCAATCAATAAAGAGATGAGCTTACCTCGCTCAGAACAAAGAAAAAAAAAAAACTGTTCTCTGCAGTCTGCGCCGCCATTTCGAAGACGGTGCACGCATAGAGAGAGGTTTTGGCGATAGATGGCATACGCAGCGTCGAGAGAGCACCGGCCGTTGATATCAGACGATCTTTTGCGAGATCGTCTGATATCAACCGGAGTTATCCGGCGCTCGATGGATGAATGGATGGATGGATGAGGCTGAACCATTTCAATCGGGCGGCGGCCTGGGCGCCACTTAGCCAGTGTTTTTCTCCTCCCTAAGATTCAAATCAAATAGAGTTATATATCTAGACATTTATTCTGAAACGCTATATACGGTCCCTACGACGGAGCCGGAGGCGCCTCTATGCAACCGGGTGGACATACCTTCCGCCTTGCAGGTCGCCCGGAAGAGAATAAGAAAACATTCATCCTTCCCTCAACCTATGCCACCAATCAGATAATATTTTCTTAGTTATCTCCACTTTACCCATGTCTACTTTTCCCTCTCACTCTCACTCCCTCGACGTGGCATACGCCGTCTCTCGGCAGCAACTCTATCTACTCGTGTCTCCGAAGGGGCGGGATAGTATGCCCCAGAACAGTTTTTTTTCTTCTGCTTTTAAACGAAGTAACCTAATGTTTTTGTTGTTTCACTGTAAACGTTCAACAGATGCTTGCACTTCTGTACAAAAAATCAGCGCGATTAATTGATTAACCGAATTTTTCGGGCCATCTGACTGCAAACTGCAAGTTTACATGTTGTATCTGAGCGCTGCGCTACATATGTGAACTGATCTTTGGTGTGTACAACTGTGTCGTAGACGAGCCAAAATGTACAAAATACTGCATGTCCCTTGGCAAATGGAGAGTGCGCTCGCAGTTACGTGTGCCGGGCGTGTGTTGGTGAACCATGTGTTCGGTTCGATTCGCCGATCGTAAAGGAGTATGTCGGAGACGTATACGATTTAGAGAAGCTCGTTTTAGCGTACGCCGTTTTACCGACCCCAGTTTATCGAATCGCCTCATAGAGAAGCTTAGTTTAGAAAAAAATGGCGACGAGATTCCTTTTAAAAAAATTGAGCCGCCGCGCAGCGGCGTGTACATTGTTGGCCGAGTGTGTTAACAATTTTGTAATGAGCGGCCACAGACCTTCGCAGCGAAGCGGTGCGAGCTGGCGGGCCTGGTTGAGATAACACGCACCTCAGTGATACACGCGCAAAAAAGGTGAGCTTTATTATTTTTTTAAAGCCTTTTTTTTTTTTTTTTTGATAAACGGCATATCTCTAAACTTAGGCTCTGCTCTCTCGAAACCGAGCTTGAATAAAACGAGCCCGTTCTCTAAAACGTGAATCGATGAAATGGCGTTCGATAAACCGTTGTCACATAAGAATGGGGCCTTCTTAGACTTCGTTCGGTCAGTCCCAATAAAGATTTATTAAACAACTGGCATAAAGTTAAACATTAAAATACACACATAAGAAATTAGACTTTGGGGGGAAATATTTCTAACCTAAGGAAACTTTCCCTGCCATCTTCCCTGACCACACACACCCTCAGCGGGGGCCCCGACCACAGCCAAACTCGACAAACACAGTTCCACACAAAGGCGGGCGAGCCGAACTCCTACACAGCCGTAAGGGGGACCAAGTTTGCGAGCTAGCGGGCGGATGGCTCCACAGCCGAAGCGGGGTCGGACGTGCAGGTTGGTTTTCCAGAGGCAGGGAGATGTCCAAGGCTTGGTATCCAGGAGCCAAGTGCCTTACGGCCCTTCGGTGGCCGCTTATATTGAGATCAGCAGCATTCTGGGCTCCTCCAGTCCACCAATCAGAAAAGTTTGAAAGGACCAATCAAGAGGGGTTTTCTTAGCACCAATCAAAAGGCGCGGAGCCCAAAGCAAATACGAACATTCCAAAAACATGCGCATACACGAGACATAAGATATTCCAAACGAAGCTTACAAGAGCAGCCATAAACAACAGAAAGTACATTCGTAGGCAGAGAAGTTATACATACACAGAGCATAACCACCTCCGAAATGGAGATCCCAAAAGCAAACATACACAGAGCAAAACATTTCCAACGCGGGGTTCTGAAAACTATAAGTGTACCGTTACAGCGTTCCCGTTCTCCCCCATTTGGGGTCCCCCGACCCCGGCAGAGGCCATGAGCCGTGCCGTAATGACGAGTGAACCCCCGAAGAACGCCAGAAACAAAGTAAAGCTGTAGACTAAAAACTCGCGCAAGCAAAACTTCTCGACACCGTAGTAAACCAGGAGTATGTTATAATGGCTGGAGCGCTGAACTCGTATGAATTTGTGTTTTTCGCTTAATTAATGTATTGATCAAGAAAGAACAACGAAACGATCTGCAGAAATTTCTGGTGGCTAGCCCGTAAGGGAAAGAGAAAAGTAGCAGAGCATAAAGCGATCATAGATACGTCGCAGCGCTAAATCAACACTATAGTAAGAGCGCTAGCGCTGACCTTAATTAGCACTGATGCAGGCTCCATCAGCGCAGTATCCATAATGTAGCGCCCAGTCAGCGATCAATCAGCAAGGTCAGCGCTGCATTCCAGCGCAATTGCTAGAACACCTGCCCCGTCTAAACCCTGTCTAGAATTCGCCCGCGCGTTACGCGCCCGTTGCTAAGGCAGAAAGCAGGAAGCTTCACCGACGACCGACGCGTTTGGGAATCGCGAACCTGAGCTGCCGGAAACGCGCTTCGTGCTAGAGCCTAGAGGTGCGCTCGCTCTCCCAAGTCGGAGAACGGTGGGGAAAGCATTCGCGAGGCTCAGTTTACGCGGGTACCTGAACGAATCGGTCTCTTGACGCCGGTGTGAGCCTCATCGTGCCGCCCAGACTACATGTCTGCGCTAGCAGAATCAAAGCCGCCAAGGTGAACAAGGTATCATTGCCCCCAACGACGCATTACCTTACTTAAAGAGACCATGAAATGAGCTTTGTGCTTAAAGGATTTCAGATGGAGATTCTGCTAATCGTATAATGTTTAGCGGGCGAAAAAACAAACAAAAAATCTAGTACACGAGGGTAGAAAACTAAAAACCTGCCTATCGGTACGAAAATCTAAAGATGTTGTGGACTATTGTTTAACTCTTTTCCTTGGAAAGCTCTTTCACCTTTTCACTCTGATGCATCCATGGTGCCCAAGCACGTCAGCCGAACCAAGCTCACGCTTCGGACGCGAGCACTGCGTCACTAGGACGTATGCACTCGTCGGCACTAAATCGATCGACTTATATTTGAGTTCGCGTTGGTGTCCAATGAGTGTACTGACGGCACTCATCATCATTTGCGAACGAAAATATTCGTGGCGTTCTTAAAAAGCACGGTGGAAGCTTGGAGTCATCGGGGGGGCAGGGGGGGGGGGGGGGGGGGGGGCTGCGATGATCTATTACCCTCCGTTCACCTTTATGCTGAGACTAGAAGATCCACCTTCAGCGCGAGCTCGCTGGTTTCCAAAGTGCGGTTGCGCGTGCCTCCGCGTTCACACTTGTGTTTGTTAGCAAGGGCAGAAAGCTTGCGCTGAAGGCGGAGCTTCTAGTCTCAGCTTAAAGGAGCTGTGCAACGATATTCAGTTGGAATGTTTTTCTCTCTACATGAGCTTACTGGCACACCTGGGACTCAAGGATACTCACACGCAACGCCAATGGCCAAGAAAGTCCTTTGTTGCGGTGTAATTTCAAGGACAAAAGCGATCATTTTCATTCAATCTCTCCTTTGCAAAATTTGATGACGTAACTCGGGGATCGCAGTACACCCAAGTGACGATATTCGAATGCGGTTCATAGATTGGACCCGAGCATTGCGTGGGCACTCGACTTGGGCTCGTGACAATTGCTAGCTCAAGAAGCATTCGGGTTGTGACCCGTGTCCAATCGCTGCAACGACGACAACAGCCGAGCCATAACAATGTCTGGAACTCAGCGCGTGTCCTCCGCTTTGCCAACCCCAGCGCGTGGCTATGATCAACACTGGCGGCATATAATCGGCTCCAGATCACGTGGCCGCTTGTTCTGGCTGCGAGTTGAGGGGGTAAACGCTGCTCGTTTTTCTTTAATTTTTTTCTGGGACTTCTATTGCGTGGGGTGAAAAACGAACGCGTGTTTCATAGGTCATTAACATTAGGGATCCGTCTTAAGCGGTATTTGCGCAAAGTACAAAAATTGTTGCATTGCTCCTTTAAGGCTGCGGTCCCACGGCAGCCATCTTGAACAAGGCGTTAGTTCAACCAATAGATGGCGACACGCACCCGTGGGGTGGTCGAAACATTGGTTCAAAGTGGGATGGCTCGAGCACCATCACGTTCCCCTCGTGGCCTTGCTCGCGCCGCTGCCAGCTGTGCTCAGCTGGCTCAAGTAGCGTGGCTCAGCAAACGGATGTATGCCAGAATGTCAGGCTGGGTATAAATTGTTCTCTGATATAGGGAGATGCGGTTCGGCGGTTGTAACGGGCTTTCGCAATAAATCTAACCAAGAAGGAATCAAATGTTGATTGACGTGTCAATATTCTATCAATGAAAATTTCTTCTGCAGGAATGCACGCTCAGTAGACTCAATCTTCCAAGACACCAGTGGAAGCAGACGTCAAGAAAACTGCTTCGCGATTTACGGTACTTACCTCTCCATTTTAATGACGACTAAAATACGTCACGAAATATTGTGTTTCACGGAGTCCGGAAGATGTTGTAATGGTCTATTATGTTTCTGGGAACATTATAGTTCCCAGAAACTTTCTGGAAAGACTCGAAGTCTTCCTTGAGTCCAACGCTATCATGAACAGTAACTGAAAACAATCCACTATTCATTCGGTGGGGGGGCGAAACGTCTCCGCATCTGCGGAGTCATGGTCGATGCGTACTCTAAGTGGCTGGAAGTTTACATGATGCCTGCCACGACGTCCAAACACGTCATTGACGTTCTACGGTTTCTTTTACCTACTTTTGTCCTACCGAAAATACTTTTCTTTGATAACGCGCCAAATCTTGCTTCAAATAAAATAAACAAGTTTTTGAAGAAAAAAGAAACCGGCATCAGGCATCACATTAGTGCACCATACCATCCTGCAACTAACGGGTGAGCAGAACAGATGGTGTGCGAAACTGAAAAATGCCCTTTTGAAGGTTACGGAAGAAGCAGTTCAGAAAAGAATCGCCAGGTTTTTGTTCCAGCAGCACGCGACGGTCTCATATTACACGGTAAAAACACCCGCCGAAGCAATATTCGGCGGAAGAAGAGCCACACCCCTCGATCTCATGATACAATGGCCTACGAACGAAGATCGAGAGATTCCCAGATCGGGAGTAATGGCAGTTTATTCGGTCGGACAACGTGAGGAATTTTAGCGGAGGACGGGCCTTCCATGTAAAACTTGAGTAGAAAAGGTTCTATGTTGGTTGACCAGAAGGTGTCATCCCTCTGAATACGTTGGATATCAATGCCCTTGAGGGTAAATATAACTAAATCACAAAACCCTCTTTGTGTATTGTGTAACCGCCCTTGTATTTGATAGTAGAAGCTATGGTGGTGATTTGGACCTTTCACACCAGGCTTCTATTTCTTATTTTTCGCCTCATACTCCTTTGCGGTTTAAGTATGCTTCAAGAATCTTTTGGAACGGGGACACTTTACGTCAACGAGGCCATTTGTTCCAAGTAGTCAATCAGGGAACGCTGCTAGAAATCCGTCCCTCACATTAACGAATAAGCCGCACTTCTGCACAGTGCAGTTTTCCTGTTCCACGTACAGTTATAAAGCAGCATCCTCATTGATTCTACCATATTCTGTAGCGGGCGAAGAAAGTCTTTGGGCACACGATACTTGAAACAAGTCTGGCACTGTACGTTGTGGTTCGACACCCACTAAAATCGTCGTCCTTATAGAGCCTCATCATTTAATCATTACCTCGTCACCTCATATTGCTCTTCATCAGCAGTAAGTACAATAGGCTGCCGCCATATTACATTCCAAGAATTGAAAAATTGAGTCGTTCAGTCCATCAACAAATTTATTATTTATATAGACGCTTTACAGCAGCTGTGCATGGGCGCCGCCATAACCGCCCTTCAGTTTTTGTTTTCGCTTATATTTTTCACTCTCCTCCATCATTACCACAGGAGGACAGGTTACTGCTATTTTAAATACGACGGTGTCTTTTTCCCCAACATTTGCCTTTGTGGAGGCTCGCCAAAGCCCGCTTCAGTGATTTGATATCTCGGTAAGACAATAGAAGGTCGGCAATGGCGTCTGTAATCTGGCGCGTGTGTAAAGCGTCTATAATGTTATTACGTTACATTACCTCGAGACGATCGACGTCCATCGTCTTTCTTTAAATACTTATACCTGTATGTAAATTAGACAGCACAAGGGGGGGAGGAGTCGGTGGCCGAGTGCATGGTCTAGCGCACACTAAAGTCAGCGCACACCAGCTCGGAGCGCTTGGAGCGAAAGCTCGCGCTGCAGAAGCCACCCCGCCCCTGCCCGTTTCGATCTGGATGAGCATCGTACCGGCGTGCGGTCGTGTATCCCTACTGTGTGGTGCACGTTAAAGACCCCAGGTTTGCGGTTGTACCGCACTGTCTAAATTGCTCATCTACAGCTGAGACACCAGACGCCCACTAAGGCAGACTAACTTGCGGCTGTATAAACATACACACAACAATTTGCAATTAGACGCATAATAACAAAGAACACAGCGTGCCGCCTCTTTTCTTTGGATGCCTTTTTTAAACCAGCGAAAGCTCGCGCGTTCTCTCTTTTGAGACGGTTAGAACGGTCGCACATAAAAGCTGCGTGTCTCCTACCCGCCCGCTTCCTCCTCTCATTATGTGTATTTGGTTATAACTAAATAAGCTATAATAATGGTGTATTATTCATATTTACTTTCAGTTTCAGTCAGGGAAAAAGAGTTTCGCGGGAACTAGAGCCAATAAATGAGCTGCGCTTAGAGTATCGGCACTCTCTTCCCCGACAGTGTTGTGAACGCCGCCATTTTGGTGCTTGTGCAGAGCAGGCGCAACTGCCGATCGTCATGATTCAAAAGTGCGACATCCTCAGCATTAGATTCGGTGTTAGGAAGCTCATGTGATATTGCTTTGCTTTGTCGCAAACTGTTTAAAGTGGAGGACGGAAAAGCGTTTCTTGTGATTTCAGATAAAGCTTCAAATAACTGGCAACCATGATTTTAAGCCACAATAAGGCCAAGTGTCACTATTCTGAAGCGTAGCTTATTTAATGACACTATTCATGCTCTTGTTCAAGAGGCTTGTAATACCTGGAGGGGCCATGACGCAAGCCCCGTGGATTGACACCTGCCTCTTCCTTATTGTTCCCGCTTGTCCCAGTAAAGTAGCTACGGTTCAGAGTAACGACACTTGGCCATATTGTGGCTTAAAATCATGGTTGCCAGTTATCTGAAGCTTTATCTAAAATCACAGAAAACGCTTTTCCGTCCCCCACTCATGTTTAAACAACCCGCGACAGAGCATTGCAATATTGCATTAGCTTCCTAGCACCGCATCTAATGCTGAGGAAGTCGTACTTTTGGAACATGACGATCGGCCGTTGCGTTTGCTCTTGACAAGACCAAAAATGGCGGCGCCCAAAACAATTTTTGGGGAACGGAGTGCCGATACTTTAAAGCTCATTTAGTGACTCTAGGCATGAAGTGAACTCGGGTGTATTCTTTTCCTCCTCGTCTTTATTGTTTATTGATTTCAATCATATCAAATGATGAACACATTATATCCCGCTACGCTTGTGTAATTATTTGTCTTAGATTTATTAACCTGACTCGCTACTTAAACCATTCATTTATCGATAGTAAGTCTTCCAATATATTTTCTTAATGTGAAGGTAAAAAGACACGGAGATTGATGATGATACAGACGCCAACGCCGCCCTCGGAAATTTTTTGAACATTAGAAATCAGCAGTTTGTCTGCCATCCGCCAGGTAGCGCAACAAAACACCCAAACAGTTTTTAATTGTTTTTAAAATTATCTAAGCTCTACACCTATTAAAAACCAAAGCAATATCATTGTGAAAATCTAATACATTGCAATGTATATCTATTCCAAACAATACATGTTATTAGATGCCAACAAATATGTTTGATGTCCAAAAAAGATATCGTCAAAAACAGGTAAATTTGAAGGGCTCCTGGAGCGTTATGACTTTGAAAATGAAAAAAAAGCCATCGTCCACCTCTTGGGCAACCATTGTAGCTCTAAATGATATAAACGATTTTATCATAGTTTAATTATTTCCTCAGGGGCATTTGAAGTACCATGACTCGAAGCACCAAAAAGTGCTACGTTTGATATAAAATATCTAAACAAAAAAATTTTACACATCATTAAATTTTTTTCTGAATATTACCAATAATAAGCACTACATCTGTAGCTAATTTCATTGTCCTAGCGCTTGTCATTAAAAACATATTTGTGCTGAAAAAATGTCAATTTTAGGGCAATATTTGGAGGGATGAAAAAAACAAAGTAGCGCAAATATCAAAAAAGTGTATCGTTACATTCTGCTCCGACATCATCTTAACAAAACTGCTATATTGGAACCGTGTTATCTTTAATGTATCGTTCATAAAACATGAACTAGCGGAGCAAGTGAGGGTCCGCGACATCATATTCGCAACGCTACAAATGCGCATGAACAGTAAAAACCAACACACACATAATATCAAATGAAAGAGGATTGCGTTGCCTTTCGAATGACATCAATCCCACAAAGCAGTATTTGAAAGGAGATGAGTAATGACCTGCCAAAAAGTACCTAAACTGACACATTCAGTGGGACCGTGGCCTTAAGGGTGAACGGAGGATAACCTTGTTCATGACTATGTGATTTATCATTTTGCTTTTGAGATGAAGAGGAAAGCCAAGGCCCCCCCCCCCCCCCCCCCCCAACAAAATCCTGGCTACGTGCTTGATTCCAACGAATAGTATTTTCTCATTGTTAAATGAGATAACAAGTCGTTTTAAGATTAAATGTTATTTAACGTATATAGGACAAACTATTTTTCAATACAACCTATCCACGAAAATAATCTTCGGGTGGAAGGCTACTACCTCCGGCGACTTCTCCTGACGTCCTCTCGACCACACAATTAGCGGGGTCCCCGGCCACAGCAAAACTCCACGAACAAGGATCCACACAAACGGCCGGGAAGCCAAACATCTCCACAGCCGTAACGAGTCCCAAGTTCGTCAGCTGCCCTCCTCCCCCTCCCTCCCTCCCTCCCTCCTCCCCCCCCCTCCCCGCTCCCCCAGAGATCATGTCGAGAGAGCAAACCTTCCTCGTCAAACAAGCCCATATCAACTCTGCACCATCACCTCAGAGCACATCTTTCACCACATATACAAACGACAATATCCGAAAGTACTCCCCTATATTCCTCACACCTACTGGTCCTGCAACCCATCCACCCTTCCCCTATCGTACACCCTCTCCTGCTAGGAATGTCGGCTTCACTTCTGGGCACGGACGTACTCACCGCTCTTCCAGCACTCGTCGATGATCGACCACTCCGGTCCCCTCCCGGAATCCAAACGCGAGACGTGGACCGGAAAGGACATCGGGACAAGGACGTAAGCCTTTTACAAAATAAAGTTTGTTCTCCTTCTTTCCCCTCTCTCTTCGGTAGTTAAAGCGCGGAAGACTCCACTGCCGAAGGAGGTCGGACGTGAGGGTTGGCATCCAGAGACAAACTGAGGGCCAAGGTTTTGTACCCACGAGACAAGACCTCCCCAGGTCTCCTATAGCGGCTACTTAAATTGAGCTTACAGCATTCTGGAGCTACCTAGGCAACAAAACCCACAAGGTTTCCTTACGAAGGAAAAGGCTCGGAGCCGCAAGCAAACATCAGCATCCTAAAAACAACTGTGTACACAAGACAACACATTCGAATCAAGTCCCGAGAGCAGCCATAAACAATATAAAACGCATTCAAAGCCACGTTCAAAGGAAGAACTACGTACAGGAAAAAAACACCTCCAGAAAGGGGATCTCTAAGCGTGGCACGTACAAGCCAAAACAACCCCGACGCGGCGCTCTTTCAACAAGTGTACTGTTACGGCGTTCACGTTCGCCCCCGTCTTGGGCCACCCGACTCCTGTAGAAACCACGAGCCTTGCCGTGCACGTGTAGACGACAAACGTCGGTCGAAAGACACTCGCGAACCCGCGGAGAAAGCCAAAAAAATACAGTAAAACTAAACACGCGCGGGAGCAGAACTTCGCGACAGTATAGAAACAGCCACAATAAATCCTATGCGAAATGTAGAGCGCCATCTAGTAGTGTGCTGAGAACTACGTCCGCCATCTTGGTAGCGGCGAGAAAATGAAACCAGTGACCCGAGCGGCAGAGACCCCATGTAAACATGCGCCCGCTCTTCGTGCGAGAGATGCGATACCAACGCATTGATGCGATACCAACGCATTGCTGCGTTCTGCTGAGGATGCAGGGATAAAACTTCGATTCGTGCGTGACGTGACGCAAACAGAGTTCACATTATATTTTCTTATTTTTATTTGTTACTTGGGACGCAGCTTTTGACAAAAACAATCGGTGACAACGCGAGGAAACATGAGGACGTTATCGCGCGGCGTGAAGCAAATTACAGCTATTGAACTGGGCCCTAATCTTTTCACGAAGTTGTGTCAAATATGTTCCTGAACTTTATTTTTTTTTTTTTCTTCTTTTAATAACGTTGTAGTGTCAGCCTGCTTTTTTATTGATTCGCAAGCAGCTCATTGTATACGGACAAAACCAAGGCTGTTAAGCGAGGCAAAAATGTGACGTATCCACTAATCTGCGGCAGCGCCACCAACCTAAATTGGAGATGCTCATGGTTAACAGTGAACAACAAAAATTGAAAGCACAACAGAGCCCTCATTTTAATGCCATTTATTTAAAAAAAATAATTATTTTGGAAAGCCAGAAAACAAACTCACTGCTCTGCAGCGATTTCCACACACTTGATCTGGCGTCGGTAAACAAGGTATCTGAAACAGCCCTAACCGCTCATTCACACAGGAAGCGGATCCGCGTTCGCAAAGCGGTTGCGAACGCGGTTGTGTAAAGATCCAGTATACAGTTCCACGCGCACTTGATGACATCAAGTGCGCGTGCAAATGTACTGGATCTTTATACAACCGCGTTCGCAACCGCTTTGCGACGCGGATACGCTTCCAGTGTGAATGAGCGGTAAAACTAAAAAGGAGAGTTTGTTAATATAATATTCTTGAATATTTAAAGCGTGGTCATGTGGAATACAAAAACAGAAGAGACGCGGAAGACGTGTGTCTGGTTGCTCAACACACACAGAAACGGGATTTTGCTGTCTTTTTTGTCGAACGCCACGTTCGACTACATCGAACGTGGAGTTCGACTTACGTTTATCGCAGTGGCTAAAACTTCGGTGTCGGTGGCGGCAAAAACATACGTTGCGGACGTCGAATGGAGCAACACGGGCGATACCAACTTCATTTCACGATTTCCTTTTCTTTTTGTCGCAGCCGAGGTAAACATTTTTTTAGTGCAGAGAAGCTGGGAGGGGGGAGGGGGGGGGGGGGCGTTTTGAGAAAGTCAATGCAGTGATTCTGCCATGGTTGAACAAATCTTCATTAATATCGCAACATCTGTCAACTGTGTTTGAGGTCAATGCTATCTGAAACCAATCTGAGCTCTTTGCAATGCTTGAAAGTAAACAAGCATTCGCGAAAGGAGGGAATCGAACCCACACCCTCCATATTATTAAGCGAGTGTCTCCAGTTTGTAAAGAGACATCGCCGTGAGCTGAGGCGCTAGTAACGTGAAACGTTCTTTGGTAGGTGTTCGGAATTTCGTGAAGCCCCAGAAAAAAGCGTGGCAGCAAGGCTTGGTACTGATTGGTTGACGGGTGGGAGAGAAGGTGTGAAGTGCTCGACGCTGGTTGGTTAACGGGGAAGTCATGCGAACAGGAGGGGAGTGAGGTAGGCGAGAGAAAGCTCGACCTCCTGTGCGCGCTAAGGGAGAAGAGCTTGAGAGTATATGGAAGACTCAGGAAAACCGCCAGCTTTATCAGCCCGATTAGCGGTAGTATCGCTTTATTCTAGGAACAACTATCAATTGTACACTTGGTAGGCGTTAACTGATGAAGAGCGTCGGGAATGTAGGCGTCTTTGAAACTGAGAGTACCGGTAAACGTTTGTGACGCTGGGTTTCACGTACTTAACGCAATCGTCTAGCAATTCGCCCTACACCTTTCTAAAATTGATATTCGAGACGGATATCAATACCGTGGAAATATTATTGTTTATTTGCGCACTTTATCAAAAGCATGATCATACAAAAAAAAAGTAAAGAACAACCGAGGTATTCTGCTGTCTTCTCTTTCTTTCACTGTCTATCAACAAGTAGCGCACACAAAGGGCGCGTTGCCAAGCACAACAAAGCCTGGTCAGCGGAATGTTCGGTCGAAAGGACGACGACTACTTTTTGTGTTGCTGCCGCAAGTTCTCCTCAGGCATGGCTTTGTTTGTGCTGAGGTGCCTGAAAATCACCACGAGAGTAAAATTTCCGGAAACGAATTCCTTCAGATTTCGAGAAATACACGTAATGTAATAGAGGCGGCCATGTTGATGCAAATGAGTCAGATTTCAGCAGACCTATTGCAAATGCAGGATATTGAGCAGAGTGTTTGAAGTTAGCAGAAGTCTGGTCGGAGGCGCCAAGCATAATACACGCGGGAACAAGACGCGTCCTGCCGTTTTTTTTATGAACGAGTTAAATATTTTGCGTATTTGTTGGGCCCTTGTCCGCGGACAGTAGGTGTTTAAAAGTCTAAAGTTTACGCAGTGCAGAACATACACAGATGTGGACTGTACGAAGATTTGGTTTCTCTCTTTAGGGTTCATTATGATAAGTAGTGGCGGGTTTTGTGAACGACCATGTGTGTTCATAATAATTTATTCGTGGTACAAGTTTTTTTCTTTTTTTGTGAGCTAATAACGCGTGCTTCTGTCAAGGTGTGCTTTGTATGAAAGTTCTTTTACGTGCGGACTATGCACGGGGTGGAGCTAGGGAAGGGGGGGGGGGGAGGGGGGTAGACGACTAGTGGCTCCGGATCATAGCAGGCAATGCATATACTTCCTAAAAGCTGGTGCGATTCGGCATTAGGGAAGACGCTCCCATGTCATATCAATGTGTCTCTACCCATCTGGTACCTATAAACTCCGTTTCACATAAAGTCCAAAAGCAAACACATGAGATCGGTGAAATCTGTGACGAAGCAGTCTTAGCGCTGTTTCATTGTCTATGTCATATCATACTGTCGGCTGTAGTCCAACTTAAAGTGAAACGGAGTAGAGTATATTGCTCGAGATACACGACTGGCCGAGATACACGCACGAGCTACTTGACACGTACAACACCGCGAAAAATGCGGAAAGGTCCATGAGCACTCCACATATCCAAAATATGAAAAGCAAAAAATAGGATACTGAATAAGGTTGTATAAAATCAATTTTCTTTTATTGTTCCCAATTCATTGCCAGAAAATACAAAAAAAAGTGAAAGCCGTTTACAACTCCCTGTAACGCCGAATTGGAGCGCAGCTCTTGAGGAGGAGGAGGGAAGGGTACTGAGGGGAGGGTATATGCCTCCTCCTCCCTCGTGATCATGCCTGCTAGTCCTCCTCCCCCCTCCTCCTCCTCCACCTCCTCCCTCTCCTTCACCGCCTAAAACAACAAAATAAGCATTACGTGACTACCCCCTCACCGCCCCCCCAGATCACGTGACCCCGGGGGGTGACTCCCCTCCCCCCGCCGAAGTCACGTGACGCCCCGCCCAAGGTCATGTGACCCCCTCCCCCCGAGGTCACGTGACCCCCCGGACCTCTGCCCTCCTCCTCCTCCCCCTCGCCCCCAAGGTCATGTGACCCCCTCCCCCCGAGGTGACGTGACCCCTCCCGCACCATACTAGACAATGAGGGGAGGAGGAGGAGAAGGAGGCGGGAGGAGGAGGAGGGGGAAGAGGAGGAGGGGAGGAGGGGGAGGAGGAGGAGGGGAGGGGCGCGGTTACGCCGACGCCGACGGCGACGCCGACGCCAACGCCGACGCCGACGCCGACGCCGCTCAGGCTGGGAACGGGCCCCTAAGAGCTGCGCTCTAAAAAAGCCACAAATGTGTTTAGAAAAAACTGTTCAAAGCATTCCGCGATTATTGTACACTTAACGCGAATCCCGTCGTTGCGATACCCGTTCAGAATTCTTAAATTTTATTAAACAAATTTCGTATATTCCTCTTTAATGAAACACGATATTCGACGAATGTTTTCAATCAAACCAGGACGGCAACGCAACAAAACACCGACCCAAACGGTCAGAACCCCCCACTTAAATCGACAAACGTGTCTAATTTGAAAACAAAATGGTGACCGTGTCTGACTCCACCCAAACATGAACGGACGAGGGTCCCTCTCCACCCAACTTCCGCTATCTGCGCGTGCCCAGCGACCGCTGCCCTATGGGGTGCATGCTGACACCATTAATTACCCGTAATCCATCGAGTCTTGGCACGGCAATCGTTTCGCGCGCGCCAGCGGGCGCGCTCCGTTGCTGCCCCGACCACGAGACCCCCCCCCAACACTTCGTTCCACCGCAACCCGGCAGAAACCGGGACGCCGCGGACCCCCTTTTCTAGCCAATCAGAGCGACGTAGCGAAACACGTGACCCGTCTCCGCGCTTTAACGACGCGTGCCTCCGACGCGCTGATTGGCTAGCTGGGGGGCCGTAGTTATCGGCGATTACCGAGTCGCGGCGAAAACGGATTGCAGCTCGGAACGCGGACCAGCCGACGCCACCAATCAATGAGAGTGCAGCACGCGGAGCGGAATTTTTCCCGCAAAGGTTAGCAGCGCACGCCAGTGCAAGATGAGCTGCACGCGATCCATGCAGTGCGCGACTCCCGCTCACAAACAAAGGCATCGTACGGAGACGGGCGGGTGTTGCGGCGCGCGTCGTGCGCTGCTTGCGGCGGTTTCTTCCGAAACGATTAAACCCGGCTGCCTTTTCAAGACACCTGTGAGCGATCTCCGCTTTGCTTCCTGCGCTCGCCGTGCTCAAGTTCCAGCTGCGACCGGAGAGTATCGTGGGGACAGGGTGGTGACAGTTGGAGAAACAAGCAGAGCCTGTTTGCTCTCTCTCAGAAATCTGCGTCGCCCTATTTACATTGCACACTTTTTGTTTCGTGAAGGGAAGTTTTGATTATTGTGCAATCGCGCTGTTTTACCGTCGAGTAAATAGACCTATCTGACCAGCCGGTTTCGGTGCGCCGCCGATAGCGCGATACATCGAGGAGACTTCGCAGATGCTCTGCACGTGCGCGCGACAACCATTGCTGAAGGTATGCGTGTGCGTAGCTCGAGGCGACAAGAGACGTCTCGCGCAATGACGCGCGTGGCCCTCGCGCACTGTATACCATAGCCTCCTATATACTAACAAAGCCTGGTAGATCGCCACAAGAAGCGGCCGCCAAAACGGAAAAGATGGAGCGGCAGGCAACGTATGAGAGGAGAGCCACGTGACTGGTACCCCGCTGCGGCGAGACGCCGAAACACACTTCTCCCGAGCGAAAAAGCGTGTTTCGGGTCCTTGCCGCTGCAAAAGGTGTGCGCTGACGTCCCAATTCTCCGAGAAATGGCTCTGTGATGCTCTATGCTTACAGGTCTCCGCGCTCCAAACCTGTGACCGGGCACTCTATCGCTCCGTTGTCGAACTGCCAGGCTTTGTAAGTGTAGTTATGGCGGCGTCGCACATGCGCCCAACGCTCGGGGAGATCGGTCCATTCCAAAGACGAGCGCAACCGAAGACCGAAAGGAAGAAACGCA
Organism: Ixodes scapularis; assembly: GCF_016920785.2. Lineage (NCBI taxonomy): Eukaryota > Metazoa > Arthropoda > Arachnida > Ixodida > Ixodidae > Ixodes > Ixodes scapularis. The sequence continues at coordinate 70,136,580 of NW_024609839.1, read as the reverse complement.
GGAAAGAAAAGAAGGGCTCCAGATGAAATCCGTAGCTTTTATCTGAGATTGTTGGGACAAGATAGACCTTAGCCAAGGCTGGGGCGCGCAAGTTCCACAGACTGCGGCCGGTTTCGAGTTTAATATAGAAAAACAAACTCCAGCCACAAAGTCCCACTTGTTCTTCTTTAGTAGAGGGAAGGCTGGAGAGCAGGCGAGTGAAGAGGACGAAGCACCCCTAATGGAGAGCAGAGAGCTTTCTGGTAAGGGCCAATTGCCGTTCCAGACCTATTTGATAGACTATTTCTATATTCCCTTCCGCGGGCTGACATGTTCGTCTGCGGATCTGTGGAACGCGTCCTAAGCATGTGCCGTAGCCTAAACTCAATGGTTTCAAGCCTCCGCCCCCCCCCCTCGCCCTCTTTCCCTCCTTCCCTCCTCTTTCTCCTCCTCTCGTCCCCCCCCCCCCTACCCCTGCCCCCTGGCACAAGAAGCCCCCGGAAAATGATTAGTCTAACTTAAACGGAAAAAAAAAAGGAAAGCAACTTTACCAGACGTATAGCCTTCGCCCAAATATTCCATTGATGGTCCGGAAAAGGGTCAAATGTTTAGACCAAATAGTTATTGGATTCAAATGTTATAAGTGATTTTCGGATATGTTCAATGAGAAAATGGTGGCCGACGGAGGCCACAGCTACATGGGGCTGAGGGGCGTAAACTACCGTGAACATGCCCCATTTCCTCATTGATACCTTTAGGATCAATGAGGTATCAATGATACCTGATACCTTTAAAGGGATACTTCAACGAAATTTGAAATATTCCCGTCGTGTTCAAAAATAGGTTGCATATGATCCACATTATCCGTAAATGGCAATCGCACGTTTGTATTTTGAGCCTGGTGGCTGTATTTTTCGTTATAAACGGCCCACTTTGGCAAGCGCTCGGAGAAGGCCCAGCGGAGACCACGTGACATCCAACGCAATCGTGACGTAGGTCGTTTCAAGACGACCAAAGCTACGGCGAGGCTGACGTCGAGAGGATGGCCTAGTCGTTCCAGCCACCGAAGCGGCTGCTTTTGTACAAATTTTGAGTGACGGGTTAATCTTCTATAATCTTGTAGGGGGACAATAGCGACTTCTGCGACACACAAAAGGCATTCTCGGGAAGAGGCGAGTTCCTCCTGCCCCTTTTCTCTCGTCGTGGCCGGATTCGAGACAACCTCCGTCACTAGCTGCCAAGGTTGCTAGACGGACATTACAAGCGAGGCGTTAGCGACATCCACCAGGTGCTCTTTGCTAATCGTTTAATTCGTTTTAAAATTCCTTTTCGTGACTTTTTTAACGAGATATTGGTATGTTAGATTTGATGGTGCTTTTTTGAACACATATAGACCGAAAAATGAGCGCCGAAATTTCGTTGTAGTATCCCTTTAAGTGCGCCCCCACGCTTCTCAGGTGCTTCAGGTAGTCCCGAAATTGAGTGAGAGATCTCCGATCAGGCTTAGCAAGTTTCTTATTGGAAGCATATACTTATTCGTATTAACTAAGAAGCAAAATTTAGGTCATTATTTTGCTAATTAGCATGCCAGTTTACGATTCCTCACGTCGGCACGGAAATCCCTCCTCCCCTTTCTCGTAGCCGGCGCCAATGTGTAATGTAGATCTCCTATGTGGAACATCGGACGAAGCGCATGCCTCCAATGCCCCTTGAGTCGGTACATATAAGCGTTGGGAAGGTACCAATCTCAAAAAGAGTCTTCCATCTGGCTTGCAGCAGTCTTAGATCAGAAATACCGATTCAACCTCCAACGAGCCATTCTCGCAGGGCTACACTTTGTTTCACCTTAAAGGCCAACGACCAAACTCGAGATTCTGCAAGGCAGAAGATCCTCCTCACCATGGGGGAGGAGAAAACAGGCAACGGGGGACAGAATAAAAGGGGGGAGAGGAGGAAGCGGGGTAAAAGTGGAAAGCGCGAACTGGTCGTCGGTTTTTAAGTTAGAGCACGTGCAGCCGACGCCACAAGCTAATGGAACCAATCAAATACCAACAAAAGCGGAACTTCCCGGCGTCAGTTGCATTGAAGAGTTTTGGCGGTAGGCTAAACCAATCAACCGCAACGGATGCACCGTAATCTTGCGCTTCCACTGAGTGCGCATTTATTTGCATCTACTCCGTACTTCATTTCTTTTCAAGTCCGACCGCAGGCGACGCCATGAGCCGATTGACCAATCACAGAACGCCCCGAGCGCTGCGTCATGGTGTTAGTCATGTTTCGAAACTCATCATGACTCAAACAATCATGTACAGGGAAGACCGTGACTTGCGCTTTAATTATGGGTGTTCTTGGTCGTATGTGTTCGTACCTTCGACTGCGCTCAGACAGATAATAAAACAAAGTACAGCCCTAACTACGCTCTGACGAATGGTGAAAAGGACTATACGTATAGACCTTTCCAAAAAAAGAGCGTGCACATGGGGCAGGTGCCATATTGAGTGTTCGTGCGTATCGCGCGTGCTTTCCTCGCTTTCCGAAGCGACGAACACGCACGTGCTGGGCTGTGACGATAGCACGTTGGAGTGTGATTTTGTAAACATTGGAAAGGTCTATAAAGCTTGTAGATGTATTTCGTTCACCCTTAAGATGAGACTGCCGCCAAAGCTACAAGCGCAAGCTAACCCATGCTCCTAGCTTTGAAACGTGCATTTCTAGCGCGAGAGCTCGCTTTGTGGACGAACATTTCAAAGCAGCGATATCGTGCTTTGGTGCCTGTGGCATAGGGTGCATGCACTCTCAGCTTAAAGGGGCACTGAAGTCGATTCTGAGATCGTCCTTATGTGGTGACAACTCAATCTAGACGCTCTTAGCATCACAATAAACCCAAAACTACAATCGTGCGTAACTTATTTACTCGTTAGAAACGTGTTCAAAGATCGCGACACGCCCTTTTTGGGAAGAATTTTCTTCCGAGTGAAGTGGTCGACGAAAGGCGCTTGTCGGCGAGTTGCAAGCAATGGCTTCGCTTGCGGTAAAAAAGAGGAGTCTTATACGAATGAGTACCTATCAGATTCTCTTCGAAACTATAGTTATAATAAAATCATTCGGAATCTGCGCGTATCGAAGGGCTTTCATTGGTACACACAATGTGGTCCGCGACAAAAAAGAGTCCACATGTTTTTCTATTGCCCCGAGATGGATAAGAAGTTTTGTATTATAGGACCTGGTATATGTGGGAACTAACACATGTTATACAATACAAGATTAAAAACGACCTTCTTCAAATAAACTTCGGTGCCCCTTTAAGGGAACGGAGTTCTACACCAATCCAATATTCACAAGTCCTCAGCCCAGGTTGCGCCCTTCTCAGCCCATCACGCGCGTGTTCGTCGCTTGAAAAAGAGAGCAAATCACGCGCCGGACGCAGGAACACTAAGAATGGAACCGGCCAGGAGCCCTTAAAAGGTTTATGGAAGGCGATCTTCAGGCTTCTCACAAGCAGCGACAACCTTTGTTGCCCCGACTCGCGAGAAGATGCAGGCTCTAACAAGAACATGGTCAAGTAGGCACCTTTCAAGCGCCTGTCCCTCGCACAAAAAAATGTCGACTCACTACGTCGCGGACACACGCGCGGGATCTGACAACAATGCACACTAAAACACGGAATTCTTGCTATTGTAGACGTGTGCGATCGAAAGCGTCGCTGTGGTCGGCATTCCAGATTGGCCTATTGCTGATCATGACGCCAGCAAAGAATTTCTCTTTGACGGAAATAAGAGTAATGTAAGAACTTCAATTTTGGCCTATTTGGCAACATCGGTTTCAGAGCGCAATGATTTCAAGCTTCCGCCATGCTAATTACAAACACCATCGAACTTATTGTTCGCTAGGTAATGACGTCACGAGAGGGAACCATAGGAGAGCGCCACCAAAACATCTCGCCGTTAATAGAGAGTTTTAGTAGATCGTGTTTTCAGGCCACGCTAATGGTAGCGGGAGCTCGCGCTGCCACTTCGATGCATGCTCTGAAGCGCGCGCTCGTAGCGGTAGCGGGCCTTTGAAAACGATCTACTAAAACTCCCTAATAACACGGTACCAAACTAACCAAACTTAAATAGAATGTAAATGCAAGAGTTGCCGGACTGCGGCGAGAATAACAAGGTTTTAATGGCAGCGATCGACCGAAGGACAGTCGGCGTTCCGTCATATTCGATCAGGACAGGTCGGCTCGTGCCGCACGGCCCGTGATGGATGTCCCCTGGGATCCCGACGCCGACTGTGGTCGGAGTCATCAGCACGCTCAATCATGGCCTGTCCTCCGACTAACGATGACAGTGACTACATTGATTGCGCAGGGGACCCGATTGATGGTCCGACAACGGAGGGCACGAATTAGGCGAAGTAGGGCGGGCTGGTAATGTCATGAGAATAAACGCCCTCGTCCTTTTTTGGTGCTCTCCCATTATTTTTGATATATAAATGATTATTTTCTTTCAAACAAAAAACTTGGGGCTTTTTTTAACGTCGCGAAAATGAGTCTGGCACAGCGAGTGAGAGATATAGAATTATCTAAGGACACGAGGAAAGCGTAGCGTATTATATAACAATTTATTTAATTTTATGTTCTCTTAACATTGCAAACTTGCATCCCGCCTAATTTTTTTTTTTTTTTTTTGAGGCTTGCCGTGGTAAGAGGACGCTTCATGGTCAGAAGAGCGAAGGGCGATGTTTCTGTAACGCGAAGCGAGGAGGGCTGGACGCAAAAAAGCATAGTAGCCACTGTGATATAAAAGTTCGGATGAGCGGGCTGGTTTAAGATTCGCACATTTAGGGCTTTATGTGCTCAACCAAATTGTGTGCAACGCTGATAATATGCTCGCGTAGCTATTTTGATTATTTGTTTTATCGTATATACCCTGTCAAGCTTCAGTACGTTCCTTGCACAAAATAACAACAACGTATCTCAAGGATAAAGTCGAACGACAAAAAAGTGCATCGGTATATTATAGGGTCGGCTAGGATTTCGGGGGGAGGGGGGGGGGGCGGGGGGGGGGGGGGGGACTAAAGCCTCATAAGCCTTCCCCTGGATATGCAACTGGCTGCCCTGTTATACTTGCCCATTCGCCCCTTTGACGCAGAAACGTCCTTGCATTCATTTTAGAGCGCAGCTCTTAGGCGCTCGTTCCGATTCTACGAGGCGTCGCTGTCGGCATAACCGTTGCGCGTTGAATTATTTGACGTCGCAGACCCATAGACCAGTTCAACTCCCCACAAAAATTAGCGAACAAACCGAATTCCTGTGTAGGTCTGTGACGTCCCATAAGGCAACACTGCGCATTCAGTTTCCCCGCTAAATTTAGCGGTAAAACTGACGTCACATGAACTCAACACCAATTCAGTTTTCCCGGTAAATTCAGCGGAAAATTGAATTGGTGTTGACGTCACGTGACGTCCAGGTTCCCGCCAAATCTAGCGTAGAAACTGAATTTGTTCATAGGTGACGGGACACGAAGTCAAGTGACATCATTTTCCCCTCTAAACTTAGCGAGGAAACTGAATTGGTGTTGACATATCACCTGGCGCGAATTTCCCAGCTAAATTTAGCGGGGAAACTGTGGAAAGAGGGGAGGCTATGGAGGAGGAGGGGAGGAGAAGGAGGACATAGAAGGGAAGGGGAGGAGGACGAGGAGGGAAGGGGGAGGGGAGGAGGAGAAGAGGAGGAATAGGGGAGGGTACTCCGTACCCTCTCCTCCTCCTTCTCCATAATCTCATCTCCTCCTCCTCCGTACTTTCTCCTCCTCCTTGTCCATACCCTCCCCTCCTTCTTCGTACCCTCCCCCTTCTCCTTTTCTTTACCCTCCCGTCAAGGTATATCGCAAAATGAAAATACCTCAAGGGCTGCGCTCTAAATTCGCATTGCAGAGATTTGTAAACGTCTTTGAATTTTTTAGGCAGACTAGAGCCGGTGGCAGGTCAAGAACGAAGTGGAAGCTCCTTCCACCCTTTCCACTTCATCAGAGTAAACGATGGAGAGGAGGCCGCCTCCTCTCCAGCGTTCGAACAGCTAAAGGCGAAAGAGTATAGAGGAGCTTCCACTTCGTTCTTGACCTGTAACCGACTATAGTAGTTTCCCCGGTACGAATACGCATCAAATAAAATTGACTTCGACACGCCACTTAATGTGCTTTTATTACCGGTGACAAAAGATTCAAGTTTTCTTTTGAATTTAAATATATTTTGAGATATTATGCGCACCCCCCCCCCCCCCCCCAATTGCTGCCCATACAAAAAGAGAAAAAAAAAAAAAAAAAAAACTATACGAAGGGCAAACGAAAATCACATCTCCATCACATCTCCAACAATATTGACTAAAGAATGAAGTAAAGATGGATACTTTTTTGCTGCTTTGCTTACTGTAAGCAAGCGCATTGTGTTTTGGCCCTTTCATTTTATTTTGCCAGGCGCATCCCTGAATTCGCCTGCAAATCTCGGTGGGCACGAAGGCTGTGTTCTCGGAAGCTTGTGTTTATACTGACTCCACGGCATCAAAGGTCTCACACGTGGATTCCCGGGTCATGAAGGCGCGACTGGCTGGCGTCAGACCGGATGCGGCATCGAATTACAGCCAGGCGAGACCAAGCTGCGCAAGAGAACTATGCGCCAGTCTACCTGCGGGCCCCAGAGCAAGAGGCTTCTGCGATGGTGGTACGCGACCATTATAGTTTCCGTCATGTAACCTAAAGTTGTACTTACGACTATATTAATTAAACCCAGTGTTTCTTTAGTTACCAAAAGCCCAGTTTTCAAGACCTTGCTTATTTCCCAGAATATATTTTATTTTATAAACATAATTCGTTAATATTAGTATTAATTTTATTCTTGAGCAAGAGCGGTATACTGTGCTAACGGCAACGATAAGCTTAAAGGGGTGGTGCAACGATATTCCGCTTGAATGTGTTTTACTTTAGACGAGCTTACTCACTTACTTCGACCTAGGTATACTCGCACACAACTTTACTGACCGAGCAACTTCCATTTTAGAGTGTAATTTAAAAAGCAGTGCAGTGTAATTAAAAAAAAAGAAAAACCAAAAAATAAGCGTTTTTTTGTTTTACTCTTTTTTTTTTTTTTAATTTGATGGCATAGCTCGGGCACGCAGTGTTGGCATAGTCCTCCGAGTGACGATATTTGAATGTGGTATATATATTGGACCCCAGCAAAGATGAAGCACAATATTTGGGCTTTTGATAATCGATAGCTAGACAAGCCTTCGGGTAGTTGCTCGTGTCCAATTCTTCCAGTGGAAACAGCCGAACCCTAACAATGTCTGAAACTCAGCGCGTGTTCCGTGCTTTACAAACCCCAGCGCGTGACTATGATAAACATGCTCTTAGATCACGTGACCGCTTGTTCTGACTGCGCGAGTTGAAGGTGTAAACGCTAATCGTATTTCGTCAATTTTTTTCTGCCATTCCCATTGCGCAGGGAGAAAAACTAAAGCGTGTTTTATAGGTTATAAACGTTAGTAATTAATTCTAGAGAGTATTTTCGCAAATTATTAAAAATCGCTGCACCGCCCCTTTAAAGGAAACGTGAAGCGAATCTGTATTTGTGAAGAAACACTTAAATCGCTTTCATTCGGCCTCCAAGATCACGAATACCGGAATTATTTTTACTTTTGATGCACGCAGACTGCAGAATATAATGTCTGAAGTACCTCTGAAGCCCCTCCTTCCCGGAGGGTGGCGTTATGTTAGGAGTGTGCTTTCGTGCGTCTTGAGCCCCTATTGAAGCTATGAAACGCACACGATTGCTATATTAAAAAATGTCAGGAAAAAACGTCACGACTGGTGTCGGTGCGGGGGAAATATACTCGGCAAGCTTGCAATAGCACGTGCTGCCAGACTTGTACCATACGCATTACAAGTAATCAAATTACTTGTAATCAATTACTTTTTGGATTAATTTTGTAATCAGTTGATTACTTTTATTAGGCAGTAATCACAAGAGTAGTCTGATTACTTTTGGAAGTAAGGAAAATTACTTCTAACCGTTACTATTTTTCCACGCCCCCCCCCCCCCCCTCCTTCCCGCCCCCGCACAGACATTTTTTTTTCTGAAATGACGCCAATAAAATTTGCTTCTTTTTTCAAACGAAAAAAAAAAATATAGATTTTTTGCGGAGCTGTCGGAAGTAAAGAGACCCTTTGTATAGACAATTTCAGTGGGATGTCCTTTTTTTTTCGAGTGGGGCTGAGAGTGGGAAGCCATAGCTTCCTGCGTACCGACAACGCCTGCCCAATCGCCGGTTCACGGCAAGGCAAATCCTGCCAACCACAACCAGGTAAATCTTGGTCGTGACGTCACGAACGGAAACCGTAAGAGCACTCCACCAACGTTATTAGATTAGCTCAGTTACGGAACTGCTCATAGACGCTGCATACACGAGCAGTACCCTCCCTCACTCACCACGACTCGCCTGCCGTCGCTCGACGCGCCGGGCGGCTGCTTTGGTAACTGCAGTGTATAGGGAGTATTGACTGGACGCCATAATTGTGGGTGCTGTTTAGAGCGCATGCTCAGAACGAGCTCACATTAATAGGTTGCTAAGATCGGCAATCTTGATGGTGTGGAATGTACGTTCCGAAAGAACTGCGGACGCTCGCCATCAGCACGCGCTCAGCATTCGCGCACACAGCTATGGCCGCCACTGAATACTCCCTATTCTATAGGATACGTACGTTTCGGAGCACGGCGTCTAGATGGCGTTTCAGCTCTGCTCTATGCAGGCTCCATGGAACGCACAGTTATGAAAGAAAAATCTAGATGGTGCTTCGAATGACGGCATGCGGATTGAAGTAAGTGAAGGGGGGGGGGGGGGGGGGGGGGGGGAACACAGAAACACAGGTCGTGGGTCTTGTGCGCAGGCTTCCGTCTTCGTGGTGCGTCCTTCAGTTCCCTTAGCCGCGGTGCGACGACGACTCAACCTCATCAGCTGCGTAGCGCTAATTAGATTCTCAGGACTCGGCCTTTCTCAAGTTGTCAATGAGTGAAGAAAGCAGCCAGGTGGCATTAGTGGGGCGAATCGGTGCGCCACGAGAATAAATAGCAGCAACGGAAAAAGGACACAGAGGCATGTAGAAGGCAGATACATACACAGCGCTGGGTGTGTTTGTGTGTGTGTGCCACGTAACTCTTCGTCGTTTTTGCTATGTTTTATCAAAAACGAAAAGAGTTGCTTTGCGCTCAAACATCGCAAAAACCTACCCTCGAATGCATGCACATAAGCGTTCTGCGATTCAGGTTGTGTTGTACGTAGAGTCAAACGTCAGAACGTTGGAAAGCAAAGCAAAAAAGCGTGAGATCGTGTTTATTTCGAAATTTTGCAGAAATAAATGTTGTCTCACTTCAACTCCCCCCCCCCCCCCCCCCCCCCGTCCCCCTAGAAAACAAACAATCTTGTGCTGTATGCCAAATAATATCGTTGTAAAACTCGCGCTTGATTGGCCGTAAAACAGAAATACTGCATAGATGTGTCCACACAACAATGAAAGGCCTGCGAGAATACTTAGTATACAAGGAATTGGCAACAATACTCTGGTGGTTCACGTTTCTGCATAGATGTGTATTAACGGTTGATACTACTGCCCAGAATTTTTCTTCTTCAATTTTTGTTGCTTTAGTTCGTTCTCATGTCTTCACTTGAGAGGGGTTGCTTTATCTCTCGATAGATCTGAAGATATGAGAAACAACTCCTTGCGTTTGTTTGCCGTCGCTAGTTTCACAGGGCCAGCGCATTTGATTAGGTACGGGGGTGGCAGTAAACACGCTCAAAAGTTTATGGAGTATAAAGCCTGAATAGCTTAAAATCCTGCATCAGTTACAAGGTAGAGTTTTTGCATAAACCTGGGCCAGTACATATTCGTCCTACCGGCCAATGACAGCAACTTTAGGAACAGGAGCCTACCAAAATTTTTGTTGGACTAAGTGAATTATTTTAGCTCGTCTAACGCAAATTTTAGAACAAAGTTAAACTCAGGTCTGACTATTATGAGCATGCGCGGAAATTGAGAACGAGCTGATGGCAGAAAACGCGAGGATGCCATATTTATCGAATATATATCTTCACATTGGCAGACTACTTGAATCTTTACAACTTAATGTGTTGGATTATGCGCTGTGCAAACTACGTAAAACAAACTACCATACGCATATATTTTCTATTTGAAAAGTGCTTAGAAGTTGGGCAACACCGTTAAGATCTCCAACTTCGTCAAATTTCACAAAAGGCTCGAATGTTCACAGAGCGAGTCGAAGTTGACGGTTCGCCAAACTTACGCAACAATCCTAATGGGTGCCTTGTTTTGGGAAAGGCCTCGCCTCACCGAAAAAGACAAAAGGCGTCGTTTTTCGGAGACGCCACATTGAGCCGACTACATCTGTTGGAAAGAGATCTCATGATCACCGGAGAGCCTCGATAACGGCCCGAAACTCGGGGTTTCGTGGCTTTCCCAGCTTACCTCCGCGAGTGAGAGACAAACGAAAGGAGTGCCCATCGAGCAAAACGACCACGCTGAAGGTCGATGCTTCTTCCGACGTACCCCATAACGGCCGCCGCTAATCTTTTTTTCCCTCTCTTTTTGTGAACGGAGGCAAGGCAGCACCTCCTAGATGGCAAGACCCTATAGTGCTTGCTGGGCGTGCTGGCGTTTCTACGTGGTCCCCAATCTGCGCCAAAAAGTGCAGAGTCATGAAGCCAGCTAGGCTGTGCTTTGTGAATCCTCTGATGTTGTTTGGGTTAGTAAAAGTTGCAGGCCTTGTCTTCTAAATGGTATTGCGCCGTTTCCCCTGAGGTCCCGAGCATTCATTGTTTATTTATTTATTTGGATCTTCGCGGCTCAAAACGACCGAAGCCTCTGTATGAAGCACCTAAGTACAAAATATAGCATGATCACAAACAGTAATACAATCATAACAACATGCATACATCAACCACACAATCTTATAGATTTAAAAACGATATGGTAGCTATGTGTGCGAGAGTGACTCAACTTCGCGATTAAAAGGTTCGTAATTCCCAAAAAAATATCCACAGGGTTGGTGGACATGTTCTTAAAAGTAAGTTGCATGCGGGGAATGGGACATAGCTTTCCCAAGGAAAGGGTAAAATGGATAGACATGTCTGCTAACACGATTAGGTGCGTAGACATTTGCGGAACATAACATAGCACAATCAAGTTGATCGTAAATAATTAAAAATAAAAAAAGAATGTCTTGCACGACTCTCCTGCTTGATAAAATTTGTAACTAGAGCTTTCCGACAATGTAGGAATAATCATAAAAACTCTTTCTATAGAAATACTGATCGTAAATCGTACGGATAAGCCTCTTCTGAAGATATTAAATTTGTTCTTATCTAGGCAGGAACAGGTTGCACTTTAAATTGATATCTACTTCTGTCATGCACCTCCGCGCAAATATAGAAATATAGGGATATTTCCAAGCGCTTAATGATCCAGTCGAAGTAAACTGACTCACTGGGACGTGGTTGCTCGCGTGTCGTTCGATGCTTCGCGAACTTTGACCTACTGGGCAGGCTCACAATGCGTTTCTCATTCTAGTAGACAAACATTGCCGCGCGTAAGTCGATTATTGGAGTAGTCTATGGGCCTTCAGCGCTAAAGTTTCAAGATGCGAGCTGCTTCACGTTGCGACAATTTAGAGGCCGCCCCTGGAAGGCTAACAGATGTCGAAAGATGGCCCTAGCTTGCAATGAACAAACTACGGTTTGACCTGATGGTTTTGTGAGACTTCTGACGCCGTGGGACGTGGCAAGTTGGTCACCACCTCAGGAGTTCAAACTTGTGGTGGGAGACAGTGCTGCCAAGCAGAGGGTTGCGGCGTCGACTCGGTAATGATGGACGCCCAGACTATGGTGCCTGGGACGCGACTGGTGTGTTTACGGGGCCCTTAATGGTGGTCGCCCCGTTTTCGCCCAACGACATCCTGAAGGTGTCAGGTTGTCGCCGGCCGCAACCCCCGGCGGTATCACGGCAACGGAGGTTGATGGAGCAGACACCTGTGGTTGCTGCAGGAGCGTTGACAGTCAAAGCTTTGGCAGTCAGAAATTTGGACGCCACGACGAAAGCGACACTCCCGTTCGATCGTGCTTTTTGCTAGAACCTTCGTAACCAACCGCCAGGATCGCGACGTCAAAAGGTACTAGCGAGCAACTTTCGCGAAAATGACGCTTTAGGGGAAGCAGCATTTGTGGTGCGGTGCGGCACGAACACTTTCTCCTTTTGGGAGATTGTCCTTACTAGAGGAGCTCGGTCAGTCTGAGAGTGGTATAAGAAACACACACTTACACGAACCAAATAACTGGAGCGAAGCCAGTTAAGAATACGAGTAAATTTTTTCGCGGCGGACTGAAGTGACGGATGTGAATATCACGTTTATTCGTTGATTTGTCTGCTTCAACGCTAGGACTGCAGCGCCTTGAACGCATCCCCAGCGACAAATGCCATCTTGTTTCGAAAGCCACCGACGTCACGTCAGAGTCGCGTCGCGATTGGTTGCCGCTTCGCGGTTCGCGAAAGCGGTTGGGGCAAAACGGTCCCGAAGCGGGTGGCAAAAACGCGCCCCAACCACTCGATCCCAGCCGCTTTGCGGTTGCGAACGCGCGGATCCGCTTCGCGGTTGAGGATCTGCTTCGCGGTTGAGGATCTGCTTCGTGGTTGCGCATCCGCGTCGCCGTTGCTGATCCGCTTCGCAGTTGCTGATGCGCTTCCACTGTAAACGCGCCAAAATAGAATACGGGACACCCGGTGGCGCGCTGCCTCCAAGAAACCTCGCGCATTCACCGTCAACGGGGAAAAAAATGTCGAGGGTCCAGCATTTCCGAAGGCCGACGCAACCGCTGAGGCATGTACCGAGGGCGTGGGCAGCGGCATCCGCTCAAGACGCTTCCGGGAACTTCTCAGTGCGGCGAGCCAAGCTTTACTAAAGGCGCGTCCGATGCAGCTCCGCTTACTCACGGGATTCGTGGGAGCCTAGTCGTCCGCCAGTTTGCAGCACCGAGTGAAAGTCGTCTGCATTCACCGCCTTTTTTTTCTTCTTTTTAAAGCTTCGGAGTGTGAGGGGCGAACAACATTTCTCCTCAGCTCTTCCTCTATGTTACGTTTCACTTTAAGTCTGACCGAAGCCCAGGCTATGATGCGGTGGAGACAATAGAGAGTTTTAGTCGATCGTTCCGACGACTCCGATAACGATGCCCGCTACTTTACCCGCGGCATTTGCATATGCACCGTGTCGATCGTAATCGGGCGTGTCGAAGTTATCGAAAATGGTCAACTAAAATTCTATAATCAAGCGGCGCAAAAAGTGCGTTCTCATGAGCTCGTTTTGTTGGTGCGTATATATATCGCCGGTTAAACCAAATGAGCACGAAAAAGGTGCAGGATTAAGCCGCACTGAGTGGGCGTGATAGGTGCTGACGGTTATAGTAACGCACAAAGGCGACTTTTGCGTCTTTATCAACTTTCTAGCAAATTTCTATACAAAAGTGCTATGCAACGTCTACAGCTTCTTGGCGTGTTTTTTTTTTCTTTTTCTCTTGACTATTTATGAAACTTTGTGTACAGAGATAAGACAACTAATGGTCTAGAAAACAAATAGGAATTCTAACAGCGTTTCCAACCCCTATAAACAGTTGATCAGTTTTTTTTTTCGCAAAAACAACAACTGAGCTTTAATGTTAGGTTTCCATTCGCCACTTCCCTTGTGCACATACGCAGACGTGACTAATACGCACGCTTCGAAGCACTCACTCATAACGATAGTAACTCGGCAATGTTGACTGTTCCACCGCCATATATAACATACACTTGAAAGGCAAACATATGATCGCAAACCACACCAAAACATGAAAAGAAAATAAGATTACGTGTTTTTTTTTTTCTTCAATAATTTATACGAAATATGGCTTCTAAGGGTTGGTGAATTGTACCTCCAACTAGAAAGCATCGCAAGAAACGACAATTATTAGAAACCGTGGAAAAAGAAAGAAAAAAGAAAAGCAGCCTCCGCAAGGACGTTTTAAATAGGTGTTGTGTCGCTTCTCGGCATCGCAAATAACTATTCTATTAAGTTCGGTCTATGGAAATTTTATATAAATAGGATGATAGAATGTTTGTTAAGACAGGGCGACAGAAATTCTACGGCATTTATATCGTCAGTGCTCTGTAGACCCTTTTTGAACGAAAGTCTACAGAAAGTCTTTACGAAAATTGTCGCTAGGACGCCACTGGATAGGAAGCTGAAAGGCTCGTCGTAATCTAGACAGGATTTCTGCCGACTGACTGAAATACCTCTGTAAGGTTTCGCGCAATGACGGTGCACATTTAGCGTTGCTTTACTGGATCCATCGGGTCTTAAGGTCGGCTGCGATCGGACTTAGTGTGAAAAGGAGTATGCAAATCGCAAGGTCGTCTGCTTCTTTTGCAAGGGTTGTGGTGATGTGATAATGCCCAGCTCTGAACGAACGATAGTGGGTAAACCTCAAGGCAGCTTGCTTTGAGCTCTAGCCACTATCTTTCAATAGGAGCCAAGCGTCGTTCTGACGTCAAAAAGCAAACTTGCGCTCCGCATAGTTAAAAAAAAATTAGGAAAGCTTATTTATGTAAACAAAAAGCTAAAAACGTTCATAAAAAAAAAGAAAGAAAAAACGAGTTAGAAGTGATTTTTAGAGTAGTTTTTTCCCGTGAAAATGAGTATCACGTTGGTTTCCTTCGCAGATGTAACTAAACGGAAGAAAACACCAGAAAAACCTCCGACCAGTCGTTACGTCACGCCCAGGTCTCTTAGCAGCCAAGCGCGTGTCGCCCGTGTGAGCAGCGCATGCGATTGCAAGCTTGAAAGGTATATTTTCTTGCACTGACACCGGTCATACCGTCTTTTCCTGACCTTTTTTCTCTTTTCTTTTTTTTGAATATGGCAAGAGTCCGCGTGCATGACTCCGTGCACCAAATAAAAAAAAATATTATATCGATGTTTCTAATCCTGGAGGCCAAATCAAGGCAATTTAAGTATTTCTGCTCGACTACAAAACCGCTTCCGTTTCGCTTTAGCTGTATCGATAACGAAGTCTGTATTATTGAATATTCGCCATGACTACTTTCCGCGAGATGCCAGCTCGCCGTAAAGATAATCTGTGCTAACGAGGCTTCGCGGCGGTACCAATCTCAAATGATTTTGTGTTTATTACAATTTTCAACCTTTTTTTTCGTCTGAAGCTTATAATCTGATATCCAGTCTAATTCTATGAACGCGTTCATTATTATCGCAGGTGCAGTTCCCTTAACAACTCATGTAATTACTTGACAAATAAAAATTGCCTATACTTGAATGTTGTTCTTGTTTGTTTGCGCACGGTTATAACGTTCTCGGTTGCTCTGTTCTTCCTTGGGTATGTAACCTGCGGCGGCATCAAGTCACAGGACAATTGCCCACATAAAAAGACGCTATTGCGAGCAATGATTTCATTATTATTTCTAGGCAAGCGTCAGCCGACTGGTACCAGTTTTTTTATCGCGCTCTTTCGCGCCCTTAAGCACTACTCCTTTGGGGATGCAGTTGTTAACAGTTAATAGGAATACGATAGGACGGGGTTAATCGTCCTTACCACAACTTTCCGATAGCGAGAGCAGCAATTTTGACCTCAACTGTCTGTCACCATCGATTCCCTCTCTATACTAGTATACCAGTTAGGCAGACTCGTAAGTCTTCATTTCAAGTGCGCCCGAGAAATACCTAAAATTTCTGTAGATAGAGGCAATCAATCAATCAATCAATTGTTCTCTTAATAAATCGACAATCGATTAATCAATAAATCTATCCTTTATTTCAAATCAAGAATTGATGTAGGCTGCAGGGGAAAAAAAGTAAATAGATGTTTGACCTCACAAAATCAGCCCTGCTGTTTGGCACACGGCTACAGTCAAAGGAAAAAATCAATAACAACAAAAAAATAAACATATACAGATGTATACACACTCATTCCAAATGCTGATATATTGCAGATCAATTACTGAAAGCAAATCCATTATTATTGTGCTTGCTATATCCTTATTCGAGGCAGTTTTGCAACAGGTGCTTACTTATGTTAACGACGAGGTAAAAAAAAAGGACACTTTGTTGGCATTGTTTAAGGAGTAGGTCTTCTTCGACATATTCTAATTAGATTGGACGCGCCTAGTGCGAATGCATAAACGTTCTGACCCAGGTGCGTCAACATGACGCGGGATCTTTGAGTAAATAAGAGAGTTCGCTCGGATACACACTTGGTATTCCTCCTTCTCTCTCACGCTGTGTTTCCATGGCCGGCAAAAAACAAGCCCTAGGTAACCAGCCCGAAATGTTTCAGCTTTATACGCCATCGACCGGAGGCCAACGTAGGAAACAGAGACTGGATCCGAGTGCTGCGGTAGCCATCGGCTGAGAGTCGTATTTCATCAGTATAAACACGAGTTCCAACCCAAGGCTTGAGCAAGCAAAGCTCTGGCTGGACTGCAGCGCCTGAGTTACCAGGCGCTGGACTGCAGCGCTTGACGTGTTGTCGTTGTTCCGAAAAGCACCTTGTAGATAGCAAAACCGTCGGACCAGTGTTTCCACGTCACTATACTGAAGCCGATGTGAGGACGACTGCTGCGTCAGAGCGTGTCTAAGCCTTGTGTTCAATCAACGCGTCGGAGAACTCTGAACATCAGGCTCGACTTTAAGTGTTGCATTGGCACAATCTCATTGTGATAACATTTCATGGAGGCAGAAGAGCTGGTTCGTTGGTCCTGATTATCCTAGGTGGTGTAGGTCCGACGGAGCATCGAAGCAACCGCGACCAGACACAGCCGTGTCACCTGCGCCGGCAGCGACGGGGCCTTTCCGTGCACACGAGGGCCGTCTCACGACCCAGATTCGCGAGAGGAGCCCACGCGAGAGGACCGTCGCGCACGCTCGGCCGACAACAGCTGCCTGCGAAACCGGTACGCTGCCGGAGCGAAACCTGGACGGAACGACGGCGCAGATGCACTCCGCGCGTGACGGCTGCGGTCTCATCACGTTTGCCGGCGTCGAGCGCGGCGAGGAACCCGCTTTCTGCGGGCCTGGAGTTTATCCGGGCCTAGAGGGAGTGCAGGGAGTATTCCTTAGCGGCCATAGCCGTGAGCCCCACTGCTGAGCGCGTGCTGACGGCGAGCGTGGACAGTTCTTCTGCAACGTGCATTCCCCATCGTCAAACTTGCCGCTCTCAGAAAACTATTAATGTGAGCTCGTTCTGAGCATGCGCTCCACCCATGGCCCTCAAATATGGCGTCCATTGAATATTCCCCTATACACCTTTCCATAAGAGCGTATGAGGGCGCGTTAATTGTTGAGTTCGTGTGTTATGCACGGGCACTTTTTGGATGGTCGCATTTGCAAGCGAGCGCTAGATGGATCCTTTGCTGACGTCAAAGTCAGCATTCGGCCAATCGTGGAGAGCCGACCTCCGCGAAGCTTTCGATCGGTCACGTCGCCAATACTTGGGGACAGCTCTCCTTGACAATGAATCCAAAACGATGGGTACCCGTGCGCTCGCGCACGTCGAGCACCGATCACAGCTGTGCTCACGCGGTCTTCACTTCTTTTTGGAACGCCAGAAACAGTTGTCCCCAACTATTGGCGACGAGCGCGACCGAAAGCGTCGCTGTGGTCGGCCTTCCACGATTGGCCGAACGCTGACTTATGACGTCGGAAAGGGTATATCATCGACGGAAATAAGAGGAATGAAAGACCTTTAATTTTGACGGTGTTGGCAGTGTTGCTTTGAGAGCGCAATGATTTCAAGCTTCCACCATGCTATTTACAAACACCATCGAACTTGTTGTTTGCAAGGTAATGACGTCACAAGGGGGAACCGTAGGAGGGCGCTACCATAACTTCTCGCCGCTAATAGTCTCAGCTTAAGACCGGCAAGCATGATGGTGTTGTGGACATCGCACGTTTAGTTTCGGTTTCGCCACACGTTTAGTTTCGGTTTCGCTTCCGGCGTCTGGTAACTAGAGCCTGCTGAGGTATGCCGCCGGAGGGCGCGGGCGTTTGAGTAAACAGTTTCGAGTTACACTTTCGGGATCGGAGAGACACGCCCGCACCGGGGCCAACGCGCTCATGTATTGCTGTACCTTGTGTAGTCAAGTATAATAAATAGTTTTATGTACCGGACATCTCCACTACATAATTGGTGACCCGGAGTTCCGGACAGCACACCTCGGTCACACGACCCCAAGCAACCACCGGTGAGCAAACATGACTTCCACCAACGGTTCCGCGGCTGACACGGCCGCCCAGGCACCGCTTTCCCCCACCGTCTCCACCGTCGCTCTCAAACTTCCGTGCTTCTGGCCGGCGGACCCAGCCCTCTGGTTCGCGCAAGTTGAAGCCCAATTTGCGACGAGACGTATAACCTCCCAACAAACGAAATTTCACCACGTAATCGCCGCCCTCAACCCAACGGAAGCGGCGGAGGTGCGCGACATCATACTCTCTCCCCCGGCCGACCAGCCATTCGACCGGCTGAAACTCGAGCTCGTCCGCCGCACCACCCTCTCCGAGCAGAAGCGCCTGCAACAGCTCCTGACTGCGGAGGACCTGGGGGACCGAAAACCGTCCCAGTTACTCCGCGGGATGCGCCAGCTGCTCGGGGAGAAAGCTTCGACGGTCGACGACTCGCTCCTTCGGCAGTTGTTTTTGCAGCGCCTACCAGCTAATGTGTGCATAGTGTTGGCGGGTGCCGGAGGCATGACGCTTGAAGATCTCGCTGCCCTGGCGGATAGGGTAGTGGAAGTTGCGTCACCCAGCATCTCTGCCATCGACAGCTCGGTTCAAACGCTTCCAGCCTCAAACGAAGTAAAGAACCTGGTTTCCTTCACGGAATTCAGAGCCCTGCGCGACGAGGTCCAGCGCATCGCGCAGTCACTTGCAACCCTGGAAAAACCACGGCCGAGACGCCCTCGCTCCTTTTCTCGCCCTCGTGGGTCGTCACGCGCGCCTGAGAGTACTGGAGTTTGCTGGTACCACCACCGCTTTGGCGACAACGCCACCAAGTGCGTCCTGCCCTGCGCTCAACAGGGAAACACCCGGGCCACGCACTGAAAGCGGCCGGTGCCCCTGGCCTCCCGGCGCGCCGCTTTTCTCCATCTTCCGCCTGCCCCGCTAGCCAAAATGAGCAGAGGGGAGAGCCTTCAATGAACAGTTCTCACAATAAGAGAATTAATTTGAAGTGTGAACATTTGGTGTCATCCCAAACGCAAATTCAACCTGGAAAATTGTCTCACATATCAGGAGTGCCTTCTCAACCACGCCTATTTTATGTTGTGGACAAAGTATC
This sequence comes from Ixodes scapularis, assembly GCF_016920785.2. Taxonomy (NCBI): domain Eukaryota; kingdom Metazoa; phylum Arthropoda; class Arachnida; order Ixodida; family Ixodidae; genus Ixodes; species Ixodes scapularis. The sequence goes on along the minus strand of NW_024609839.1, from coordinate 70,117,181 downwards.
CAAGACCCGCTTTCTGGTGGACACAGGTGCGCGAGTTGCAAAATCAAGAAGGAGGTCGGTGGCCGAGTGTGTTAGCGCACCGCAGCTCGAGAAAGTGGAGCGAAATGTCACGCTGCAGAAACCAAGGATCCTGGGTTCAACTCCCACACCTCCCCGTTTCGATCTGGATGAGTATCGATACCGGAATGCGGTCGTGTGTAACTACTGCGTGATGTACGTTAAAGACTTCAGGCTAGCGGCCAGTACTGCACTGGCTAGATTTCCCATCGACAGCGTATACCAGTGTCGGGGCACCTCAAAGGCAGACAGACCTTACGCTGTATAAACTCGAACGTAAATATGTTTCATAAAACATCACTGTGGGAGCTCGCTGTCAACTCGAGTTCAGCAGCCACGAACTCAGCAATGAGAAAAGTCTGTTAATAAAAATCACATTTCGCGTTTTTCCATTGTTTTGCGAAGGTGCGAAACGCGTGCCTGCTGCGAGAGCTGCGCCGACTCTCGCTTCCAAAGGCTTCTCATTTTATTGCTGTGTCGTCATTTGCTTCCCAGGACTGCACGAAGCTTGGACCTCCTGTTTTGCTGCGTTTATTCATTTATTTATTTCTTTATTTATTTTAAAGATACGGCCGGCCAACTTTTGAGGGCCAAGGCATGGAGTGGATGAAAACAAAAAAAGGTCATAACAATAAGTAGTTATAAACATACAGTAAAAGGCGTAAGCAACTTAGTTCCTACAGTTCATTCAAACAAAGAAACGCCCATCAATGACACCAGAGAATGAAGCGAAGGAGACAATGTCCATCACGCTGCGGGGCAACTCGTTCCACTCCCAAACAGTACGCGAAAAAAATATATTTTAAAATATCTTTCCTGCAACGAAACTCACAAATTAGTTTATGACGCTTCTGTCTGGTATCACGGCTCAAGTTAAACTGAAGATGGGCGTCAAACTTTAAACAAGTTTTGCTATGTATAACGTGATGGTAGAAATTTTAGGCTATTTACTTTCCTTCGACATGACAACTCAGGCAGTTCCGACGAAATGTACAACGGTGAAACGTGTGATTCTTGGCCACATGAATTATAAATGAATCTAAGAGACCTTTAAACCTCCTCCAACTGGTTTGTACAAAATTCTGAATGCGGGTCCCATAATATGTCAGCATATCCTAGTAAAGGACGAATTAGAGTTTTATACGATGTTAGCTTCGTTTCAGGAAGGCAGTGAATCAAAGTGCTCCGCAGTGACCACAGCTTTCCAGACGCTTTGGAAACAACCTGCCCAATGTAAATAGACCATCTAAAGTTCGAGATAATTCTGACACCTAGATGCTTTAGTCGTGGACCACTGCTAACGCATTGGAGTTGATAGTATATGGGGGAAAAAGCGGTACCTTCTTCAGCGTTAGTGTCATTGGCACACATTTCTTAACGTTCCAGTTGACTTGGCATTTTTGACACCAAAAATAAATAATTTTAAAGCTATCACCTAAATATGTTCGGTCAAGAATGCAATCTATTAAAAAAAAAAACAATAAACAGTCGTCTAAAAACAAAACACTGCATCGAGGGTTTATCTACAATCAGATCGCTGATAAAAACGTAAAACAGCAATGAACCGAGTACCGATCCATGGGGCACTCCAGATAGCACAGGTATTCCAATGGATTCTGCATCACCCCCAGACCCGACCTGTTTACGGTCGGTAAGGTGAGAGTCTAACCATGCCAAGAGGTTGTTATTATCTAGTACCTATTTCAGCTTATCTTGTAACTTGCTACGGGAATCCCTATCGAATGTCTTTGCGAAATCTAACAAAATAGCATCAACTTGACAATCATTATCGATTACTGTACCAAAATTACGAACAGTGTGAAGAAGTTGTGTCACAGAAGAGCACCCTCTACGAAACCCTTGTTGCTCACCTATTACAAACTTCTTGAAAAGTTACGATGTGCCTGAAAATGAAATGTTCAAGAACCTTACTACATGCACTCAGCAACGATACAGGTCTATAAGTGAAAACGCTATTTTTCTCACCCCCCTTATATATAGGTACTACTTTGGCTACTTTCCAATCTTGTGGCACCTCAGCCGTTCTCAAACTGCAAGAATAAATAACATAAAGAAACTTGGGACACCATTCGGCGTACGTTTTAAGGAAAGCGTTAGGAATTCCATCCTCTCCACAGACTTTCTAATGACTAGCTGTAGAAGGCTATCAAAGATCCATCTATACTGACTACTAAGTCGCTGATTCCGTAACTGTCATAAGTGAATGATGGCGAGAGAGAGTTATAAAGAGTGCACACAGATGAAAATAAAGGATTAAACTCTCTAGCGATGCACTGTTCATCGACAAGCATCAACCCGTTATGAATCATCTCTTTAATTGTTACACTCTTGTTTTGTGAAATGCGTCCACAACTTTCTGGGATTTTCTTTGAGGAAGCTGTACATTGTGATATTGAAGTAATTATATTTGGATATGCAGCATAAACGCGCCCTGGCGCAGCGCACGTAATTGATGTCGGAGAGAAGGAAGCAAAGTATCTGAACTTGCATGGAACCTTTCTATTCGATTTATCTTTCGTTTTAGAGGTCAATTTCACGCGTTGTCCACGGACTGTGTTTCTTTCTTTTAATTGACCTCTCAGGGACGACCTTGTCGACACGTGTAAGAACGATCGACGGTTTAAAAGAAAAACCAAAGCTTATCTACCGACCCCCCTTTCGCTTTGGAAAACACAGGAAATTGATCGAGGGCTACTACCAAAAATTAAATATATTGACATCATTTGCTTGATTGATATCACTATAACGTTTCTCTTCAGTTCCCCTGCACACAGACTGCGGAGCGAAGAGGTCCCAGACAACTAGTTCATGGTCAGATATGCCCTCTGTGATTGAGAGATCAAGTACACTGTTGGTAAGGATTTCAGATAGGAATACAAGTTCAAGAAGCGACTCGCTACCACTTGACATGCGCGTGGGACTTTTCACTACTTTACCTAAATTGTAGCCAAATGCAATATCAACAAGAAGTCTTGAATGTTCACAAATCCGTTTGGGTGTTACGTTTTCCCAGTCAATATCTGGCAAATTAAACTCACCAGCGAATATTGTACAAGAAAATTGCTTGGTATTGGTTTGAATAAACTCGAGTAGACGCTGAAGAACGTCGATATTAGCTTGGGGGCATCTGTATATTCCTCCAACAAGAATTAATTGGCGACCAAAGTTTATGAAAGCCCGAACCATTTTGCATTCGTGATCATGTACAATGAACGTGCATGAAAGGGTGTCCCTAACCAGGAGAGCAACTCCCCCTCTTCTTGAAACTTGATCACGTCGAAATACATGAAAACCGCAGGGGAAAACACAGCTATCAGGTATTTGGTCGTGCAACCAAGTTTATTCCACTTGCAGAACAAACACATCAAGGGGCTTTATACAGTGTTTCATGCTTAGTGTACGACGCTGTCAAAGCTGATGGCGCGAGCACGGTGTTTTATCTAGCCATCTTGTTATCTCGTTAGACGTTTATAGGCCATTTTCGGTGTAATTGTTTACGAAGAAAATGCGACTCGTTCCCGCTAACCGACGCCATCTACATCCATGGATTCGAAGGCTTCTCGGCAGCCATTTTATAACTGAAGTTTTCCTAAGAACGCCTTTATATTTCGAGTCGGACCGATTGTCTAAAATTTTCATGGAGACTAAACGTCGCGTCAATCTATTTTTGCGACGAAAAAAAAAAAGAGAACAGTAAATAACTTTTTTAGAGACACCCAGTAGTTCTCGGGCTCGGATGCAATGCCGTTAATGCACGCTGTCCCTCGGGCTGCCTGTGCGCGTGTGCAGCGAAGCGCCAGAATTTCAACACGTCGCTATCCATTTTCACTTTGCTATACAATAACATTGTACGCGTAGTAGCTACGGACCCTCTTTAGTTTACTCTCGTACCCCAACCACCTTGTAAAGATATAAAAAAAAGATTTAAGCCTTTTAACCTGCAAAGAGTAAAATATATCGACATAGAGAGAGAGAGAGAGAAAGAAAGAGAGGGGAGGCAAAAACGAGAATGGGTGGCGATTACGCCTTTATCTTATAAAGGTATTGTGGCGCACGGCGACGGCAAACTAATGTTTTCACCCGTACCGGAAGTTAGAAAATTCAAGATGGCGCCGCCCTTGACGTCTGTACTCCGTTTCGCTTCAAATAAGATCCGGGGGTTTCAATCAAGAGGCTGCTAAAAGTGCATCGTCACGACGCGATCGTTGATATTTGTGTGTACGCTATCAGCAACCGAGTCAATCACGCGCACAAAGAAAAATGCAGGATCGCGGCGCATTTTCCCCGTTCGTGATTGGCCAAGTTGGTCATAGCAAATGCGCAACGACGCGACGACAAGCGTCATGACGATTTTCTTATTTGTGCTGTTCGATCGGCTCCTAATGTGAAACGGAGTGTAGATAAAGTTGTTGTTTGGAAAAAAGGCCGTAAAAAACAAAACAAAAAAAAACAAACAAGAGATTCCCGCTTTGCCAATAGATGGCACCGATCAATCGGGGTTAATGGTCCATTAAAACTAACTATCTCTTTCTTTTTCTTTCTTTTTTTTTTTTTTTTTGCGCTCGGGGAAGGAAGAAATGTAGATCCGTAACTCGGTGGCGAATTGGATGGAGCGGGGAACGCGTGTACTTATAGGTTACTGTTTCACCGCGTAGCGAATTATGGTCATTAGTTTCTTTTGACTCGGGGCATCGTGTGCAATATCAGACCGACTTGCGTTGCGTTATCGTTATGATTCAGAAGCACCAGACCGACGAACGGGCAAGTTAAGCGCTTGCGTAAAGCAGGATATTGCTATCTGTGTTGCTAAAGTCGCCCGTTTCAATCATGCTATAATTGCTCATAATTAGCCCCTCGCGAGTCTGGAATTGAGGAAAATGCTACGGTTTATTCGACCGACGTCATTATGTATGTATTTATTTATCGATAACACCACTGTTCCTAGTTGAGGACCGCCGTAAGAATGGTTACCGAAATACCGGTACAACAATGATTCGGTTTGGTTGGCATGTGTCTAACTTTCTTTTGTAATCTCATTCTAGCCACCGGTTACATTGACGTGAGGAATAACACTAAAAGTAATAAAAACAACTTGCCCTTTTTTAGAATTTGCTCTAATCACTATTTACGACCGGATGCGCTGCTGCGGAGCCGGTTGTGAGCGAACACAATAGGGTCAAAAACCGGTCCCCACATTAATTTTTGCATTTTGTAGTCCATTTTACACTGAGCTAGTCTGCTCAGCTCCGTCACTAATATGTATGCATTTAAATGTTAGCCGTCGGATTCGGTTCGTCTATTTTTTGTTGAAATCTTTTGATTTATAACTTTATTTAATTTCACTTAACTACTTTAAGCGCCTCTTGAGGAAGGCATTACATAAGGGGGGTGTCAAGCGCACTCTTTTATATATATATATATATATATAGAAAAACACCTCAAGAAGAAGAAATAGAAAAGATGAGGAAACATGATTTTATAAACATTATTCAAAAATTTCAGAAATTTCTTGCGAAAAAACTTTTGTAATTACTTCGAGTTACCAAGCTTCAGGGCAGGCTATTTCAATACTATATGCATAATGCAAGGCATAGGCATTTGAATGTGTTGGTTTTGCAAAAACAAAAAGAAAAAAGGATTCTACTTTGCAGGCAAGATCGAAACGAGCGGAGATATGGTGGGCCGGATAAATAAAGGTTCGGGGAGACCACGGAGTATAGTACAATCTGTGCGTGAAAGAGAGGGGGTCTATTTTCTTATGTTTTTGAGTGTCGAGAGTTTGTAGGGATATGGGTTGTTTTAAGGAAGAGATACTCCTTCAGAAGTAGAAACAAGTGATAAAACGAGTAGTACGATTTTGTACAGCTTCCAGTTGGTTAATTAAATAGTTTTGATGAAGGTTCCATATCACTGCTGCATACTCCAGCTTCGTTCTGACTTGAGCAATTTAAGCTAAACAAAAGTGTTCGCGAGAAACAAATATGCCTTAAAATCGAAATGTGTTGTTAGATTTTGGACAGATGTAGTTGGCGTGACTCCTCCATGATAGATATTCAGTGAGGTACTCCCCTAAATATGTAAATGTGTTCACCCGCTCAATGTCTCCAGATGAAATAAAATAGGAAAAAAAAACTGTTTTGTGATCTTGAGATTGGCATTATTTTATGTTTACTCGGGTTGATGGTCATGAGCCATGACACCAAGTTTTTATTGCTTTTAGATCTTGTTGCAAGGTCATGCAATCATCAATGTAAGACATATTTCGATAGAGCACAAGTTCGTCAGAATTTAATCGGACTGTAAAGGATAATGAAGAGGCCATATCATTTGTATAAATAAGAAGTAGTGGATCTAGGAAAAACCCCTGAGGGACACCAGACAGATGGAGTACCATCTTGCATGAAAGATTGAATCCAGGAGACAATGTTACTGTTAACATTTAGGTCTGTGAGTTTGGATATTAACCTGTTATGGGGGATCCGGTCGAATTCTTTTGAAACGCCTATAAAGATTGCATCGGTTTGTTTGAAAGAACGCAGATTAGCATGCACATCATTGGTATTTCAAACAGTCGGGTAATACAAGGAGGGTCCTTACGAAAACGTGTTAAGTAGAGAACAAGTTGTTGCTATCCAAATGTGATATTATGTTGCTGAAGACATTATGCTCTAAAAGTTTACACGAAACACTCGTTTATGATATAGACCTGCAATTTATTGGTTAATTTCAATTGCCAGATTTGAAGATGGGGACTCCATGCGCGTTTAATCAGTCAGACGGCAGTTGAGAGAGTTGAAGAGATTGCTAAAAATTAGGAACATAAATGCGGTGGATGTATCTTTGGTTAATTTTAAGAGTTAACAGTTAATTTCATCAGTACGATTTCAGGAATTCAAAGGAATGCGGTTCACGACATTCACAATACCCTCTATTGAAAGATAAACATCTGCCATGGTCGAGAGACATTGAGATGTAGGTAAGTTTCTGGCCGGGAAAGTTTCACAAGTGGAAAGGTCACCAAAACAAGGTATTGAAATTAGAAGCAACCACTAAGGGGTATAGCAAGTTACCTTTTGAATCGAAAATGGGCAGGCTGGCAGCTCTAGGTTTAAAATTGATGATCGACCAAAACTTCTTTAGGTTTTCAATTATTGCTTTCCTCAGATCGCCGTTGAAAAAATTACGTGTTGCTATTTCGATTAAATATTTGCACTGTTTAGAGAATTGTATGTATACTTTACGTTGGTAACACGCATCCTTTATTGCCGTTAATCTTTGTTTAAATTTTAATATACAAATTGTCCCTGCTTTAAAAGGACGGCTAGCCCGCGTCCCCCTGTTCCCCGTTATTTGATGTGTTCCCATACTCTTTCAGCGCCAAAGGCTCACGCTCCTTTGTCGAATTACCAACCCTGATTGAACCTCTGCTCTCATGCAGAGTTACCGGTTCTTAAAAAATAGTCCAGGCATCTTCCCTTCTTTACACATACCTCTCACCTTTTTATATCTATTACAATTCCAGGGTGCCTTCAGTTTTATAATAGATGAATTTATTTCACCTCTCCTACTTATACTTTTTTGGATCTTTCTCTAGATATTTTTCTCAATCACTGAGCTCCGGATATTTTTGTATTTCCAACTGGTCTCTTATCACGTCTTGCATTTCCTAGAGTTCCCTCTTTTCGTCGTTAAATACCATTACTCTAGACTTGTCTCTACTAAAACTCAGATTCAAGATGTGCCCCTTCCTCCCCTCCCATATCCCAGTGTGTTCCTGCAATGTATTCAAATAATGGCCACAAGTACTGTGCACTATGACCCCCCTTACAAAGCGCGCCCTCTGTCGCAATTGATGTGTGATCCCTGCTCAATGGCGGACAGAACTGTGACGTCCTTCGGTTCGACTGCTCCTCGGCTGTACCAGCCCTCGTAGAGCGGGAGCAAAGGTCGCAGCTACCGCGGGAGCAACTTGTACGTTCGCCGGTGTCGGTTGATGAACGAAATGTTATCAGATTTAACTACCCCATTACACGTCTCCCCGTGGGCGGAATGGTGGAGGATCGGGCTCACACTCTCGGTGTTCCGAGTGCAATTACCCTTGGGGCCGAAACTTCACTACCTCTTTTCCATTTATCCACTTACCAATCTCTCGCGCATGCCACATTTAAACTAATATTCAAGCGCCTGCACAGTACTGAACACTTAATGAGAATGACCCGAAAATTTACTTGACGGATATCCTGGTAAACGTTTTAGGCCCAATGGTATACACAGAATGGCTCGTCCGGCGGTTGGTCCCTTCAGGGCAGCTAATGGTGAAGCAGGAAGTGCACTATTACTTTAATACTTTAATGAAATACTCGAAACATTCGTATTGTTTGGAGCACTTCGTATAACTATGATTAGAAGGAAGTGTTCCGCCAAGATAAACGAGCACGGTTAAATATGTCGGCACTTCCACAACATCAGGTCTGAGCGTTCGACTGCTACAACAGTGTTCAATAATGCAACATGGTGCGCCCCAATATGATATATTCTTTCCGGCGAAGCTTCCCTGACCTCAATGAACCGAATACGATGCGTATTGAATAGGATATAAGCCAAGCGGAATAACAAAGGAAAGGAACTTCGTGAACAACGGAAGAAAAATGGACTGATCACGGTCTTAGGGTAGACATTGTGATATGCGGCGGTAACACTAAAAAAGAGGGGAAGGGAGGGGGGTTCTTAGCTTCCGTAAGGAATACAAGATTATGATAATTATTTCTCCATACATTTATTTATACTGGAGCTAAACGTCTACATTAATATTTTTGTATGGGGGTTATTTGATGTATTCTAAAATTCGAGAAAATAAGACCGCATTGCTATCAATGTGCCCGATCTGTTCAGAAAAGTAGTTTCACTTCCTATACGTCTTAACAAAAACAAAACTGCAAAACACTGTAAACCATACATAAACCGTTTGTGTATCATCAAACCGACAAGAAATGTAACGAGACTTCAAAAAAACCTTATTTTATTAATTATAATATTGTAAATATATGACGAAGCAATCTGATTCTCAGCGATTAAGATGAACCTAACATGCAATGCGTAACATGATTTAACCAAGCGCTGAATCACTTCCGTTAGAGCAATGATCTAGGACAGCTGGCTTAAGATGTGCAGAAAAGTCTAGGAAAGGTTGCTCTACACTGTTTAAAAGCTCGCTGGCAAAGTACCCGACGATTGCAGTATGTAAATCCGTGACGTGACCCTGACCATAATATGTTGGTGATGAATGCTAACCTGTATGAGCAAGATTCCAGCATGCAAAGAAGTCGCGTACGCACATTTTTGCGGAAACAAGACAGCGCCTTACGAACGTCAATAAGGAGGAAACGCCATTCTGAGCGTCGCCATCTTGCATAGAAATAATAAGACTTTGGATAAGAAAGAGCGCTATCGTACCGTGAAGGTTTGGCCTCGGATAAGGAGAACGAAAAAAAGATCAATACACTGCGTCCACACGACGTGGTGGCTGAAGTGGTGAGGTAGTCCCGCCGAGAGAGCATCCAATGACTATCGGAATTAGGGCACGTCCGGGCTAACGACGGGGTTTCCTTACGGGCTTGGGTCTCGCTCGAGAGCAATGTGATTTTCCTCCTTGCGGCCCGTACGGGTGCTCCAAACAACCCTTCACACCACTCCCTGACCTACTCTTAAGAACGGTTTCGTCTATCGCAATTGAAAGTATGTGCCAGTATACTCATTAAAAAAAAAACTGTGGTCCGATGATTTTTGTTTTTGTATGTTGTAAATAAACGTTTGTTTATAGACAGTCATTTTTTTTTTAGAAAACGAAGAGGAAGAGGTGCGTGTTCCGCGTAAGTCTGCATGCCGGCGGCGTCATGACCTGGGGTCCTAATTAGCTTATAAATTTCATCAGCTTGATTACGATTTGAAGAGGCTAAAGCCGGCGGGAAAAAAAAAAGGGGGGGGGGGGTTGACATGTTGGAAGGATTTAAAAGAAGGGGGGGGGGGGAGGAATGGTACGGTCACAGCGACACAGTCGAGCTCCACCAACTTTTCAAACTTTCATCTCAGATTTCGAAGAATGATTGCCTAAAGTTCAAATATTATGCCTACACGCGGGAATGCAAAACACGCTGACGAAGACTGCCGTAGGTCGGGTACAGTATGTGAGAAAATGTAAGGGAAGCGTTAAAAGTTAATATGTTTGTTGTCATACTGTGAGCGACTTCATTTTCGCGGGCTCAATATTTAAAAAAAAATGGCAAACTTCCGGGCAGAAAATGTAGACATCGAGAGTGGTATAATTTGTATACGCTTTGACATGTTAATCTAGTTTTCGCGTAATTTTTCAATCAGCAAAATTCTTTAAATTATGTCCTCACAAAAATTAGGTCGCTCGCAGTAAACATTTGGTAATCTGGCAATTTGCACTAAAATATAGAGCAAACTGCTGTATAAAATATTCTTCCTCGAAATTTTACATTTTTATGGAGATGTCGGACAACACTGTTCAATAAGTTTAACTGTATCGAATATTTATCGAAGTTCAAAGATGTGCTGCCCGAATCGAACTACTGATTTGAACAAAGTTCGAAAGATCCTCGATCGAAACGACTGTTTTGCGAGAAGAACCCTGCGCATTAGCAAGTTCTTGCCCAACCCGAGGACAAAGATTCACACGTAGTGAGGCGAAAGGGGAATGCTAGGCGGGCTTGTTCAAAGCAGCCTCTTATCCGAGGCAGTCTGGAAAAAATCCCCCTGCCAAGATTGGGGCGCAGGAGCTCGCAGATCGAGCGATAAAGCTTTGGCTGTGGTTTATTTTGGGAGACGCGCTGTTTCGAGCAAGGCGATGACACTTGCTCTGAGATCAAGTGGCCCACGTCGCTTGCGACGGAAGCATACCAACGCGTGCTTTATGCACACGCGAGCAGCCTTCACATGCAAACCGCTTATCACAAAATTATTTTTTTTCTTTTTTAAATTCCCACGCTGCTGCGTGTGAATATAATATAATATTCACATGGCAGCAGCGGCACAATCTGTTGCAGCCATCGAAGTCAGGCAACATGTTGCAGCCACGCTGCTGAGATGCCCCGATACAAAGGGGTTAGCCCCAAGTTCAATCCAATTCAATCCAATCCAATCCAATCCATACGTCAAACAAAAGACAGCCTGCAAACACGAGCCACCGGAATATGTGTAGACCGAAGGCCTCGTTTCTTTGTTTCTCTTTAAGCTGATTGAAACGCGGCACTCAAAATACGGATCTCGCGATGACTCGCGTTCGAATCTGTAAGCAGACTGTCTTTTGTATCATGTATATATAAGCAGTGTGTCCCCGGACTTTGAGTTAGCGGGGAAGCGTTCCTCATCTACATATATATTGGAAAAACACGAGTCACTCTATAATCGTACACGAATATCATTTTTTGCCCTAAATTTGGCGCAAAACCCAGATTAACTGACATTTGCGTATCAATTGAATTTGGAAAGAACTGGGGGTCGAAAATGGCGCCCCGCTAAGGCATACTGAGAGCGCCAAACGCGACGGGCGCCTGGGAAAGTGCGAAGAATCTCGAATTTTCTGCGGATTGAAAATGAGGGAGAGGAGCGTCCGGGTGTTCGCATTCGAAAGGTGAGTAGAAAAAAAGGCCGCAAGGGGGCTTTGCGTCTACACACTCAACATTTCAACGGGTGGCGTCCTCACCTCCTCCTCTTCCTCACTCTATCCATATTGCATTACATCTCTATTGGCAGCAGCCAGAAAGGGTGTAGTGTTTGCTGTTCAGTTTTAGATTTTTTAAAACGGTTAGACAGAAGAGTGGACTGGACAAACGCTTGTCCTGTCAAGTCTTCTACATGTAATTGTCTCGCGCGTAAATTGTTTGTTTCGGATGTTTTGAACAACTAGGAAATCGACTTACAGTTGTATAGACGCTTTACACACGTGCCAGATTGAGCCGCCATAGCCGCCCTTCTTTTGTCTTACCGACATGCCGAGCCACTGAAGCGGGCGTTGACGGGTCTTCACAAGGGCCTATGCTGGGCACAAGAAGAGAGTAGCATCTAAAATGGCAATAACCTGTGCTGCTGTGGTAATGATGAAGTGAAGCGAACGGAATAAGAGGGAACAAAAACTGAAGGTCAGTTATGCCGGCGCCCATGCACAGCTGCTGTAAAGCGTCTATATATTTTTACCCGGAAATAACCGTAGCCTAGAAAACAGTCCTTCGAAGACAGGAGTTTAAGTTGAGAGTCTGAAGACCTCGTTTTCTTAAGGAGACATTTTTGTCCTTGATGACTAAGAACGTGCTCTCATAAGCTGCCACACAGAATTGCTTAAAAAAAGCTTCGATGAACAGATGAAATGCAATTCACTTGAGTCTCAAGAAACAATGCTTACAGAGAGGGAAACAAAGAAGAATATGCGAGCACTTTTGAGTAATAGATGATTCTTGACCCAGTTTCCTCCTTGGCTCTGCACAAACAATTCAAAAATAACACCAGCAAAAATAACTGCTTTGCTTCCGTTTTCGTATCCCGCATTTTTGTTTTTATAGATATAGAGGTAATGCACGTTTTTAGCCATACCACGAGGAACTGTAATAAAACATTCCCCGCGGAGCTCCCAAATAATGACTCATTAAAGGGACCATGAAATGACCTTTTTACTTTTTCCAGATAACTTTTACATTAAACCGTCAATGTTCACTGAATGCCGAACAGGCATCCGTTTTCGTCTCGGTTCATTAACTTCTACACAAAAAATTAGTGAAATATCAACTTTTTCTTTCTCTCCAACTGACCGCAAAACAAGCCGTGACGTACGCTGTTTCCGGAACCGGAAGTTCTCTCGGCAGTAGGAGAATGGGAGCGTTAGCGGTATGGTGGCTAGAAGGGCGCGCAACGAGTTGGGGTGCGCCGGTAGGTTTTACTGCGCTGATGTCACCGACGTATTTTCTGAATGGGCGCCTCTCATCGCCGCATCGCAGCTGAGTGAAATTCAATGAGATACGTTGCGCTACAGCGACAGCATGGGACTAGTCCCATACGCCGGTATGCCTGTTGGGAAGTGCAGCGAGTTTTCCGGTGAAGACTCCAGAAGTCAACCCAACTGTCATTGTTGGCGAAAGGGCCCGCCCGTGTCAGTCGTTTGCAAAGCGACGTAGATGGAAACAAATTGCCGTGGCGTTTTTCGCGGCCTCGGAGATGCAGGAGCGAGCCGACGTTAAAAAAGATACGTTTGAACTACGAGTGTCAGCAAGAACCACGTAAATACCTGTTTACACTCGGAGCGAACGCGCGCGCTTGATGGAAGTGCTGTCTGTATTCGCGCTGTTGGTAAGCGCTTCGGGACCGTTCTTTTACGATTGCAACTCGATACTGACGCGACACTCCGCAAAGAAAGGTTGGACCGGGGTTGCACGTATACCTCCCACGAACTGTTATAGCTCGACAGTGACGTGCAGTCTGTCAGAATAAAAACGGCATACCAATAACAAAGTGTACATACCGTGTTACGAAGGCAATCCAATCCATACGGCGTTTATTTCAGCTCTATATCACACAAAACAAGAAGATAGAATCGACGAGTGTTCGTCAACACTGCCTCGGAAAACAAGGGGAAGAGATTGACTTCACCTCTTAATCTAAAATTGAGGTCAGCGATCAAACTATAATACGGGAAGGGTCCACAAGGGTCGCGCGGGCATATTCCATTCAGCACGCCAGCCGGTCGTAGGCAGACGGTCTTGCGACGAAGCAACGCAGCGCCGAGTCGGAATGCCAGCTAGGCCTATATTCTGAGCAGCTCGCTTCGTCGGAGTCGGTGGATCCAGCGTTCTTGTTCGTCGTGGTCTGTTTTAAGTACTGTTTTCTTGCTGCTTGAAGTCGGCACGCGCGAGAAGAACACGTAGAAAAATAAACGTTCAGTCAGTCAGAGTTTTGAGATGAAGGAAAACAAACAAAATAAACGTTCGTCGGTCGCCGCCACCCAAGTAACTGTCGGCTCTGCCCTACTGCGCACGCGCAGTAGCTACTTCGTTTACCACACGATAGATGGCACTTGGCTCTCAGCATTATCAAATTTGGCCAATTTTCGCCACACATCTCTAATTATGCTACAAAATGTGGATCTGAATATTATTTAACAAAACTTTTAGGAAACATTCGCCGGCTATTTATTGTTTACGATCGCGGTGCTGGTGAGGTAGGCTCTTACCCAATAGGCGACGTGGATTCGGCTGACGTGCTCCGTTTCCGCGGTTGCATCGTAGTGAAAAGGCAAAAGAAAGAAGGCGCAAAAGAGTCCAGTTTTCTTTTAATAGTTCCATAGCAAATATTTTTTTTTCTCCCTAATTTTGTGTTTTTGTGTTTCTTTTCACACCTTTTACGACGTGCGGTGGATGAAACTCGATTTTAAAATCATTTCATGGTCCCTTTAATATATGCGGAGGGCTGCAGGGGGATATCGATGAATTCAAGAAAATGTTTTCGCCAATTATCGAAGTCTGGGATGCGATAGACATTTTTAGACGGGAATCTTTTGGAGGGCTAGCCAGGTTCATTCCGTTTACCTCTGGTTAGGACAGCTATGTCCAAAATGAAAGTCCCTGATAGAAAAAAAAAAAGAAATATCAACATCTACGTTCCGAAATCGATTTTAAATTAGGAGTAATTGCGAAACATGCTTTTATTTCTTGGGGGGAAACCCAAAATAAAAGCATGTTTGGGGATTACTCGAATGAGTACCGCAACGCAAACATTACTCCGAATTTTTTTTTTTTTTTTCCCTTGAGAGTTTATGCAGCGGCATATGGGTTTTATTTAAACACGTGAAAATTTCCTTTTAAGGAAGAATAAACGGATCGGGGTGAGGGAAGGGTGTGGTGTGTGTGTGTGTGCGTGGGGAGGGGGGAAGGGGGGCGGGTGTGTTGATGAAAGTGTGAAATTGTAGCTGTCCGTGGAAGTAGTCTACATTTATTATCAGTTCTTATACGCGCTTACGAGCCCTTCATTAAGACTGCGCCAAAAGTTCCACTTTCCCAGACGCAATATTGAGTATTCTTTTTTAAGTTTCCTCACTTGTTCCTCATTACTGCCAAAGAAAAAGGAACAAAAAAAAAAAGCGAAAAAGATCACTTGTTCTGGCTAGTTCCTAGCGGTTTCCTGCAACGTACTTCCTAAACGCAATCGTCTCCCGAGAAAAAAAAAAAAAAAGTTACACGAGTGTGGCGCCAGCGCTTGGGAAGAACTCGTGTCCTCACTGGTGGGTGGTGTAAAAACACAGCACTACGGCCTTGTCGTCTCCATACTCGTTTTCGCCTCAAGAACCGCAGTAAAAAGAAGTCCGGCTCCTCGCGGAGCATTACTAATTATCTTTATGCGCAGAATTAATATATCTGCAGGTGCATTTCAGATTACATGTGTGTTATCTTACTAAGACGTACACGTTTTTGTTTTTTTGTTTTTTAACGCCAAAAGCATCGCTTCCTCCTCTGACAACCAAATCTTGTAGGAACTACTTCGCGCGACGTATGAACAAAATGCCCGAAACTTATACACTCTTTCCTTGAGGTGACAACGAGTGTGCGGAGAGCAAGTCGTCTGCTTCTTGCACAGGGGTTGCGGTGACGTCAGAACGACACCGAGCTTTGAATGGCTTTTACTGAATATATAGTGGATAGACCTCAATGCTACATGCCTCGAGGTCGACCCAGTATTTTTTCTCAATCAGCCAATAGGAGCTCGGTGTTCCGAGATTATCGTAACCGCCGAGCAAGAAGCAGACGAACTGGCTTTCCGCATAGGTGAACTCCGTTTCACCCTAAGCCCAGACCAGAGCGGTATATAAGGAGAGTTTGGCCATTCTCTGGAAAGTATAGGAGGCAAATGAGAGACGCCGTGGACCGAAAGCGTGCTGGGCGTGTTCCAGGGAGTCTTCACAAATTCGAATGTTGCCAACCAGAAGCCGGACATAATACCCTGGTGGTGGTCGCGAGGAACGTAATTAATAAGCGCGGCGGAGTAACTCTCGGTGACTGAGAATATGGTGCACTTGATGTTTCAATCACGGCCAGTCGAAATCATGGTGGAAGAGCGCGACTAGCGGAACGATCGACGTAATCCGAATGCCAGGCGCCGAATGCCGGAAATCTGCCGTCCGAGCGGTCACACTCTGTCCGAGCAAAAGAGAGTTCCAGCGGCACATTCGTTTCTTACATCTTTCTGCATGATAACAATCGAAACATCACGTTCACCCTATTTTCAACCATGAAGAGTTACTACACTCAACTCCTTACGCTCTTATTAAAGCCATATACTTACGATTAAAACAGTTTCTCGCTACGACCGCAAGGGGATCTTTTCGGCTTGTGGTTGGCCAAGACTGCACGTCAAGCCCTCCAGCTGCGTCTGGTGCACGCCCTGGCTCTGCCCGCGCCTCCCTATGACTAAACTCTCTCTATTCACGGCTCTGGCCCAGACGAGGCCCGGACGCAACGAGCTGATGGGACCAATGAAATGGCGTAAAAAGGGTGCAAACGTAATGTTTTTGTACCATGTTCTATCGTCGTCGAACCAATCGTGTACAGGAAAGACGTAACAATCTGCGCTTTCCACGCTATTTCATTGGTTTCATTTCCTTTGAGCGTTGGCGTCGTCCTCATTTAATGCGAAACGTGCTATAGGTAATGTTGAGCGAGCGCAAGCGCACGTATGGTGGAAGGGTGCGCAAAACACAGGGGTGAAAATAACAAATAAGCGCGCGCTTTAAAGGAGCGATGCAACAATTTTTGTACTGTGCACAAATACCGCTTAAATCGGATCCCTAACGTTAATGACCTATGAAACACGCGTTCGTTTTTCACCCCACGCAATAGAAGTCCCAGAAAAAAATTTAGGAAAAGCGAGCGGCGTTCACCCCCTCAACTCGCAGCCAGAACAAGCGGCCACGTGATCCAGAACAAGCGGCCACGTGATCATAGCCACGCGCAGGGGTTGGCAAAGCGCAGGACACGCGCTGAGTTCCAGACATTGTTATGGCTCGGCTGTTGTCGTCGTTGCAGCGATTGGACACGGGTCACAACCCGAATGCTTCTCGAGCTAGCAATTGTCACGAGCCCAAGTCGAGTGCCCACGCAATGCTCGGGTCCAATCTATGAACCGCATTCAAATATCGTCACTTGGGTGTACTGGGATCCCCGAGTTACGTCATCAAATTTTGCAAAGGAGAGATTGAATGAAAATGATCGCTTTTGTCCTTGAAATTACACCACAACAAAGGAGTTTCTTGGCCAATGGTGTTGCGTGTGAGTATCCTTGAGTCCGAGGTGTGCCAGTAAGCTAGTGTAGAGAGAAAAACATTCCAATTGAATATCGTTGCACAGCTCCTTTAAAGAAAATAGGGGTACGCCAAATAATATGTTCAAAGCTGGACTGTGCAGTCTCATGAGACGCGAACTTCACGTTCAACTCAAGTGTGAGTGCAAGTCCCCTCAACAGGGTTTTCTTTTAGATACGCACGACGACGTTTGCTCCGTTGACTCATAAAATGAGCGCAGTGTTTATCTGTGCAACATCACCGCGAAAGCAAACACCAAATACACTACGTCTTGCCTTGCCATTGCCTCCCTCACGATAACGCGGGAAAGGGGCGAACTGTTTTTTTTTTTTTTTTACATCATTTGTGTAACCATTGCCGCAGTTCCATGCGGTGTAATCTCTTGGGGTTTATCTTGAGAGGCTGAACTTCGCTTTCACTCTTATCTACAGACGCGACGACTTTCACGCGGGCCCACGCAGCCGACTCCGCCGTCGCAGCTGGGAAGTAGTTCCTTCTTGTGAAGATCGCCTCAGTTTGCCCGTGGGAGGATCAGCGGGATCAGTGCTCCATGACATGGACAAGGCGTACCAAAAGCAGTTTAAATACATCGTCAAAAAGTAGATCTAGCAGGTAACGGCACTTTAATTGAACACAAAGCGTTTTTCGAGGCGGTGAATTTATTTTCTGAAGCTCTTTGGGAAATTACTTCCAGAAATCACACGAGTTACAAAAATAAAAAGAAAAGCTATCCAAAATTCATTTTTTTTTTAAGTTAATACCAAAGCCACATCAACGCTGAATAAAAAAAAAAATGTAACAAAATAAGGAAGTAGATGGAAGGTAATGACCTTTATCTCCTCTCCTTTTCTTTTTGTTATAAAGGCCCGAATTTCTGATTCCGATTTTGTTTTGTTTAGCTTACATAACACATTTTGTCAGTAACTTTCCGTCGATGCGCGCCATCTTCCGTGTATATTAACATCAGAAAGCACAAATCTAGCAGCTGTGTTTTAAATTACCGTGCCGCGCAGGGAACAGTTTCTGGTAAGATGTGATTGATTGCAGAAGCAGGGGCAGGCGGTCTACGTAGAAAAAAGAAAATGGGAGGAGTTTCGATAACAAACAAGCTCAAGGAAGCTCCATATCAGTCTGTTCGAGTTTAACGAATAAAACCATAATTTTTTTTAAATTTATTCGGACGTCCAAAATATTGACCAACCAATACTACTAAAGTGCCCAACCAATAGCATATCAGATTATATCAACTTCTTTTCCTCAGTCTCTGTCGGATGGGTAAACGGTATGGTATGGACACACGTTCTGAAAGAAAAGGCCCTCATAGATCATGATTTGTTATTTTTCCACAAATATTGAGATGGCAAAGTGTCATGCTCATATTCATTATTTATCATAAGCTGCTGTGTCTCCTTGGTCTTTCAGGTCAATGGAACTGCTTAATATTGCCTGGGCGCCCCCTACTCGCACCTTTCACCCAATGGAAACCTCGATTAATTGCGTGTCGTCACCTTGAGTTCCAACTTTAATGCCTTTATAATCTACTTTAAAAAAAAACTTAGTGATGTCAGACGTGTGTTCAAATATGTACTTTTTTTTACTTAATTCGATATTTTTTGTGCGGATAGTTTAGAGTGCTTTCTCTCTCTGTGTATGTGTGTCTGTGTATGTGTTTGTGTGTGTGTGTGTTTGCGTACGCGAGTGTGTGTGTTGTTTTGTCTTATCCCCGGACCATTTGAAAACCATGGTTCGGTTGGCGGCATGAATAAATAAGCATAAACATAAACGTAATTAGAAGCGATGGCCACACCAAACGAACGCCTGCCTACCTCGGAGCTGAATATATAAAATTCTATCGTTCTTTTTTTTTTATATATATATATAAATCTTCAACCTCCACTTTGTTTTACCTTGCTGAGAATAGTCTTCTCTTGTTCTATCTCACTTTCTTTCTCCTATAAGCTTTGCAGCAATGCGTGATACCAACACAAGGAATGACAGAAGGACGCAGGGCTGGAACTTTATGTTTTGCTTTTTTACACCCACGCGTCGACTGTAGCGCCGCCTTGAATGGCCCAAGATAGCAGACGGCCTTCCTATACTTGAGTCAGAGTGCAGCCAAAGGCTGAAAGACACGGAAATACATACACACACGCTAAAAGCGCACTGTCACGGTCTACCAGCTTCAAAGGAAGTGCTCAAAGAAAGACGATGAAAGCCGTGACGTTGCGCAGTCGGCGTTATTTGATTGGCGATTTGAACTTATGGCATGCACTGCACTCCGACAGCATAGGCATTCCTTTTCCCTCATCCTCTGACGCGCACATCTTTTCTGTTTATGTTTAGTTTTTTTACACCCACGCGTCGACGGTAGCGCCGCCTAGTTTGGCCCAAGGTAGCAGGCGGTTCTTCAAAAGATGTCGCTACTTTTCCGTATAAAGGGGCTTAAGGTGCCACACCCTGGTTCGGGGAAAAAAAAAACAAAAAAAACACATAGAATAATTAAGGCCTCTAAACGAGCCGACCTCCTCTTCTTCAACGGAACGTCATGACAGTGAGATGGTTCAAACTCGGCGATTGGACATGATTCCGATGCCGAGCGCCCTTCGACGCGTTGATTGGGCATGAGGAACTTTCGAACACCGACGAAGTTATCCTTTCCCCTTTTTGCCTTGGCTCGATATCACTGTGATGACGTCAAGAAGGTTTGGTGCACGGGCCTTGAATATTCTAGGTGGAGCTGGTTCTGATGATATTCGTGTTTTTACCGATCAAGTCCCAGTCAAACGCAGAAGCAGCACTCGAGTCCAGCCTATTTCCAAGCGTTTTTGACCTCTTGTAAGAGACTCGAATAATCCATCAATGCCTCCTTTTGTATGGGAGTAAATAGACTCTACAAAAAAAAAGATGTCACCTTAAACCCTTTTGTCTCATATAATGCACCCCAAAGCAGACGGCCCCGAATTTTACGAGGGGCTTGATAACGGTGCGATATAGCCTTTTAAATAGCTAAAGTACGTATCGAAGATCACAGAAAGAAAACACTGAGGTTTTCCAGTAGGGCCAAGAAAACCCCGATTTTTCTTGTGTGTTCCGTAGTCAGTAGCACGCACATTAATTATTTTAATTAGTTGTACCACACGGCTATCAAGCCTCTCGTGAAAATTAGTACCGCCAGTACGTCGAACTGAAATCTTGGAGTGTACTATATGGGACAAAGGGTGTAAGAATAGGCATTTTTTTTAGAGCGTAATACAGGATGAAAATCTCGAACGACAGACTTTGCACACAGAAGCGCGCGCAATGCGGGTCTATAGGGAAGTTCATCGATGGGAAACACGTCGGCCGCATCGGATTACCCACATAGAGGAACGAACCATCAGCCCCGACCTCGAGGCTTTAGTGTCCAAATTCGGCAGCAACCCGCCAAGTGCACGCTGTCGAAGGGCACCATTCTGACACCGAGGTAGGCAGGCGTTCTACCTCGGTGTCAGAATATATATGGGACAAACGTTAACAGAAACGTGCTCAATGATATCTGTCGGGGTGAAGAACTTTGGAAAGCGAATTTCCATGAAACGTTTTCCTAAAGTGAACAAAGAAAACAACACAAGGGGCAAATCAAAAGACTCACTTAAGAATTTCTCGGGTGTTTGTCTTTTTATGGTGCTTCGAAAACCGGAAGAAACAAACGCCAAGGACGAAACAGGCGAGGCGGAGAAGGGTGTCCCGTCTGTTTTATCTTTTATGATGTTTTTCCACTCGAGAAAACAATACAAATGGTTTAAAAGATCCGAGAAGTGGAGAATGTCTGGTTCAGTTTCCGACGTGTTGTTGTATCGCGCTGAAAAGTATAAAATTAAATAAACGATGAGGACACAGGAAAGCATTCAACGCGTTGTCTGATTTGTCCCTTGTGCTATTTTCTTTTGTTTAAACACACATAAAAGACAAAGCAGACGAAAGTGTTTCCAGTGAGTCGTCTCATTTGTTCGTGTTGCTCTTTTTGTTTTTGTTTGTAACCACTTTGGACGCACTCAAATAAACTCGTCATGTAACGTGTCCTGCGATTTAATTTGTTTCCTTCATTTGGTATAAAGAGTGTTTGACTTTTTTTTTTGTTTGTTCGCTTCATGACGTACACGTCGCCCTTTGAAGAAAAAAAAAAGAACGAAGCAAATTTACGGAATTCCAGATATTTCTCTCGATTTAAGATACGATGGCAGATTTGAGCACAAAATAGCGAATTTATGAATTAATATTTGACGATCTTTCGCTATTACCGAATATATTAGAGAACCGAAAAATTGACTGATAAACTTTCGGGTTCCACTCATCATTGTTTATACTATTGGTCCTTCTGATCAGTGGTGGATACATTAGCTACGATGTGGGTTTCGGTGAATGACTACTTTATTTCTAGATCTATAAATGTATTCGGTTATCCGACCTTCGCCAGCGATACGTTAGTGTAGGAAGTGAATTACAGAGAAACACTCGAAAACACAAACACACACAGACACATATATTGAAAAAAAAAAGACAAAAATGTGTCGTTCTCACAAAAAAAAAAAAAAGAAGTAGCGAAGGAAAAAAAGAAAGTTCGCCATTTCACAGTTCAACATTGAAACATATCAAGACAAACTAAGGCAAAACTTTAGAGGCGAAACGATAATACAACGTGTTGTTTGACTGTCGGTCATCGAAACATTGATTCGTTCGGACAAATCGATGCTATGTCAACGGCTCGAGGCATAAGCTCGGAAACAATTGATTTGCAGTTTACATTTTTTCTCAACGAGGTCAACCTGGCGACACAAAGGTGCAAGTGCGAAGCGCAGTTAAAATATTTGAGTAAATACTCCAAAAGCACTGCCACTCTGCTTCAAAAATAAAAAAAAAAAAATAAAAGAAAAAGGTGGGCTGGTGTATTTGCTGTGCTCCGATGCAGACAAGTCGAAATTCGACAGCCCTTCGACGTTCCTTTTATGAAGGCTATACCGTTGATTTAATCAGTCTTGTAAGGGGAATTCTCACCGCCTCTCAAAACTTTGCAGGCGGCATTTGATCGTCCTCTTCACTAACGTCGTCTTTGTGCAATATATTACTGTACATGCCCAAGTGAAATCTATCGTGCATTCTGACTCTTTGCTCACTAACAAAAATATTGGAATAAAAAAAAAAGAAAGTGAGTGGGTTAGCGTCAGAGTTGGGCAGTATCGCGATACACATGTGTCGCGATTGTATTTCAGAAATACCTTTCGTATCTGTATTTCTTTATCGCCATACATTTTTTTTACCAGTATCTGTATTCCTGTATCGAAATACATCTTGGAATGTTTCTTTGTATCGTGACACAAAAGGATGAAACGTATTTTGTTACATTTCTTTAGATATACTCACCCCCGCCCCCCCCCCCCCCCCCCCTCCGAAAAAAAACAACAAACATACACGTCCGAACGCTTTTTTGTTACTTCTCAGGGCATCAGGGTTAAGCAGATGCGGGGCATTGTTGCTATGCTGACCAAGGTTCCATTCAAACTATTTTTCTATGCGTCGTCCTCTCTCTTCCGAGAAGTGTTGCGTAGTCGGGGACTCGAACCAGGTGGCGTGCCCGGATTGGAGTCAGAGCATCTTGTGCCGCAGGTCCTTAGGTAGGAATTTCTTGAGTCATTGTTTGCTGGCATCTAATGTCGGCTTATAAATGTATCTCTTGCCTTAGCGTACACAGTACATCCAGCCGGCAAAGCTGAGTCACGCACAGTCCGTTGCAGCACGGCCCTGGCAGTGGTTGACTAGAAATAGTGAGATGACTCACGCCGTGAAGTTCAACACATATTCGAATGCGTCTGCGGCTGCGCCCGTAATATTGCACGGCTCACGGGTACGTCATCAGCCGACGTGAACGTGACCCGCTGCTCTGGTGATCCGAAACCCAGGAAGGAGGACAGACGTAGCCTCGCTGTGCCGACCCAGACTTCGTACACCTGCGACTCGTCTCGAGCGCGCTGTTTCTCGGAGAGCACGCACCTGTGCCGGCAATATTCAAATTCAAATTCAAATTCTTTATTGATCCCTGAATCAGAGAAAGGAGGCAGAGAAAAAAGCAACTGACACGCTGCTTGACTAGCCTCTGCCCCCCATAGCAGCCCAGGGAAGAACAAACATAAACGTAAAGACACTAGCATTTGACATATTCATTGTAGCATGGGAAAGACATCATATATATTGCTAAAAATAAGAATGTAAACAAAAGGGAGAAAAAAAAGAAAAGACAAAGTACGTCAGAAATAACAACACGCGCAAAACGCATACAATCGTGTTATACAAAACTTTATTTTTTTTATTTATTTATTTTTTTTTTACATAGGAGAAGCTATTAGGCAAAAAGTGAACATATTTGTTTGGAGGACATACTGAAGATATCTATATCGAGTTAATAAAAATGATTCAGAAGATGGGGGAGGGTACATTCTAACATCTGATACCCATAGCTTGTTCTTGAATGTGGCACTATCCATATCTCAGCATTACGAGCTGGATAATTAGCTTTGTCTAAGTTCAAGTTGGGAAATCAATAGATACATATTTTTCTTCTGTCTAAAAGACCTTTTGTAGGAAAGTGCAAGTTTATAACTATAGTGATTTGGAATTTGTACTATATTAAATTTATGAAATAATGGCTTGGTATGACTATCGTATGCTGCATAACTTAAACCTCAAATTGCTTTTTTTTTGTGAAGATTATGTATTATTTTAAGATTTGTAGCAGTCGTGTTACCCCATACTAAAAAGCAATAGTTGTAGTACGTGTAAAAAAGAGACTTGCATATAAGTACCATCAGGTCGCAGTCCATGAGGTCTCTGTTTGGGTGATGCTAGGCGAAACTTGATGACTGCAATCCACGCGTCGGTGGCGGAGGGTCTGCAGGAAGGACCTTCACAACAGGGATGACATCGTATGGTTTTTTCAACCGTAATAGAAGACGAGACGCGTGTTCCAGGATGATTTACGTGGTCCACTTTTTTCGAAAATCTTAAATGACACTGCCTGCACGATCTTCAACGAGGTGACCTACAACGAAAGTACCTATAGTACTTTCATACAGTAGCGGGTAAAACTTCATGTTCAAGGCCACACCTACAGACAATGAATACCAGTTCATTCCTCTGTGACGTCATGTGACTAATGTTGGCAAGGGCGTCCTTATTAAACAGGGGCGTGGTGACATTCTGATGGGATTTAGGGGGACATAGAATTTATTTAGAGGTCGAAGTCTTTTCGCATCCCTCGTCAGACAGACAGGATGTCAAGGAAGGGACCGCGGTCAGTCCTTGATGGAACGTTTGTTTGAGCCCACTGAAGACTCCATGTCGTCCGAAACCACTATCCTTCAAGGCAAAGTGCCAAGCCTAAGGGAAAGTAATTTCGGGATCAAAAACTTCCACTTCAAACTTCAAGCTTCATCTCATTTGGCGCCTCTAACAAATGTGAAAAGAGTATTGCAGTATCGGTATTTCTGTATTTGTATTTCTGACCTCTCTAAAATGTATTCCTGTATTTGTATTTCCAAAAAACGTTTTGCCTTGATTTAAAATGTATTTCCGATACGTATCACGATACATTTTCACGGATGTATTTTAGTGTCAGTATTTTGGCTACTAGATTAATGTATCTGTATTTACAAATATATTTTTGCGTGTTTCTGCCCAACCCTAGTTAGCGTACACCAGCTCGGAGCACGTGGAGCGAAGACTCGCGTCCGGTCGTGTATCACTCTTGTGATACACGAGCGCCCGCCGGTATGATCTCTGGGTTCTGGTGCCTTTAACGCGCACCACGCAGTATACTGCATGGTGCACGTTAAAGACCCCAGACTTGCGGTTGTACTACACTGGCTAAATTGCTCACTTAAAGCTCAAACACCAGACGCGCACTGACGCTGACTAACTTCTCGCTTTATAAACATACACGCAACGCAATTATTATTTTTAATAGGAGTTGTAGGCGGTAATAACAGCTAATAAAATACGTTACTCGTTAGTGGCCAATAAAATAACTCAGTGCGGTTACCGTAACGGAAGACGTAATGCAAGTTAATTTTGCGTTACTTTCATATACGAATTAGAATGTTTTACTATCTTTACGTTTCAGGTACGCATACGTGGCATATGTTGTAAAATAAAAAGAAGAAAACGTGGAGATGCCCGAGCCGGGAAGAGGGAAGGAAGAGCGACTTCGAAGACGAGCAGAAACCGAGGCACCAGCCCCTTTCCGGGAAAACGGGGAGAGGGACGGAGGGCCGCGGGGAGAGCGCGCCCCACCGTGGGGTCATAAACGACGAGCCCCCCTCTTGCACCGACGCTTGGTGGGGGCGACTTCGCCCTTCTTGTTGGAACTTGGAACGACAGTCGAAGGAGGACGTGCCTTCTCTAACTTTGCTTAAATTAGTTTTCAATATCAATAAACCATGTTCTGTTATTCTAAAAACCAACGAGTCCTTTCCCTATTTCCACACTGTTAAAAAGTTGGTGCCGAAACCCGGGATGAAGGAAATTAGGACATGACTTCAACGCAGAACATCCAACGACAGAAAAGTGAAAACAACAAACGAGAAGAAGGCAGGAGCCATCTTGGATAGCCATCTTGGATTCTCCAACGGCTCAGGCAACGAGAAGAAGGCAGGAGCCATCTTGGATTCGCCAACGACTGAGGAAACGAGCTCCGGATCATGGAACGACTCAAGGGGAAACGAACTGCACTGCGAACACAGGTGACCAAACTCCTTTCTGAAATTGATTCGTACATCGAAAGCCACGAGAAAAACGAAAAGAACCTCAGCATCTCCTCCGCAAGGCTTGGCGCCCTCCAAGCACAACTGAACGAGGTGGACGCCGCCATCGAGCCACTAGTGCCGGAAGGAGAAGCCGAGCAAAACTTTGTGCGAACAATTGAATACAATGATCGGGTTGTCACCTGTATTGCAACACTTCAAGAAGAGTTGAAGGAAGTCCGAGCAGGTGCACCACGAAATTTGGATTCATCGCCGATGAACAACAACGGAAACGCGACAACGACTGCCTGCCGAGTGAAGCTCCCGAAGCTCGAGCTACACAAGTTCGACGGCAAAAGCATCTCTTGGCAAGAGTTCTGGGAGCAGTTCGAGCAAGTAATACACACCAACGACCAGCTAACGACTTTGGACAAGTTCGGGTACCTGAGGCCTGCGGTGACCGGCGAGGCGTCAAGTGCCATCAGGGGTTTGCCTCTCACATTACGGTGCTACGAGGACGCCGTGCTTCTGCTGAAGAAACGCTTCGGAAATGAGGACGTCCTTGTTCAGACACATATGCGGAAGCTCCTAGATCTACAGCCAGTGCGAGACGCCGACGACGTCCGGGGTCTCCGTCGACTCTACGACACCATCATCTCCCATCTCCGAGGACTGGAGGCACTCGGACAGAGGCATCAGACCTTCGGTGCTCTTTTGTTTCCTGTGGTTCTGCGTGCACTGCCAAAGGAAATCCTGCTGGATTTAAACAGAACGATCGTGAACGAGCAAGCATCGGACGTGTCGACGCTGGACGCTTCAGCCGGAGGGATGTCCACCGGATCCGAGGACTCTCAGGAACGACCGACGGAGACAAGCACCACTGAAAGAGGTATCGTGACACTATTCTCACGACTGCTTGCCTTTTTGAGAGTTGAAGTCCAGAGCCGCGAGAACCTAGCTGCACAACAAGCTATGGACACGAGGCAACAGCCGCGTGGATTCAGTCAGAAGAAAAACGAGAAAAAGGGAAGTCCCAGAGAACGCTATCAATCCTCCGCAGCATTACTGCATCAAACAACGAAACCTGATAGCTGTTTCTTCTGCAAAGAAAAAAACCACGCGACAGCTGCCTGCTCTGCTGACATTTCAATCGAAGAGAAGAAAAGACTGCTGCGCTTGGAGAGACGATGCTTCCGTTGCACAAAACCTAATCACCGCTCGAATGAATGCAGAAGCAGCATGGAATGCACGAAGTGTTCGAGACGGCATGCGACAACGATGTGCGACCCAGGCTACACGTCAACCAAGGTAGAAGCAAACCGAAATGCGATAACGAGCGTCCCAGTGAATCTGGAAACCGCCACAGGCGAAGCTGCCGGGCCAGCTGTCCTTCTCCAGACTGCAACAATCTGGTGTGCAGGAGAAACCAACGGGATGTTCGTCCGAGCTCTCTTCGACGGAGGGAGCCAACGTTCGTTCATTACAAAGAACGCGTCCGAACGTCTCGAGTGCAAGATCTTGGGACAGGAGACACTGACCGTCGGAGTATTCGGCGGACACCAATCAGAACGAGTATTTAGCAGGGTACTGGTTTCATTAACGGCACAAAACGGCAAGATACATAAGCTCGAAGTTCTTGAAACGGACGTGATATGCGATCAGAAGATCCCTATCCCAGAACCCAACCTGAAGAAACTACTCGGGCAATTGAAGATGGCCGACTCGACTAAAAACGAGCAACGTGGTGATATTGACCTTCTCATCGGCTCAGAGCACTACTGGGACCTTGTGACGGGGAAATCCAAACCACTAAAAGAGAAACTAAGAGCGGTCGAGACTGCATTCGGATGGAGTATCCAGGGTCCCGTGAGAGGAACAGTTCACGACGTACAATGTACGCAAACGATCGCCCTCAAGACATCAGTGGCAACGGCTGAAGCAACAGACTGCTTAGAGCGGTTTTGGACACTGGAGTCAGTCGGAGTGACTGAAGACGAAGGAGTTGACTCGGCAAAACAACGGCAGCTAGACTCCTTCGAGGAGACCATCAAACGAGTTGGTTCCCGATACGAAGTTGCTCTTCCCTGGAAATCAAACGTGAATCTCGACGACAACAGGGAAATAGCAGAAAAACGACTGACCCAGCTGACGAACCGTCTCCAAAAAACACCGGACCTGCTTCGCGAGTACGACGGTGTAATGAGACAGTACTGTTTGGAAGGAATGGCAGAGCCGGTAACGAGGAACGACGTCGACGAGCAGAAGCCGACCTACTACATGCCACATCAGGCGGTGCTCCGAGAGTCAAGCAGTACGACGAAGTTGCGCGTCGTGTTTGACGCTTCATCGCATGGCAACAGGTCGAGGTCACTTAACCAAAACCTTGAAAGCGGACCTAACTTGACCGCTGACCTCGTTGGCTTGCTACTCAACTTCAGAAGCCACAGAATCGCGTTGGTGGCAGATATCGAAAAAGCATTCCTGCAGATTGTAATACAGGAAGAGGACCGGGACGCATTGCGCTTCCTGTGGTACCAGACGACGCCAGACGCGAATGAACCGCGACCCCAGGTACAAGCTTGGCGCATGACGGGAGTTCCCTTCGGAACAACAGCCAGCCCATTCCTGCTCGTGGCAACCCTCAGGCATCATCTGAAGAGCATGGAGGAAGACTATCCAGACACAGCAACGATTCTTTAAGATTGCCTCTACGTCGACGACCTCCTGACGGGAGCAGAAAACGAGGAGGAAGCTATGAGGCTTTACAACGACGCAAACGCCATCTTCAGCACTGCTTCCATGACACTCCACAAGTGGGCCTCAAATAACCAGAATATGAACGAACGCTTCGTGAATGACAGTTGTGAGGCCAAGCACCTAGGACATCTCACGGGCGTCCTCAAGGTGTTGGGACTGACGTGGAGCCCCCACACTGATCACCTGACGTTCACTCCATCGACGACTACGCAACCAGATTCTGGAATGAGCACGAAGAGATCCCTTCTCAAAACAACGGCTCGCCTGTACGACCCCCTCGGATGGTTGTCACCATTCACTGTTAGGGCAAAAGCTCTATTCCAGCAGCTATGGCAACGACATGTGGAATGGGATGAAAAACTGCCACAGGACTTGGACGGGAAATGGATGCAATGGTGTAGTGAACTGAACGATCTGCAAAACATTCGGGTGCAGCGCTACTACCAAGCCGGCACGACTGGAAGTGCGGAGAAAACTACCCTGCACGTATTTGCCGACGCCAGCCCGATCGGGTACGGAGCAGTGGCTTACATCTGTGGCACAGACGCGGATGGAAGTACTACATCGACCATCCTGATGAGCAAGTCACGAATCGCTCCAGTCAAGCAACTGACACTACCGCGACTGGAGTTGATGGCATGTCTGTTGGCGGCCAGGTTGCACAGTTACGTCATGCGAAGCTTGAAACAAACGCCAGACGAGTCACACTTCTGGACGGACTCAACGATAGCTCTGCATTGGATCACAGGGGAGCCATCTCAGTGGAAACAGTTCGTGCAGAACCGGGTGACTGAGATTCAACGCCTCACCGACATCTCTGCGTGGAGACACTGCCCCGGACTGGAAAACCCGGCAGATCTCATGACCAGAGGGATCGGTGCTGATCAGCTTGTTGACCGTTCTCTTTGGTGGGAGGGAGCTCCGTGGATCAAGATGCACGAGAGCTCTTGGCCACACTCCCCACTAGTGGATGACTCTCCGCCGACAGCGTTGGTGGAGAGAAGGACGATTGAGGTGCTCCAGGCAACGAGCTCCACTGCAGTTCCTTCAGTGCTGAACATTGAACGCTACAGCGATGCAGCACGCCTCTTTCGGGTGACAGCGTGGATTCTGCGCTATGTCGGCAAGCTACGGCATGTAAACAGTAACACCGGTCAACTTACAGCCATCGAACTGGATCAGGCCGAAAAATACTGGATACGTCAAGTACAGCGGGAAGAGCTTCAACGGGAAATCGAGAGTACACAAAAAAGGGAGCGTCTTCCATCGGACTCGCCTCTACGAGACATCCCAGTGCACATTGACGATGACGGCATTCTCCGTGTCACCGGTAGGCTTCAACAGAGTGACAAGCCGTACTCTGAACGACACCCCAGCGTATTGACAGGCAGACATCGCTTGGGAGAATTGCTTGTCCGACAGTCGCATCGTCAGGTGCTACACGGGGGAGTTCGGGACACCCTGGCCCAGCTTAGAGAGAGGTACTGGGTGGTGCGAGCACGGCAATTGGTGAAGAAGATAATCAAGGGATGCGTGACGTGCCAGCGCTTCAATGCCCGTCCGGCGACGGAAGTGACCGCTCCGCTTCCACGAGACCGAGTGACACAGGCTCAACCCTTCGAGGTCACTGGCGTCGACTTTGCAGGACCACTGCTGGTAAAGGGAGAAAACGGACTGCACAAGTCCTATGTGACTTTGTTCACTTGTGCCGTAACGAGAGCGATTCACTTAGAGCTCGTCAGAGATATGTCCACCGAGTCATTTTTGATGGCGCTGAGACGTTTCATCTCACGAAGAGGTGTCCCTCGGACCATTTACAGCGATAACGCACTCTCATTCAAGAAAGCCAACAGAGACCTCCAAAAACTATGGAGCGCTATTCGTGATCCCGAGGTCCTTGGTTACGTTACCAACGCATGAATCGAGTGGAAATTCATCGTCGAGCGCGCCCCATGGTGGGGCGGGTTCTACGAGCGCCTCGTCGGATCAACGAAGCTCTCATTAAAGAAAGCGATTGGTGCCAGATGTTTAAATTTCGACGAGTTGGCAACAACACTGACCGAGATCGAGGCGGTATTGAACTCGAGACCGCTTACTCACGTCTACGACGAACCCGGAGAGCCCGAGCCCCTCTGTCCGTCTTTCTTTTTGACGGGCAGACGACTGACGACGCTGCCAAGCATAGGGAAGAAAGATGTCGAAGGTGTTCACACCGACCTCCGCAGGTTTTGGACCCACCGACAGATGATAACGGAAGCCTTCTGGCGCCGATGGAGCCAAGAGTACCTGGCGGAACTGAGGAACGTGCAAAGCCAGAAACAACGCCAGGGAAAACTGCTGGAAGAGGGTGATCTGGTTCTTCTCCGCGACGGCCTGCGGCCCCGACAGCAGTGGAGACTCGCTAGGATCCAGAAGGTGTTTCCGGGAAGAGACGGCAAAGTACGATCACGCCTGCTCAAGATGCCTGGAGGGTCAACGCTCAAAAGACCCATACAGTTATTGTACCCTCTAGAGATCGCATAACGGGACAAAAAAATGACGCTGTCATTTTGGGGGGGAATGTGTTGTAAAATAAAAAGAAGAAAACGTGGAGATGCCCGAGCCGGGAAGAGGGAAGGAAGAGCGACTTCGAAGACGAGCAGAAACCGAGGCACCAGCCCCTTTCCGGGAAAACGGGGAGAGGGACGGAGGGCCGCGGGGAGAGCGCGCCCCACCGTGGGGTCATAAACGACGAGCCCCCCTCTTGGACCGACGCTTGGTGGGGGCGACTTCGCCTTTCTTGTTGGAACGACAGTCGAAGGAGGACGTGCCTTCTCTAACTTTGCTTAAATTAGTTTTCAATATCAATAAACCATGTTCTGTTATTCTAAAAACCAACGAGTCCTTCCCCTAATTCCACAGCATATACTAAGAAACATTATGCCATTTTTTTGAGGCGGGGTTTGGTGTTGCTCGTCCGAAGACGCCAGGGCTCAGGGTGACATCCATTCCACCATTGCCGAGGTCTCGTTGGCCGAAGTGGAAACGGGATTCGAAGAAGACGGAAGGAAAGACAAGCAATTAGTTACATGGTTATAGATAGTAAAGTAATGATAAATGGAGCTCGCACTAAGGGCAGCGGACTGGTTCTTATATAATGAAAGGCAGGATTCCGAGGCTGCTGTGCCATTGGTAGGTTAGCTAAGCACTCTGAAGCTGGCCTTGACCTCAGGAACCTCCTCTCGGTGTTGATGGTCATTCGTTGTTCTGAGAATTGAAGGGGGATCGTGTTATTCGCAGGAGGCCAAGACACAACACACAGCGCACCCGTTGAGGATGGCACTCGTCGCTGTCTCGTTTCTCGATGCATTTGGGCACTTTCATCGCGTAGGCGATTCGGCAAACGAAAAACTTGGCGATCAACGACGGGCTGGGTCGTCGCTGGGGCGCACTGCTTGCTGTTGCTAGTCGAACCGTTAGGTTGTAGCAGATTCCAAGCAAACTTGGTTCGTTGCCCCGAGAGTCGCTGGCAACGGGAATTGGCGCAACGCCCTCGACACTCATAAAAAAAGAAAAAAATCGTATTCTACGCTGGGTGCTGTTAGGTTCCGGAGGGAGGGACGAGAACGCAGGAACGTCAAGCCAGGGTAGGGTTTTAGATGATATAATTAAAAAGATGAGAAGATGAATGGGAGCTCTCGGCTCAACCAGACCGAGTGTTCCTCTGGTCGCGCGCCGCGCCTGGTCCCGAGCTCCCTTTTTATATGCGGTCCGTTGATGTACGTCACGGCTTGCGCCGCCTTCGCTCCTGTTGATTTGTAGAGCGGGAGGTGGTAGCGACAGCAATTTGGCTGCAGCCAGTTGTTCAGGATGGCGCGAGTCTTTCGAAGGTAGTTGATGAAGTAGTCTCGCGCCGTGGCATGCTTGTGGATGGTAAGTGCCCGGGTCCTGTGGCCTGCAGTGCAGGTCAGTGGTTCCACTACTTAACAGTGCACCGGAAGTACCTACAGCAGACAACCTATCCGTTGGGTAGAAAGTGTTGCGCGAACGATGAGTCGCTAATTTGCGTGCGCGGCCAGAGAAAAAAGTGCTGCCAAACCCATCTTAAAGATGCTCTGTTCGAGTTATTCACTATGTAAATGTGCATTCTGAGCAACTGCAGGGTCGCGTTTTCGCCAGAAAGAGAGTCGACATCGTAGCTCCTGAATTGCCAATCTTTAAAAATCGTGTTATCACGGTTTTTCTCGGTTTTTCGGGCATCTCGAGCCAGCCTGTTGTCGAGTGGCACGGCACAGAACATGGAGAATAACCGTGATTTCGGAATTAGGCAGCCGAAATTCAGAAGTTGTGCCGGACAAACTTTTCTTTATAAGGGTATTGCTCCGCTCCTCCCCCTCCCCCCCCCCTCCCCCCCAGCTTCGTGTTCATTTTCTCTCAACTTTCTAACGAAAGATATGAAGATAAGAAAGCAACTGTTTATGACGGTAGATGTCTGACTGAGTAATAAGAAAGCTATCTTCACGCCTTACAGAAGTGGGAGTTGAAATGTCAGAAATAAATTAATCTGGAAGACAGCGCCACATACTCCTCTTTTCTTGTTTTGTATTCTGAGGGAGAAAAGAAAGAAGAAGCGAAAAGACATGTAGATTGCTCATTCTCCACATTTAGTGGAAAAACGAGGATGCCTCCCATCAAATCGCCAGATCCATAATTTGTGCAGTACGGCTCGAAAAAAAGTTGGGGTATTTGAAGCGAAACCCAGGCCATACCAGAAGTCAGGTGAAATTGACTGCCTACACAACACTTATACGGCCTACTCTAGAATATTCCTGCGCGGTGTGGGATCCGTACCGACAGGATCGGATAAAAAAATTTGAAAAATACAAACACAAAATACTTTCGAGGTACCGCCGAATGGACTCCGTTGCTAGCATGCTAGAGCAGCTCAGTCTCCAACCTCCTCACACCCGCCAAGAGATATCAAGGCTAAAGCTTCGTTATATGTTTTCAAAAGTCTTACTCAATATGGACACATGTCAGTTTTTTCAACCAGGTATCAATAGACAAGTAAGGGGGGTACACAGTAGGGCTATGCAAGTTCCGTAAATTAATAATGACATACAAGTGTTCATTTTTTGTTAGAACAGTTGAAAGGTAGAACATACTTCCCGAACGTGTTGTAAATTGTGATTCATTAACCTTGTTCGAGAAATGTTTACTCGAATTACATTAGATTTCTTAGTTAGTAACTCAGTGTGGAAACCAAGTGTTCTTTTCTTCATTAGGTGCATTGATTGCTTGTGTAGCGTGATGTGAACCAGCGCGGTTTTTCATATCGATTTAAATGTATAAGGTGTTAGGAAACGTATATCGTATTGCACGATATAACATGTATGGAAAGTGACGTTCCACTCCTGTTAAGCGCCCAGAAGGGCGCACAGCATTTACAAATAAGATTTAAAGAAATAAAAAAAAAAATACTGGCCAGCAATAGCGGCCTGAGGAGCGCGCCGACTGGTGGCGGCTCGGGTACTATCGTGGACAGTGTTAGCTGTAACACGGCAGCGGCGGCAGTCCCGTACCCCCAGCGCCCCATAGAAGGTGCCGTCCGAAACTCCGCGCATGCGCCGTGCGGCGGACTCGCTCTTCCCGCCTGCGAGCACACCCTCGCTTTGTCGTCTGCTAGGCACAGAGCAGACGATGCACGATGCCATATATATATATATATTATACACCTAGGCACCGATAAGCCCAGAGTTTTAGGCCGACACCGAAAATTGGCGCTTATAAATACCGAATCTACGGGAAAAATAGACACCGCGAAAACACCCACAAATTCGAAGAAACAAAAAGTAAATAGAAGAAAAATAAAAACGCACACACACAAACGAGAAGCCTTTTAACTTTTTACGACACTGCGTTTATATTTCTTTTATTGCCGAAGTTCCCGTCAAATCAATTGCATAGATACGTGAAGTGAGCCGCAATCGGAGATGTATCTAGTTGCGAAGTGCAGCGACGCGAGCGTCCGCCGACAGCCGACATCTCCTCGCTTGCATTACGATTTTACAGATTGGACGAAAATGATTGCCATCTCGCGTTCAAAATATTATTCACTGCACGAAAAAATGCTTTTATGTTAGCATTGCACATGTGAAGGCCACCAAGAAAACTTCTCTTTGTACGCTTAATCGTAATTTGACGCGTTTCCTGCGCCTAGACGGAACACGTAACGCCAGCTGTGCGCATGGCATTACATTCTCAAAACCACGAGTCATGTTTACTGGAGAGGTCGCTATCCAAACCTATATGGAACAATGATGTTACACTTAGCGATGCGTCAACCATACTTCATGCAGACGTATTCTATGTATACTCGTGTGTTTGCTTTCCTGTAGAGCACCCGAGAGAGCTTATCACTGCAATCTATTGGGAAGCTCGGTGACGGCGGTGGTGGCTCCGGGAATACGTTTCCAAAGGCCTGAGCCTTCGACGCCAGAACAGCCCGCCAGATTTGAGAGAAAACAGAACGGCAGAACATGCCAGAAAAGAAGATGGACGGGCGGTGGCGCCCTCATGAATCCGTGTGTATTTCCCAAAATTCCCATCAATTTCTTGTCATTATTATTGTTGTTTTTCGCAAAAATACTGCACGTTTGCTTTCCGCAATGTATCCCCACGAACGCTGTAGTACCTTCCTTTCCTAGTAGCTCAACGCATCCTTGCTTTTCCACTAAAAGTGTAGAATGCGCAATCTGTGTTTTTTCCCCTTTTTCTTTTCTCCCTCAAAACACAAAACAAGAAAACAGGAGTGCTTCACCTTAACGCACGTGTGTAGCGCTGTCTTCCGGATTATTTTCTATCCGCCTAGCGTCCCTTCATGTTTTATCGAAACCTAAATGTCTACTGTTCAGGCTCCGAAGGCGCAGGGTTTCCCTTATATAGGAGGCTATGGGTTCGACTTAGAGGAACAGAGCGGACGTAACTCGAGCGCCGATTAAGGAGCCCCATGTGGCAAACAGATCGGTGTTGTCGGACTCAGGAAGCAGATGCCGCATCGAGAATGCGCCGGAGCGAACTAGACATTGCGGATTGAAAGATGTGTACGCATTTCGAGAAATGTCAATATACGTCATGTGTAGTTCGATGTAGGAGCACACATAAAAACTTACTCGGTGCGACGTTATAGGGGTGTGAGGCAAAACCTTACGATAGTTGATTGCCGCCCGACTAGACGCAATCTGTGCATAGGTGCGATTTTCTTTTTTTAACTCGCAGCTTTTTTTTGTGCGGAACACGTAACGCCATGTTTTTGGCGGCCGGGTTGGCGTCGAAGTCTCACGCTTTTCGAAACGTAATCCCGGAGCCGCCGCAATAGATTGCAGTTACTGCGGGAGGCATACATCATGATTTTGTTCCTAGCTGCGACGTCATGTCCTGGACACACGCGCAAAGTTCCAAGTGCATCAGGAAATCATTTTGTAGGCAGTGGGTGCGTCCAGTAGCGGCTTCATCGATATCAAACGACGCGACTCGGGTCACGATCGCAGTGACAAATGAGCGAGGTTTTCCAGCCCAGTCTTTTTATTGCCCTGTACAGCACTCGGGTTTCGCGGTCTCAGGACAAAATAAAACCATACAACGCCGAACACGATAGCTTTTGCTTTACCCGCTCGACCCGATGGCTTTAGAAGACCATCAGCGTCGGCATTCGAAACAATCGAAGCTTCTATTGACGAAGGAGACGAAGCAGGCGACAGTTTGAACTAATGAGCGATCGCCAGTACTTCTCCTTTCTCATCCAATTGGCTTGAAGAATGCATGCTGGTATAGTGGAATACAACCTTGCGTATAGAGTTAATATTTGTGTCGATAAATGCCTGCCTGAGAAAAATATGAAACCGTGCCGATGTGCTCACACCGACTGTTGGGCCGCTGTACAAACGGCCTGGAAAATTTTTTACGGCAATACGTTTCTTCCGCTTTTATTGCCGGACTTCATGTCGAATTAATTCTATATATACAAGAAGTGAGCGTCAGTCGGCTATGTAAGCAGTACGACGTGCAGCGATACGAACATCCGCCAAGAGCCAATAAAATTTCGCTTCCATGTTAATGCAAGAAGTTTCTTGTATTAGCATTGTACATTCGAAGGCTATATAAAGCATCTTTATACGCTTAGGTAATTTAATTTAACGTTTCATGCACATAGGCGTACGAAGATTGGTTTGCGAAGCAGAAAACACCATTGAATCTACGTTTGTTCGAAAAAAAAAAAAGAATTGCTTTACATTCTATTTGTGGTTCTATACGTAAAGTAGGTCTCCCTTTGACAAATTTGTGCCCCGATACAAGCTTTCCGGGTTTTTATCTGCATTAAATTTCATAATAACGACAACGTCACATTGACCAAGCCAGGTAGTGGCATTATGCCCCTGCGATCCTCCGCTCACTACCGTTAGGTGGCGGCGAGCAATCGGCGACGGGTAAAACAAAATGGCTAGGTGGCGTAAGCTACCGCCCGATCCAAAGGGCTCAGCCGTATTCATCCATCCATCCGGAGTTCACGCCACCGGCTCGCTCGCTCCCTATAGTCGTTTTGACTTTAAGGTCCCAGTAGATACTCTGTCTCCAGCAGGCGCTTATTGCCTTCCGCCTCGCTTTTGCCTGCACGTGCGACGAAGCCGCGCTGGAGTCGGACCATCTACTGGCTTCTTAACCTATCACAGGCTATAGAAATAAAGTTCGCGAGGTGACAGAGCACGTTGCGTTTCATAGTTTGCCGAGTGTCACATTGGAGGCTCGGTATTTAGAGCGAAACGTTTTGTTTGCCTTTGTGAATTATCACATTTTTAATGAAGCTCCCTTTGCATGTTTGTGGTAATTTTATCTCCGAGCGTTACGCCAGAACTAGAAAAGCCTGAAGCTTCTCAAGAGCGCAGGGCCCCATTAAGATCTTTGTTCGCGCTCTAAAAGCTCGGGACGGCAAAGAACTATCGAAACTCATTTATTTTAATCGAGTTTCACTCCATCTTCCATTTTAATTGCTTTTCAATTGGAGAAAAATCTTCTTGAAAAAAACACTTTTATTTACTATATTTTCCTCTTGCGTATAGGGATAGGGTTCCTTGCTTTAAAAGAAACCTCATCCGTCATAAAAAAAAAGTTGAAATATAAACGCGACAACTTCATTCCTTGGTCCGCTATAAAACTTATTTTTGACTTTCTATTAAAAACGTGTTGACTTATTGTTGACTCTGATTACTTTCTTTTGACCGACTTTCTATTGACATGGTCAACAGAAGGTTTGTTGACTTCGTGTTGGAACTTTCATGACGATTTTCTTCAGTCTGAGTCAAAAGAACAGCTGTTGACTTTCTATTAACTTAATGTTGATTTTTTTTTCCGCTGACTTCCTGTTGAAAGTATCAGAATGACTGCAGACGTTCTGTTCACTTCGCGTTAAAAATGCTCAGTTGACTCTCTGTAGCCACTGTCAAAAGAAAAGCTACAGACTTTCCGTTGACTTTTTACTGACCATAGTACACCTCGACTACATGTAAAAAATCGCCAAGTTTCTCAATATTCTCTGTCAGGATGAGAACGGTAGGAAGGAGCTTCCTTTGCCCTGCCTCCAGCACGAGCCTACTACCCTCGACGACGCTTCGGCGTTGGTGCACCTCGAGCGCGCGCGTGCAGTCAAAGCACGACGGAAGGCATGGGGAGCGTGCTGGATGCCAGGCGTTCGGAAGACACGCCCTGCAGTTCTCACTTTGCGACTATAGTGACTTTAATACCCATATTAAATAGTCAACTATTAAATAAAAGCAATATAACCATTTTAAAGTGGAGAAACTGCCTTGACTCGCGTGGTACTGAGTGGTGCTATGCAGGGAAGCGATATCATTTCTACTAGGAGCCGTTTTTGTGAATGTGCTTTAGTGACTGCGTCGAATTATTGTTAATTGCACCATTGCTTTTTAGTAAGATATCGTTAACGAACTTCGAAACACAGATTTCCCTTTGACAGACTCCCAAGGAGAAGATCGAATAATTGGAACCTTAATAAGTGCTAAGGTGATCACCGGCCAAATGATCACCTTCAAGATGTAGGCGATATAAGACTCTGGAGCAGTCAACAGACTGTGATTCAGGTGTGCAGCGCTTTATGGTGTTTGTATTTGTGTTCGTTTCTAATGTGTAGTTGCGGGATGTATGTAGTAGTGCCTTCAATACCACAGACATACCATTTACTAACAAAATAATAATAAATGTTTTTTTTACGTTATTTTGGCGCAGCTAATAGGGAGCAGAGTGGAACACCATAGTAAGCTTCCAAAACTTTGTTGAATTACTAGCTAAGCAGTAAATAACCTTTTCTTCTTTTTAGATGGCTGTAGTTTTTTAATTGAAAACCTGTAGTTTTTCAATTGCAAAGTTGCAATAAAAGCATCTTGGAGGCGACAGAGAGTCTGACATTTTTATTACAAAGTGGGCCAATATTCAAACAAAAAGTCCACACAAAAGCTAGAGAAAGTCAGATGAACAACTATTGACATTTCATATCGTCGGTGGTTTTTTGCACAGCCTTTCAACAGAAAAGCATCACAGTTTTTTGAAAGGGGTACTAAACTCCGCAATTGCTACTCTCTTAGAGCACCTTGGACATGAGTCAACATTGAGCTATATTTTATTTATTAACATCATACTCTGATCCATCTGGCTACTGATATATATCATGCAAGTGTCCCAGGATGCGCGCATCGGAATGCAAGGCAGACGCCAAAGTAGAAAACGAATTGAGGGACGAACTTGAACGCGGTATAGTGTCAGTGCACATCTGTATCGTAGACCTCAGACCGCAGTCATTTCCGATCACACTCAGCATTAAACACTGCCAGAGAGACAAACGGTTCATCGGAAGCAGCTCGATATTCGTCATAGCTTTAATTAAAAACAAGGCGATGAACAGTATCTCTTTTTGACGTTTTTTTTCAGGAGTTTGCCCGGGACTGTTCTCTTCTATAGCCTGTTGCAGGTGAAGAAAAAAAAAAGGAGAAGTCTCTCTCACAGAACACACTGCTAGCATTGGTTGGTGGATTCCTCGACTCCAGCATCTGCTCCGCCTAGGAACTGGAGTTGCCCTTCTTATCTTCAGGATGCTTCGCAATAAAAAAGCGTTTGTCAAGGGACACAGAAGCACAGTGGGGTTGTTCAGCTAATACCAAGGGCTGGGTGAGGGAACGAGGGTCGTGTCAATTAAACGCAGTCGTTTTTGCGTTAACGCAATACCAGTAACGGTGTTACTTTAAAGCGTTAACTTTTATTGGTAACGTGTAACTTACTCTTTACTTTAAAAAAGTGACGTATAACGTAAACGTACGTTACTAATTTTGAGTAACGGGTGACGTAGTTACCCTCCCTATACTGTTACATCTTCTTCCCAACATATCAACGAAATTACACTGAAATTATTTTTGCGTTCGTAAGCGCGAAGTCACGAATTCTCGCACATATTCTACATACTTTCAAAACCATAACCGTGAAAGAGATATAATAGTTGTGTTCAGTTTCTCCATGGTGTTAAGATCGACTTTGCATTCCTGCGAGGACGACGACCAAGGGAACCTTGAGACGACTGACGTGGGATCTGAACCCTTTGGCCACGTCTGGCCTGTAACCGAAGAATTGTCTCTCTCCGGCCATGTAGTCTCAACTCTACATCAGCACAAGTCGCACTGGGTTTTAACTACCGTGATTTCTAGCGAAAACGTAACAAATGTGATGAACTAATATGGTCTCTAACGTCTAGGCCATAATCGCGTGCACACGATTATGGCCTAGACTTCAGACTGTGACTGTGAATGGGTCGAGGACATGTCCTCGACCCATTCACAGTCCGATATTCCACCGTATATAACACTTTGGCGGTGGCTGGCGATGCACAGCACGGAGAGCAGTACGTAGCGGGGCACGTAGCGCAGCAGCGGGAAAGTAGATGCCGGCATTGGCGGACGGGTCACGTGATGCCAAGATGGCGACGCCCATAGAAAGTTGCCCGAAAGCGTCTATTCGCGTCTACAGCTCGTTGCTCGCCCTCCCGCGGCGAAAAAAGAAAGCGCTCTAGTGAGTGTCCCCCGGTTCTCCTGCTCAGTGGGCACGGGGGAAGTGCTCACGATCATGGCTCGCGAAATGTCATATCTGAATGCAAACAACACTCTTTATTGTCACAATGTAGTGCTGGAGCCGGTGTGGGATTGTACCTTATTAGAGAGTTTTAGTATTACGTATAAAAGCCAACTAAAGCGCTGTACGCTTGCGTTAGAGTTGCGTGCTCCGAGCAGTGCATGCGCGTTGTCACCATACTCCAATCCAAAACCGCATTTTGCTGCACGCGCAGTGTAGAACACGCAACGCAAACACGCATTGCTTGCGTTCGCTCGCATACGAAATATGAAAACTCACTACTGTTTCATCGGATTCCAACGCCAAGGAAACGTACTGCAGTGAGCAGACGTGCAAGCGGGTAAGCGTTCTTTCGAATTGGAAAGACTGTAATAGGCAAAACGACGGCACGTAAAAATTCAAGAAAGAAAATGTTCTAAGAAGATTATTAACTAAAAAAAAAAGGAATCTTTTTTTTTTTTTTTTGGTGCGTTTGGTCCGGAAGGATTGACGGCGAATTCGCAACACGCTCGTTAGGAAAAGAATTCGGACGTTTTTGCTGATTGTCAAGAGTCGCGACTTTGATAGCTTTACCCACTGCGATTTGTGTAATTTTACATGTATTTCTCAGATTAGATAGTATACAGTGATTTCATTGATTTTAGACTATTTTTGATTTATAACTTCTTAAATAAAATGCTGCTTTTGGCACAGGGATGATAATTTGCACATTTTTGAGTGCCATACTTGTTCGCGCGTTTGAAATACGATCCTATTCAACAAGTTATATTAGATCTTGAAAAACTACGTATGAAAATATTTTAAATGTATTATTATGAAAACAAATTGCAGCAACGTAAGCCTTCAATAAACGCCACGATCACAAAAATACGCCATTTAACCCTATTAGTCTCTCCAGAAAGGTCCGATTTTGTTTTCTTTTTAGCGCATAAAAACTCGGAGATCCTTATCAAGATAGACTAACAGTTAAACGCTGGATGTAATATAAAGTCCTATACGTCACACGTTGCATTAAAAAAAAACACACACACACACAATTTTGTTGCACGACTCGGATTACATCTTTGGGTCTTGTAGTGAGAACAGCGTTTTTTAATTTATACGCCTTGTGAACATATTATAAACTCATCACCCGTGGCGATATTTTATAACATTTCGGGTGGATTCTGTCATTCTTGTGCTTGAGAATAATGTTAAAGAAATTCATCATCTAAATACCCACAAACCCTTTAAAAAGCCCGCAAGTCATTCTTTTACGTGACAATTATCCGAGTGAGAAAAGGTAGCAAGAAAACCGAAATATCAGTACTGATCTTTTCAACAAATGCAATATCCTGTATGTTACCTCTTAGGGGTGTGAAAGGCTCTGTCTTTAAAGAGACACTGAACTCTTCAAAATATCTTGAAGTGCCTGGATAAGAGACGTATGTCGCAAAATTGATTTTCCGCGAACAACTTCTTCAGCTCATTAATTACGCTGTGAGACACATCCTGAGTGGTGAAACAATCCGAAACTGACACCTATACCGAGAAATTAAATTCAAATAGATGTTAATTTTGGTTTCGTTCCAGAATTAAAACGTTCCTCCTGGCGTAAATAATACTCTAAACACCATTTTTATTTTTCGAATAAGGAGGTGACCTGCGCTCTAATACCTTAGCGTCCTCGTATGAGCAGGAACAATTTGAGTAGCTCCGTGAAGCCAGCACAGTAGACAGGATCAGCAACTGATATACCGGCACGCATCTCCGACCCTCACTAAAACTGCTATTTTGGAAAATGAGTGGCGCCACCAAAAGTGAATTGGAGTAGCGAATATGTAACGTACGAAAGCGTAAAATACAATGCTGCGTGATCCAGCCTTTAAAAATGTATTATGTTTAAATGTTCGCGTTGAGTTCAGCGCGGGCTGTGTTCCGGATCAACGAAAAATGAACCTGTACATAAACATTTTATGCAGTAATGCTTGGATTTATATTATACAACGGCAGCTCCAAAGCAAGGTTTTTCGATTTTATCGTAGCTTAATCAAACCGGCGTGGCGGTTATCTTTCGGGACTTATCGGTATACCTCAAAACACATAACCACACGTTACAAAAAAAAGAAAACGATTCGATTTATATCGCATTATACCATACACTGGACGGTGTAAAACAAGAAAAATTAAGAATTAGGTATATTTATTGGGAAATTAATAAGTTTAACTGGTTATAAAAGATTTTTCTTACCACGTACGCGCGTTATAATAATAACTAGGGCTGGGCGTCGATTAAAATTTTAACCCGATTAATCGCCACTCTTTAATCGATTAATTAATCGATTAATCGGTTGCGTCGATTTTTATAAATAATATATTAAAATTGAATGCAACAGCTCGTCTTGCCTTTGAAGACTTATTTTGCTCTCTGTTACACGGCGCAAAGGACTTTTAGAATTGACTCATAGTTCAACGATTCAGACTCACATATTTTTGCTCCAGCTCCGAAGACAAAGTTTCTCCGCATTCTCCGACAGGAAGACAAGAAATCAGGGCTTGGGCAATGCTTTCTTCTTTTTTCAGAGAAAGGGGCCTCGATGAGAAGGCGTTGATTGTTGTCTGCGTTTTGGCGGATGGTCCTTGCTGCAGCGGAGTACATGGGTGGTTCGCTCGTAGGTGATACTAAAGCGAACTTAAGCTTCCACTCTACGAAAATGGCTTTTTGCAGATGTTGCAGTGGACTTCCTTCGAGTTAAAAACTTCACCGCTGGAGTTTACTTTAAACCCGAACTTTCGAGCGAGATTGCCTATCTGGTGTGAGTGTGAGTGTGAGTTTGAGGGTGAGTGAATCTACTTAGCGCTTCTCCAACAATATGCCTTTCATACTCGTGAACTCGTCCATTTTTGCGGGCCAAATACTGGAACAAGTAACCATGGCGTTGTTAGCGTCCCAGCTTGTTTTCGTGCTTGTTTGTCTTGCCTGGGCAGGATATGTAATAGATCCTCAATAAGTGAAGTTTCGCGGTCGCGCGGAGATGAGTAGCGGGCCCGGCTTTTTCTTCTGGCCTCGGCAGAACTGTTAAGTATATCCTCGAACGGGTGACGCTTTGCGAGCGCGAGAATTGAACCTTGCTCATAGCACCTGGCTGGGAAGAGGAAAACCACTCGGGACGGAACGACCGGATGCACGCCACATTAAAAAACCGATTAACCAGTTAAAATATTTGATCGCGATTAAAGCCTTAATCGATTAATCGGAAGGTTAATCGATCAATTGCCCAGCCCTAAATAACACATAAAAAATTGCTGGTGCTGCGCACCTCACTTCATCTCTTTAATGAAGTATCAATAGTTTTAAAATGATTGAAAACTTTTGATGAGAACAATACTGTATATATGAGCCATCTGACAGGAAAACATGGTAGACAACCCCGGCCACACATCGAATTCACCTGTGCGTTCTTTGCTGA
Organism: Ixodes scapularis; assembly: GCF_016920785.2. Classification (NCBI taxonomy): domain Eukaryota; kingdom Metazoa; phylum Arthropoda; class Arachnida; order Ixodida; family Ixodidae; genus Ixodes; species Ixodes scapularis. The sequence goes on along the minus strand of NW_024609839.1, from coordinate 70,072,602 downwards.
GAAAAATGCAGAGATGTCATATGATAATAATCAAATCAAATCAAAGCATTATCGAATCAAATCAAAGCATTATGAAAGCACGACAGGAGAGAGTTTAGCTATCAAATAATTTACGTGACAATCCCACGTCATATTCTCTGAAAAAAATATGCCTAGTTTTATGCTGGCTGACTATTTCGGTTGACGACCTACCTGGTGAGAGAGTGTAATTTATTGAAATGGGCTTATTTTTTGATCTGAATAAGATTGCTTTAGACTTTATTGTATTTACTTTAAGGCCGTTAGTATCAGACCACAATGCAAATTTGGTAAGAGTAGAATTGGCTTGGCATAACAGTGTATCAGCATCAGCCGCAGAGAAAAACATACTCGTATCGTCCGCATATATAACGAACTGCACTTGGTTGTCGATGTTTACTAGGTCATTGATGTAGACGTTAAATAGGAAAGGTCCAAGTATACTTCCCTGCGGTACACCACAAAGAACACTTTGGAAAGAAGAGAAAAAAACGTCAATAGCTACACACTGTTTCCTATTCGTTAGATACGAGTGAAATAAGGCAACTGGTACACCGCGGACGCCATATTGACTAAGTTTCATAAGTATAGTACTGCATGATTTAGGAAATCAAACGCTTTACTAAAATCAATGAACACACCTAAAGTAACCAACCTTTTTTTCTATATTTCGTAATATAATTTATTTTTGATATAACAGGGCGGCTTCCGTAGATTTGCCTTTGCGAAAGCCGAACTGGTAGTCTGTCAATATAGAATGTTTACAAAAAAAAGTGATGGAGGCGCGTAAGAATAATCTTTTCGAGTACCTTAGAGAAGACAGGTAACACAGACATTGGCCTATAGTTATTCATTACATGCTTATCGCCTCCTTTATGCAAAACAGTGACTTTAGCCAACTACATGTTTGCGGGAAACTGACCAGATGATAATGATAAGTTGTATATGTATGCTAAGTGTGGGGCAATTATATCCATTACAAATTTAATTGGCTTAATTTGTAATTTATCAATGTCAATACTTTTGCTGTTTTTTAGTCCTAGAAAGATGTTAAACACCTCTACTTCGTCAGTTGGATTGACAAAAAACGTATCATCAGTATGTTTCACAGAAGAAAGGACATTTTAATATTTACGTTGGCCTGTGCATTAGGTTGTGCATTGGAATAGTTAGCATTAAACTGTTCCGCCAAACGTGCACCTGACATGTTACGACCGTCCATAGTTAATTCGCCAATAGAGTGGGAAACCTTTCTACGATTTAAAACTTCATTAATAATTTTCCCCACGACGTCAGGGCGTTGTTTAGTAGCCTCATGAAACTTCTGCTTGCAATATGACGATTTTGCTTTTCTAAGCTCAGATGTCAATTCGTTCCTAAGTTTTTTTAAAACATGACAGTTTATTTTGATCCCTCGTCTTTAAAAACGTTTCCTATAAGCGAGTTTTCTTCCTCATCATCTTTATGTGGGCTGGGGTTACCCAAGGTTTTCTTATTTTTTTTTGCTCGTTGTTACAGTTTTAAACGGAAAATATAGGGCATAAAGTGCTTTAAAAATATTTAAGAATTCATTATATGAATTATTCACATCTAGTTTAGAGAAAACCGATGTTCAATCACTGTTGAATACTGCATTCCTAAATGCGAGTAAGCAATCATTAGTCATTTCCTGGTAGGTTACAGAAGATTTAGCAGCACCTTTTTATGGGTCATGATTATGTAAAGTCAAAAAGATTGGAATATGATCGCTTATGTCGCAGCTTATGGTTCCGGTTACTTTGACGTTGGTTGTAATATTGGTAATAAAAAGGTCAATTACACTTGATGTGGATGTAGTGATTCTAGTGGGAGACGTCAAACATTACGAAACCCGTTAGAGTGCAGCGTATTATTGAGTGTCTTAGTTTGGAAAGAGTACTCTAGTAAATTAACGTTGAGGTCACACCCTAGGACAAAAGAGTAGTTATTTGCCGATACACAGTCTAGAAAGCCCTCAAGAAAACAAATGAACATTTCGAAATCCGCCGAAGGTGGGCTGTACATGACAGCTCTTATATTAGCCCCATACTTTAAGCTTAGGATCTCATAATTACTTGTAATTTCAGTAAAAATATCTAACAGCTCACATTTAATTCAAGATTTCACTTGAATTGAGAGACCACTGCCACGTTTATGCTTTCGGTTTAAAAAGAAATGTGTGTAATCCGGCAGAACGAGCATATCAGCATCCTGCTGATACCAGGTTTCCGTGAACATTATCATATCGAATGATACGCGGCACTGATCCAGGTATGATATAATAGATGCACTTAAATGCAAAGGTGCAAGCGAGCTGGGGAAAAATGACGAAAATAATGTCCGGAGAGAAGAACAAGAGGGACAAAGGACAAGCACCAATATCCAAACACAGCTAGGCGACTGGTGCGGGACCGAAAAAATCCGCCTGGTCCGGTTATCGAACCCGGGACCTCTCTGAATATGTATTTTACAACGATCGCTTTTCTGGAGTCATTCCACCACTGATAAATGACGTTTATTGTCGTTGTAGCTGTCGTCGTAGAAGGGCCTAGGGCGTACAGCGTTCGTCGTTGATATCGACAGATGCTTTAAAAAGAATGCCCACCACCGCGGATCTCTCGCGATTCGATCCAGGGTCCCCAGCGTGTGAAGCGGGCGCGTTACCACAAAAGTGTTACGCCACACTTTTTTTACATCTTTATTGCGTGACAATTACGACCTTGAAACAAATTCTCAAGCGATTAACCGAGCATTTCACGGGGCACAAACAAGATATTGGACTTCTCCATTGCTATACACAAGGGAGCATTCAAAAAATCAAGCAAACATAATACGCCGATTTAACGATAGCAGCCAGTTCATATACACTAATAACATTGCGACCTCTTCAATTAACGAAGACTTGGTAGTCCGGAGGATTCAGCATGTTGGTCCATCATTATACACCCCCAAAGGCCGTGGAGCCCAGCGAAAATAATAAAATAGATCAAATGACACTTGTGTCTGTGGGTGCAACAGGCAAAAAGCAATTACCATACGGTATGGGGGCGGGGGGGGGGGGGAAGTTCTTTCTTGATTGTCTTCGCATGGACGCCCCTGGAAGAGCGGGCCTCGATACAAAAAAGAAAGCAGTGATCAATAGTTTCATGATTGTTAAAAAGCCTACATGCAGTTCACAGTCCAAGGCACGACTCGTTATTTCTCTTTGAGCCACGTTTTAACGAGCAGTCTGGATGTAAGCTATTTTACATAACAAAAAACGGTTTTTACAGTTGGAGAGATTCTTATTAGTTTAGCCCGTGTGAAAACGTTCTGCCCCGGTTGAGCAGTTGTCAAGGTGCGAAAGATTGGCACTACTCGCAGCAATAATTTAATGAGACCATTGCATAATCGCTTCCGTCAGATTTCAGACAGGTAGTAGTAAGATAAACGTTCACCAAGAAAATTAACTGCGTCCGCAACTTCTCTTAAAGGAGCTGTGCAACGATTTTAACGTTGAAAGAGTTGACATCTTCTACTTTTGACGTTGTTCACTGTGTCACAAATGGCAGAAAACACACCTCCTTTCATCGAAATGTTGCGATTCCGCCGCGTAATAGCGAAGCAAGCAGCGTGATGTCACTTGGGTAGTTGTAAAAAAGATAGCAAGCTGTGCGAATATCTGCTCGATAAAAGATAGCTTTTCTATAAACCTTGTCGTTCCAACATATATATAAATGCGTCGAAAACCTGGTATCATTGACAAAACTTTTATCATACGGAGTTTTAGTGGCGCCATCTATCCTAGGTCCACAAAACCGCGAACAGCCGCCAGAAGCCGGAGGGGGAAGGCCACTGTAGCCGGACGGGCAAGGACGGGTATGGCCGGACCCGGATGAGACTTTCCTCCTTTCACCGTATATTTTGCGGGGTGCCCGCCAGCATGTGGTCACGCGGTCGCGAGCGGATGAGTTCTCGCTGCTCGCTGATGGCTCTAAAGAGAGAACTTTTCCGGAACCCCGCGCCTACTCAAGTGACGTCACTGCGCACGTGACCCGGAAGACGATGTACGAGTTGAGAGGCGGCAAAAACCTGGACATTCTTCATTTTTTAAAATAAAAACTAGGGTATCCAGGCAAAATATTTTTTCGGTAGTGCACTGCAGAGGTGTCAGGCATCAACTTCCACAATTATTTAAGCCAAGCCCTGAAATTGTTGCACAGCTCCTTTAAGAAACCCCACACAAACAAATTGTTACGAAAAAGTTGAAATGACCCAATAGTAAAAAGATTAATTCTAAGAACAACAAGCTACGCAAAAAAGGATTGCGCGGGTCTCTGAAGAAAATAAACCTACACGTTAGTTTTTGTGCGAGTTGATGCGCAAGACCTAGGCCGCCTGTTTCCAAGGATTTGAAAACAATTATACCGGCGCACGGCCTCCCAAGACGAGCTCCACATGAATGTGGCAAAGATACAGTGAACAACACGAAGATGACGTTGCGAGCAATGCAGCACTTGAAGCACGCACAAAAGCTTAGCAACAAGGAAAACGTTGCAGGCTATAGCTCTTCCAAATATTGACATGTCGCGTCCGTTAATAATGTTAGCTCGACATTTCATCATTTTGTTTTCTGTTGCGACATCTTCCAGAAGCTATTATTGTTACATGCATATGCAAACGCCAGAGGCGTCCCAAGGTACTGGGGCGCGCTGTTTGAACACGAAATGTCAACGAACTGTGCGGGCATCGTAGCCCAGGTCCCAAACCGCAAGCCGCTGCGCTTATTATTGTTGATGGCCGTCCCAGTAGCGGTACAAAAAAAAATTTCGTTACTTCCAAGCCTAGTTGGATGCTTCGTTTATTAGTGCAAACGCAGGCGACATCGTCAGCATGCGCTAGGGCCTTCAGTGTTTAGGAAACACTAGCCACAAATATCAACGCTATTGGGAACGCGAAGCAATAAAGGTTCCAAATATATCAAAAATAGGAGGGGTGATAAAGGATAGCCCTGTTTACCGAAGCTTCAAGACTTACTACGGACGATTGAGTGCCATTCACAATCAGCTTTGTTGAGCAATCTTGTTAAAACATCCAATTGCCGTTCGAGAAAGCCGGTCCAGTATTTGCCTCTTCGAGGAGTAAGGAAAGAAACGAATGGTTTACACGGTCGAAGGCTTTGGCAACAACGATTTGGACCAATGCAACCTAACTGTTTCTGACTGAGCAATCGTGGAGTACAGAGCGGGCGACATGGATGCTTGAGAGTATGCTGTGACCTTTATTCCGCGTAAGTGGTAATTCCTGACTAAACAGTATTCGGCAAATCGTAAGCGACTGGTCAAAAGTTTTGCAAAAGAAATCCTCCATAGTCTACAATACATAGAGAAATAGACTGTTTCCGAAATTCAGTCGGGTTATTTTCATCACTATCATTATCTGAGGAATGGCATGCGTGTCGTATTTATGGCAGTCTTCTGGTTACTGACGATTAAAAAAGTTGAAGATCCGCCGAAGCGGATTATGCGACGCCTACACACTCTAGACGTTAGCACGATGCGGCACAGGAATTGAATACAAGAGCTGCGTAAGCCTTTATTTTTAACTCGGGACTAGTCAAACCATTGGAGGCACATAATCGGCTTTACAGTCCATTATGTATGAAATATTATCACGGCTTTAATGGGGATCGGTGCTTCGTCCTTACCGGTTGTGTATTTGTCACCATCGAAACTGAGAGATAAAGAAAGAATCGTAAGATAAAAATACATATTCTCAACTGCTGTTGAGTAACGAAAATGATGGCGCCCGGCAAATTACTACTGACTGCGGTAAACCTCTATTTGAGCCACCAGGCGGCAGTACATTTCAAAAAGGGTCTATCGGTCGGTAACCCTCAAATGTTTTTTGTTTGTCTGGGACTTTGAATTTTGGAATACGAGGCATAGGATTCCAGAACCTCACAACATGCCGGGTGCAGTACTGGGCATAACAATTCACGGTGCGATTTATCAAATTCAGCAAAAAGTCCGTCTGGACTGAGAGTTTAAGATGGTTTTAGATCGCCTACTACGAGCTGTGCTTCCATGATTTTTCCTTCCAGCAAGGCACATCATCATCACTCAGTTTTTTACTCGGATATATAAAAGCCTCCGTAGATTCGTGATCTTGCGGAGTTTTTTTGCAAGACAAACAGTTTCTTATAAGGGTTTTCAAAATATGCCACAACTTTGGTAGGATTACTGGTAAGTACACCTCGAGGATCTATTTCGGTTAGAAACTTAGAGAGGGCGAGACGAGGTTCCACTGTCAAAGGCTTTCGGGTTGGTTCTTCGCTCATGAGGAAAAGTTTACAGTGCGAGCGCATCAGGGCGACACGGTAATGTTCAAATTCAAAGCGTTTTAGAAGGGCTATTTCCTCAGCGTACGAACCATGGCAAGCGTTCTAGACTTCATGAATGGTGTAAATATTCGTCCAAAGGTTTCGTTCCTGAAAGAATTTCCAAAACTTTTTAGGAAAGGAACTTTCGCAACGAAATGATAATCGAGGCGTGTACAAATGCCTAACTTTTTACCTTCTTTTTAATAATGCTCCATTGTGTAAAAATGCGTACCTGGAGATATAAACCACGCATTCACCAAGATTATCGTCAAAGGTGCCATCGCCGAAGAAGGATATGTTTTGCTTCCACGATCTTCACGATCTCCACTCATGATGGCGAGAGCGTACTTTAGGTGTTCCAAAACGTACAGGAACCAAGCAACGATCGGAGTTAATAACGGCCAAAACGTTGTAGCCAGGAACTTGGTCCCTTCAGAAAGTTTGACACATAAATTCGGTCAAGACGCGCATGAGATGTGCCTTGAAAATGGGTAAACTGAACTCTAGTATCACGGAAGGCTTCAACGTATATCAAATTATAATAATATACACAAGAGACTCGTGCTTCAGCGCTGCTATCTTGGGGAGAGAAAGGTGTGGCCCGATGATTCACATAGCATACACAATTAAAATTCCCGAATGAAACAACACATCTCTCAGTATCAAGGAATGTGGCTAAGTCGTTAATAGGACTGATTGGTGGTAGTTCGAGGTTTTAACAAACGAAGAGAGACAAGCTCGACTAAAGATTGGTGATAGTTTCACAGCTCTGTAGGTGCTACGGTGGGTGTATGTTCGAAGGTGTCGAAAGGTGAGAGGAGACAAGCTCCGGCAATGAGTCGTGCAGCGCCGGCGGTGACGCTGACGGATCTCGTCGTTCGTCGCAAAAAGAACCGTGAGGTGCAAGCTCGTAAGAACGAAGCCAAACAACTACGCCCTCAATCTTCTCCACGGTTTTTGAGCGCCACACCGATGCCCTTCGACTTCGCCATCACTTGTGGCAACTATCGGTCGTACTCTACTGTAGATTAACACAAGACCAATCATATTTTTTTCTTTTGTTTTTACTAGGGCAGTTACAGCGTTCCGGAACATGCAAAACTTGAGAGACTATACTGTCCTTGCAAGTCGGGACAGAGGTAGAGATTGAATGGCATCCCACGTGCCAGTATTCCTGTCGGCGAGAACAAAAGCGTTAGACAGAAACGGACACGTGATTGACTGGAAAAAGTAATAGGGGCGAGATTTCTTTTTCCGGGTTTGGTTGAAGAAGTTTTCAAAGGGAATAGAAACATGATATTGCTTAGAAACTCAGGAGCTCTATAAACACTCTTAAATGAACCCTGAACTCCCCCTAAACAGTGTTTTAGCTTCCTGGATAATACACATGATGTCACCTAATGAACTTCCTAAAAATAACCATTCTAGTTAAAAATGTGTCGCCAGTCACTGCTAATTTGGAGCCATTCCAAAACAATTTGTTTTTAGAAGTCTTTACGAAAACATAACTCGGGATCTCTCCTAACTAAATATATGTTTCGCGACGTATATATTGCGCTTATTTCTTTTAAGATCGTCATGAAATCTCCTAATCCCGACATTTTGTATCTCCGTCCCACCGTGCATTTCCCCGCGAAATTTAGCGGAGAAATTGACGACCCGTAACCTTACGTCACGTAATTATCATCAGTTTCCCTGTTACATTTGGCAGCAGTTGACGTTACAAAACGAAAACAGCCATTTAGTTTTCTCACTAACTTTAGCAGAGAAATAGGTAAAACTATAGGTTTTCTTTTACTTCTGAAACCACTGGTTAATATCTTCCACACAATTTTAAACGGCCGCTCCTGAAATACCGCATTTCTTGCATAATATTGAGAATTCCGTGTATTTGGATAACTCCGAAAAAGTTGGAAATACACTCGCCGGTCAAACTTTTGTCAAATCAGATTGATCCGATATGCTTGGAATTTCCGAATCAGAATAAAAAAACAGAAATGGTATTCTGCAAATTAATTTGTCCAAAACGCAGCGTTCTTGCTGCCGGAAAAAAAAAAATACTCCACTCCCCCTTTCTTGTTTTCTTTAAATGTCAAGTTATTGTTAAAATAGTGTGTACCGTTTAAACTACTCGGAGGTTCTGAGGGCAACGGCTCATTTTTGCTCCTGAGTCACAACAGATGCAGCTGTTCGTGTTTACAATTTAGAGCATAGCATTTTCGCTTCTTGGGGGAAAGATAGATCATCTTCTTAAAACATTGAGATTTAATAACCTTTATAAGAGTGGCGGGATGGGCAACTGAATCTTCTACTCCCTTTGTCATTTCCCCAAGTCTGTGCATCCGCGGGGCAGGCTGGTGGAATCGTATCAGAAGAAAACGAGTTTCCCCAACTTTATGTCCGTGAATATATAGAATTCGAAGTTTCAGTGTTCATTGAAGCACCACTTGCTTCCAAGCTTTGCCTTGGGACTGTTAGTATCAAGAATGTCAAAGGCGCTAACGCCAAATACAACTGAACAAATATATCATTTTATACAGGACAGTTCTTATAAATTTATAGCTGGATTTGGAAAATTTAGAGCATAGAAATAGTAAGTTCGTAATTCAAGAGAGCGAGAATTTAACAAATATAAAATTAAATATTATCCCAAGTTTTGTCAGAAAATAAAATCTCGAAACACACCCTCCGAATATCACCAAACTATGAACTCTGAATACACGGAAAAATTACCTATATTCTAGTACTTCAAAACTAAAGGTCCCTGGTAATTTTTTTGTTGAACGTTTCTTCTGTATTTGTCTTATTTACGCCCTGACAACAATGTTTTATAAGAGTTGAATGGCATTTTAACGTACGGGTGTTCTGGCAGTTTTGCATAAAGTGCACCCTTCAGTGAAACCCGTGGTATGAGGAAACGCCCACGAATGCGGAGGAGCGAGGGCAACCATCCGCCAGGGGATTACAGCAGCTTAGACACTCAGTTTATTCCCAGGAGCTGCTTCAAAGCACTAACGACGCTTCCTTAAAAACAATTTTTTTTTGGCGTTGAATAATGTTTCTAACGGATGGTGACGCGCCTTCTTACGAAAGCCCACGAAATCGGCTGTGCGAAAGTTTAAGCTGGCGGATTTGTTGCATTTGTTTCGCTCCTTTTTCTTTTTTTTTTTTTAATTTGAGCAATGTAAAATGGCGGTAAGGGCTTTTCAGGCAAAATGTTTCTCCCCCCCTTCCCTCCCCCTTCGCCCGACCCCTTTTCCGGGTCTGTAACACAAGGAGTGCAAATAAATAAAGAACCATTATGATTAATATTATTTGCTGTGTAGGGTGTGCCAGTACCAAGGCCACGAAGCCGTTCCTGAGCACCAAACAGACCTGCCTCTTGATTCATTGATTGAATATTAAATAATTATTAACAATGCATGATTTAAGACAAACCCGTGAGTAGTCTACAGCCTACTCAACACGACAGGTGCATGCTCTGGCTCAACATCGAGGTGTTGACTGCGATATTCGTCTACCCACGAACCTCGCCCTGCGATTTGAAAACTCTTTCCACGTTTGCTCTAAACAAGATAGCGTGGAGGTTTTTACTTTATCATTTCGTTTACTTTTGTGTTTTGTGGCTTCTGCCGCGAAATATCAGCGCATAGTTCCAGGCAACATATCTGGTATCTGGACAGTCTCAAAATTTATTCACACGGTAATTTTTTTTCTCTAATTGTTTTTAGGAATAATTAATGGTTTAGCGAAACCGAGGCTTCCCGCAACCGGCTAATTCACACCGGGAGTTTGACGCTCGAAAACAGCGGCGTATTGACTCACGAACATTTCGCTACACCTTATCATCTGCGCCGGGAATATCGAGCGTTTTGCATTACATTATATAAAAACTCACAGCGTCAAGGGTCAGTAGGCCCTATTAATATCATTCGATCAACTTCGTCGGATTTGCCTCGCTCGACTTAGTGCCCTGCCAAGCCGCGTAAAATACCGCGAAGGTCAAAGAACTGGCGGGTGATCTTGAAGCATAGCGTAAATATTCTGCACCTCTAAAATATCAGTTATCTCAAGTCATCATGTTTATATGCCGCGCCTGCACTCGTCGCGACTGTTGAGTGCTTTAGGCCCCGTCGCCAAACCGTTGCTGCCCGTGCGTGCCTCTTTTCCGCCGGTGTCTCTCCGCTACGGGCGATTGTTTTTCCCCCTTATATTCGGCTTTGGCACAGATACGGCCAAAAATCAGATTCCCCCAAAAGCTAGGCCGGCCTCTAAAAGCAGACGTCACAGCAATCTCGAGCGGTGATTGGCGGAGTCCATGTTTCTCGTTCGGGTGATTGACAGGCATCGGTGAAGTTTCGGGAAAATCTCGCTCCAAGAGCGAGGGATGAGCGCATCCTTGTTCGGATGCGCGCGTCTTTTCCCGTGTCCTTCAAAAGACGCATCTGTTTCCCGAAACCTAGAAAAAAAGTTGCACCTGGTCAATAGACCTTGACATTCTTACACCTAATAGAGCCGCCGCAAGCGCCAAGTTTGGATAGGCGTTCCAAGATCGGCAGCTTAAACATAAAACTTTCTCCTCGTGTACTTCTTTTTTTTTTTTTTTTTATTTTTTAGCAGCACACCGCCATCATAGATCCACTTGTAAGAGGAGTCAGTTTTCCATCTCCTTGCTTTCTGTGAGCCAAATCAAATTCGTGGTGTCTCTGGAAGTACAATTTCTCGTACACCGACATTTTTTTTAAACCTATAATTGATAAATTTATCCGATCATCAATCAGTTGTCATAGATCTCTAATAAAATATTTCCTGTTTGTTTTAAAACAAAGAGATTCTTTCGCAAACAAGAAAGAGCCATGCAAATGACCGCACGGGTTTGTTGTGTTTCCACTGGATGCCGCCACTAGCGGCGTTAAATTTTGGTGCTGGCAGCGGTGCTGAAATTGAGTAAAGAGAAGATGAAAGATTGTATTAATTTAGTAGATCCGTGCAGGTAAGAAAGCTTGACCAGGTAAATGCAAGAGCGTACACAAGAACGGTGACAAATTAAAATGACTTCAATGCGATCAGACGCCACCGCATCTAGGTGTGGCTAATTTAGAGTGGGTTTTTCTAAAAATGGCGCTTGCTTCTTTAACACCCCCCCCCCCCCCCCCCCCCCGTCCCGAACCCACTTGCCAGAAAAAAAGAAAAGAAAATACCATAAGGATATATGTACCAGAGAGAAAAGGAATGCGATACGCTGGAAACATATCCAGTGAATCTAACCTTAACACTATATTTTTCGCAACTCCTGCGTGTCTTCGCAAACAGACGTATCCTCAGGCGATCCCGCAAAAATCAACCTACAGAGGCATACGAGAAGACTCCTACCGTTATTTGTTCCGAGTTTCTCAACCTCAAGAATCATACGCCGTATTGCAGGAGCCAGAGAGTGGAGATGTGTATTTGCCCTTAGGGAAGTCTGAGATCGAAAAAGGCGCGTACTACCAACAACGATATAACGGACAGCGTATAAAGCGGCGACACCCATGTTTGCCGTCACTCCCACGAGTTACTTCGTATCCTCTAATAGCAGTCTGGGTGGTCGAGGTCCCACCACGTCCTCGGTTTGTATGCGCTGCTATTGTTGCGGACGACCGATCCGATCTGTCATGCTGACGCGAGTTCCAGATGTGTGTGATCCGCCGACGCTCTGAACGCTGCTGCGCGACGGAGTTCGTCACACCGCACGATTTCAAAGATCACGAGTTTTGTTCGCACTTTTACCCGTATTTTGCACGGGTAGGCGTCACGACAGCGTGAATTCGTTTGAAATCTGCCCCGCATTTGCGTGCATGGAATATTTTTAACTCAGAAGTCGTATTGAAGTGGCCATCCGCGGCAGAGGCGCCCCCGTGCTGTGTCAAGAGTCTGCGTCATGTGTTACCGACCCTGAACACGCTTACGCCATCTATCGGCTTGTCTAGGCTCACTTCCGACCTTCGTTTATTTCCAATATATATACTTTTTACCCTTCATTCGGTTATTGTGTGTTCAAAACAATTGTGACAAAGTTACAGCGGCCTTTTTTTCTTATAAACTTTGCGCGGAATTAACCTCGCAAAAAAACTGCCAAACCATTAGGCTATTCCCTGTTTTACCTTAAGTTCGACCGCAGCTGACGCTATACAATTGCATGGAACCTAAAGCGCTGGATGAATTTGAATTTTTGAAACAAGTACCGACAAGATGGTGGAAGCTGGGACGCACTTGAGTCAAAAATGGCGGCGCGTCGCAACCAATCTAGTTTGTCGCGGCGGCGCGGCGCCGGCATCTATTCAGTAGACCAATGGGAGCGCGTGCTCGAAAACGGCGGCGCGTCACCGGCAAGCCACAGCAGACGAATAGGATGGCGTGCGCGTCTGGATGTTGGACGCGCCATTGGGCCAAAAATGGCGACGCGTCGCCGGCATCCGATAGGAGCGACCGCGGCACGATCAGACGGTGGCGGTATACTTGGCTAAGTCAGGTTATCCAGAGCTTTAATGGAGCCAAGCAAGCCGCCCAAAAGTGCGTCGTCACGGTGCTTATTATCTTTATATGTTTGTTATCACCAGCTAATCCAAACACGTACAATAAAAGCGCGAGGGTCACGGCGCTTTCGGAGTGGAACGGTACAGGGTTAGGAACGTTCGTGTGCTATTTGCACACAGGCAGCTCAGCAACACGCGTGACAGTTTAAGGCGAGGGATCGTAACTCAGTTGGTCACGCTCAAACGCAAAACGTCCGAACCAGCCTTCTCGCCTGACTCCGAAACAATTCACCGGCGTATCCATATCGTAAAACATTATCTGACCAATCAAAAAAAAAAAAAAGTCGAACGAGGCGTGGCAAACGGATGTTCCCGTAGAAGCTAATACGGCATATACCAAGGACGCCTATTCGAGTTGACGAGCGTGCGATAAAAACGCTGTAAATTAAATTTGTGTCCGATCGGCAGAGAGCACACACAGACGGGAGATCGCCGAGCCAGTCCGCCTAGAAGAAAGAGCCAGACACCGAATAGCGCAAAACGCCGCGGATGACCAAGTACATAAAAATGTCTGCGAAAGCCGGTTTCCGTAATGTTTACGGCTTTTCGTCTGGCTGAAGAGACTCGAGCGGAACGCCTGCCAAGGTTGTTTATGGTCCCCTTTTGTCTTGGACCGCGGATTCGTTTGTCCGCGAGGCAGCCACGAGCTGTCTACGGGGTCAAAGAGCGGGCTAGGTTTCGGCGGCTATGCGTTCCCCGCTCTGGAGTGCGTCTCTGTCATTTCCGTCTAGAGCACGCGGTTGCGGTGCTGCAGGAACGTGTCTCCCACTGGTGCGTTCACTGTGTGCGAGCAAGTGGTCCTTCGATTTCCTCCGGATGACGTCCCAGAAGCCTCCTCATGCTGTCGCAGGTCGCGGTCCTGGTAGTGCTATTACAGCAGCGGCGGTGGATACGGGGGACGCTTGTTCCGCTGCAGGTCACCCTCTCCACTGCAGCTTGACAGTTGACGGAAGCTTCGGCGGCCGGGAGTTAAGGGGTCGACACTCAGGCTCCCTTGTGTTTTCTTTTTGGAAACTTCTTTGGTGCCTGAAACGCTTCTCCGAATGGTGTGTTTACTACGTAAAAAAAAGAAAAAAAAGAAAAGTGGTCCCTCGATTTGCGACTGATGTCGTCATGGAAGTGTCACGATGTCACCGGTCGCGATCTTGTCGGTGTCTCCCAGCAGTGTTGGTGGATGATGGCAGGCGCCTGTTCTGCTGCAGATCGCTCTCCAGCTTGCAAGTTCACGCAAGCTTCGGCAGCCACAAGTTAAGACGCCACGACGACACTCGCGTTTGCTCGTGCTTTTAGCCAGCTTCTCTACGACCGAACGCCAAGATTGGGACATCTGACTGCATGATCTTCCAGATTTTATGACGTCCATTGTTGTCACAATCCCTACGCAAAAAGAAAACAATCCAGTTTAACCTTTACACCATCTGGAATATCGAACAGGAAATCTAACTGGAATTGTTTCTGGAAACCTGAAATTCAGATTGCAGACAAAGGAATGATTTTCGAAAATCTGAAATCCAGATATATAATCCAGATAGATTTCCAATTCCATAATCAAGAGAACGGAAAGTTATACCACTTGGGCTTTTTCCGGTAGGGCTCAGAAACAATTTTGATGCATGGGTGGACAAGGACAGTTGACACACCAGTCGGAGACATGCTCCATGCGCCGGAAGTACGGTGCACAATACTCTTTCATTCATTTATTTACGTATTTATTTTAATACCCTTTTGTCGAGTAGACAGAACATGGCGGCCGCCGCGACGCGATCGACCAGATAGTCACGTTAACGCAAGCACGACAGACTAGTGTGCCTAAATTATTGAGTATTACGGTACAACACCATTAACGTTCAAAAGTTTTTTCATGGTTTGAGTTACCCTCTCTCTCTCTTTAACCTCGGCTCTCAGAAAGAGGCCGCTGCCAACAGCGTCCTCTGCCGGCCAGTGGACTCAACTGTGGGGATAAAAAAATGCAGTTGTATTTCGATCTTTTGAGCAAACTGTCTCTCACAGAAATGCCGGGCTCTCACGACGGGTCTCGATTCGTCGTCTATTCCTGTTTCCTTTTTGCAACGACGAAGATAATGCACGGACTGTGGTCAGGGAGCGTCAAATGAAGTGGGTGAATCATAACGTGTTGGCACCCGATGCCCTGCGAAGATTCCTATTCAATTCAAGGCGCAGGTGCTTGGCAGGCGGCCAAACTCTGCTGTGCTCCACATCCATCCGAAAGCAGATTGTCAGACGACAGAAAGTCTGGGTTTGCTTCCGTTGGAATGCGATTCTACATTAAAACAAAAATGCGTCTCGCTGCCATGGCACCCGCGGACTCTCCGCTTCCTGCTCCCTGAGTCTGCCCCGAGCCCAAGACGGAAGCTCGCTTTGAACACCGCGCCACATATCGCTCGGTTTCAGCGCCGTCGTGAAACAGATTTTGCCGGCCATGAATCACAAAAAAAAACAAATAGGGTGAATGACGAAACTATGCCTAAATAACACACGTAGCGCAAGTCCAAACCTCTGCGGGGCGCGCAGCGCACGAAAAACGACTTTAAAATCTAGCAGGTCCCGCAAAAGAAGCGTGGAAAGTCGGGCGGCCGGCACAGGCTACCGCACACCGTTGATCGAAGAGTCATCTGGTGGCGACGCTACTAACCAAAGCGATGGACGTACTTTATCTGCCAGCTCTGAGGCGCATTGAGTCCACACCTAAAGAGTGTTATACCTTACACCATGGTATATAGTCACTGCATGGATACGAACGACGGGGAGGTTTTGCAGTTAATTGTCCCACTTCCAGGACCTGTTTCCTACCTTCGGTAACGATTTGGCGTCTCGTCAGCTTCGAACGTGCTTTGGCAGCCGAAGCACGATAGAAGGCGACAATCGTGTACTAAAAACTCGGCAGTCAAAAAAAGAGAAAAAAAAAGGCCGCGAATTTTGTTTGTTTGTTATTGATTACGATGATATTTCATAATACGATATTAGGAAAAAGTTCACAGATCATATGGACGAACATAAACGCTCTGAACTGAAGATTATGCAGATGTAATAGATTTCTATTCGAATCATTTCGAATAAAAAAATAAAAGTACCCACGGTACAGGGAACAGAGAGAAAGCATACTAGCTTTGTACTTCCATTTAAAAATGTCGCAAAGTATACTGGAAGTGTATGCGTAGCTTAACTAGTACAATGAATGTATACTTTCAGTATATACACCTTAGTTGCCAAAAATGGTTTGACCTGCGGACCGCACCACTGAAATATGAAGTGCACTGCAGGTATATTAAAAGTAAACCTGCGATAGACAGAGAAGTACGCTAAAACATGCTTTAAGCTTATTTCTTCCTGTCGAAGAAGTTTAAAATGGGTAAATCTTTTTAGCGACTGGCGGAGCGACATGACAATTTGAGCTCCTCTCTTACGCTATCCCCCTCTTAGCAACTATAGCGTTTTTTTTTTTGTTTTTGCCCAGGTTGGTAACACAAAGGAATGCAGAGAACACGAAGTAATGATGTCACCACGTGTAAACCGACACCGGAATGATTGCAACCAAGCAGACGCAACATCGAAGCGCTCCTACCACCCTAACAAAGAAAGCAAAACATGGCGCGCGCGACGACGGAGAAAAGAGAGCAAGCAGAGAAGAAACCCTACGCCGGGGACTCCGGAAGGGCACTAAAATATTCATGGCGACAAAAAAATGGCTGAATAAAAGAGAGAGAGAGAGAGGGTTTGCGAAATGTCAGCGCCGGAACGGCCGCCGAGGACGTAAAAATTCCAAAAGAGAAATAAAGAAGGATTAAAAGAACGGCTCTCGGTCCGTCTCTAAACCGAGCGGATCGGCAAGACGTCGTCGGCCGCAGCTGTTCCACCCCCCGAAAACCAACTCGTAGTCGGTTCAAACTCCGACTCAAACCGGGAATCAACTCCTCCTATTCTCCCGAAAAACAAACAAAACGCGGGTACACGGAGAGACCAATTGGGTACACGCAAGGCCGCCAGTCAAACTGCAGTTCGCCGGGACACAGAAAGCTATCCAGACGAACCAAAATCGCGCTACGAGGGAAAGCTCGAATGGCGACTCTGGCTCGACAATTGACTGCACTCTCTTGTTGTTTCTTTGTGTTTTGTCTTGTTTTGGCGCCTGCGGTGCTTGTTTTTGACAGCGAGTGAAGGCGGAGGGTAAGGAAAGCGGCGGATGATGCCTCTTGTAGATCCATTCATGGCCGAGAAGGGCTGTAGATTGAGCTTGACTGGAGATCGGTCGCGTCTCCTTGAAATGGTTTCTTTGTCACAGCCAAGATTTAGGTGCTAGGAACAAGTTATCTGGCCTGTCAACGTAAGACAGTTGGTATTTATCTGGTATATGAAATGAATGTAGAGTGCTCAAGAAAGGATCTACGAGCAGGGATCGTCAAGTTTTGCTACCTAGGCTGTAACTTTTTGTTCAATTATAAAACTTTAAAAAAGGTTACATTTTAATGAAACTTTGGAATCTCCTCGTTCCCAAAAACGCACAACTTTTCAATATAGTCCCCGCCGGCGGCAATACCCTTCCGACATCGGTGCGCTACACTCGTGCTGTTGTGGATGATTGAGGGCGGCTGTTGACGACACCAGCGGAGCACTGCATCGGTAACTTCGTCGGATGCAGACGGTGTACCCATTCAGATGTTCCTTCATCTTTGAAAAACAGCCAAGAGTCTGATGGCGCGAAGTCGGGGCTGTAAGGTGAACGAGGCGAGGCATGATGAAACTGTATAGCTCTATCCAGCGCGGCGTCGGTCTCGTCAACAGCCGCCTTCAATTATCTACGATGGCATGAGCAGACCAGTGCACCGGAAGCGGAAGTGCATCGCCGCCGGTGGGGACTGCAGTAAAACGTTATGTGCTTCTGGAAAAGAGGTCATTCCAAACTTTCGCTCGAATGTAACGTCTTTCAATTGCGGGACTGAATAATAAAAAAACAAAGTTACATCCCAGGAGGCGAAACGTGTCGATCACACACTCGTAAAAGAGCTTCTCCCTTCGTTGGCAGTTTATTTATTTATTTATATATTTATTTATTTAAGAATACCGCAGGGCCCGATAATTTTAAGGCAGGTGTGTATATAAAACAGGTGACAGGACGAGATAATATTTGACAGGCAGCTTTGACATTAATCGCTAAGAAAAATTCATCTTGCAATTGGCCTTTAACGGTCAGTTTTCGAAGGCAATATTGTTCAGTTCGTGTTCTTGGCCTAGCCTCTATCAAATTAGACTACGAACATGAAATGTTTTTCGTACCCGAAAACTTTCACCGAAATAAATTTATACCGCATAAAACAAAAACAAAAAAAATATTGTTACAAAAAACATTTAAAAAAAGCTTATAGTAAAATACCACATAAAAAAGAGACGTTTAAGTGAATCCCCCAATACGAAGGAGAACACGCCGAGTTATAATGACGCCACACTCTTTTGTTCGCGTGCTGTTCCTCGGGCTAAATGAAGATCTCGCCTTGGAGCACGGGCACTGGTACCAAAGGAGCATTAGCATGGATGATTTTCTGAGTTGTTGAGAGGGCCGAATTTTGTTTTGAAGCGCCAACTGCGTGACGGTGCAGGTTTTGAGAAACGGACGATGGCACAACTGGAAGAGGGCGTTTTGCTTTCCGCGAAATGTGCTTCACGGGAGCTGGTTGTCACCACTTGCCCAAGGAAGTACCGATGGACTTAACTGGTACGTCTCCATTGACGCTAGACCATTTCAGCTTGCGTTGTCCGAGACATAAATGTAGACATGGATCTTTGCAAATAAGGCTTGGGTGGAATACATTATCGTGAAGTAGTTTACTCAAAATCATCAAAACGTAAAACTATAAAAAAAAAAAAATCAAAATGGTCCAGCGATGCTAGCTGCCTTGAAGTCTACCCACTAGCCTTCCAATCAGAGCCAGTCAGAGCTCCGCGTTCTGACGTCACTGCAACCCCATGTGCAAGAAGCAGATGAACTTCATAATTAAGAATTGAAAACCTGGAGACAAGGAAACAAAAGGGATATACACATTACCGTCTGTGGTGTATGTATGTACAGTCGGGGACAAAAGTCCCCAGGACGCGCGAGCTGCGACCGAAACGCATTGCTCTGCCATCTGCCGGCGGGTCGCCTGGTTTCGAGATCACACAAAAGCGCATGCGCGTCCTACAGTGACTGCAAGCCTGTGTGTTTTTCCGCTTTTTTGCTGCGCGGCGCCTAACTCGGAATCGGGCGCGTGGTACCGCCTCGGAGATAGCGCTTGCGGCTGACGAGCGTCTGCTACACATTCCGAAACTGAAGATACCGCCTGCGGCATTGCGCTGCATTTCGCCGTGTCAGCGCATCTTGCTTTATGACCAGCTGAGCTTATCGCTCAGTTGAGCAGCAGTGACCCCTTGCTTGATATACTTGGTTTCAGCCTTGGTCCGAGGGTGGCTGTTGTTATGAGCAGAAGGTGCAGTCAAAAAGCGCAAAAAGCGCAACGTCATGGCGTTCTCCGCTCTTGATAGGACGAGCCGGCGGAGGAGCAGCATGCAAAGAAAGACGACGAGCACCCCTGGTCCTATCAACTGCGGAGAGCACGCCATGACGGTGCGCCCTTTTCGCCGTTAGATATGCCCTTCGGCTCATAACATCGGCCACGCTGGGACCGAAATTGAAACAAAGTATAGGTGTGTCACGAATCGCGGGGCTTTTTTGTAAGCTTTGTGTGGGAGCTCTCGGGCGCGCCAGCGGTGCAAGATGCATGGTGTCAACTTTCGGTCTTGTCCGTTCCCATGCGGCCGTTTATGAAACCGGGCGGAAGAACCCTCTCCCCAGGTGAGAGAGGATATGGGAGCGCCGGATGGTGCCTCCATTCTTCGAAAGTCGAAGCCGACCGAGAGCATTGGTTTGTCGTATTTTTTATTTTAATTTTGCTTGTCGACGGAAGGCAGTGCTCACAACCAGGCATCTCGAATTGCGTTCACCGCCGCGCAGACGGGCAAAGTCTCTCGCGGATTGTTTCTCGGTACTGTACTTTTGTATATTTAGTTGCTTTCCTAAAACAAAAAGCGGTGATGGGCGCTAAGAAGCTCATTGCTGATTGGTCAGATTACGAGCCCTGAAAATGCTGCTGGTCTCAATATAAAGACGTGGACTGGCGGGAAGAAGGGTGTGGTTCGTCTTTGGGGTTAGGAGTGCCCGGAGCTGGTCGGGACTCCGCTCGTCATTGCCTTGTTTTTTGAGTCGCGATTGTATTTTCTGTACGTAGGGCTGTGACCCTGGTTTGCCTGCGGGCCCGAGTTTATTTTAGCCTTCGGGCGTGTTTGCACTGCGGTGCGTGTGCGTGCGCGTGTAATGCGTCGGGTCGTCCCTGCAAGCAGCGTGAAGATTCCGGGCTCCGTGACGACTCCTCTTCATCGACCAGGGACTCCAAGACAGGCTTCGGCAGCGTCTGGACTACAGATAAGACTTTTATTTTATGTTGTGATTGGCTAGGGCCAACGTGTTCGATCAATTTTAAGTGTGCCTTATCGAGGGTTGTTCGGGAACGTTTTTAGCGTTACTAACCGGGATGTTAGTGCATGTACTCCCGAGGGTTTTTGGATAGTTCACTAAGTGATTTCTATGTTGTGCCCACTTTGTCGCCGCGCTCCACCGACTGCTTGGTGCTAAGTCTGATTAAATTTGTGTTTGGTTTTTGACCATCTACGTGTCGTCGCCTCCTTACCTGACATTGCACCGGCGTGGACCTATCGCCTGCCATCGGTCCAACCTAGCACTTCTGTCCTTTTTCTTTTTTAAGTAATTTTTGTTGGCTTCGGAGTGGACTATTGTTTTCATTTATTGAAGATTTTTCCCACCTCCGTGGCAAGGTGCCATGTCAGTAAGCGCTATCTCAGAGGTGGTACCACGCGCCCGATTCCGAGCTATGCGCCGCGACGCAGAAAAGCAGGAAAACACACACGCTTGCAGGCACAGTAGGACGCGCATGCGCTTTTGTGTGATCTCGAAACCAGGCGACCCGCCGGCAGATGGCAGAGCGATGCGTTTCAGTCGCAGCTCGCGCGTCCTGGGTACTTTTGTCCCCGACTGTACCTTTTGTGTCATTGTCTCAAAGTTTTTAATTCTTAATTATGATTGTTCATCGGTTCGTCTGCGTTTTGACTCTTATTTCAGACGAACGTGCGCTCCGTAGAGAGATTTTGTAGTGTAAAGTTTCGCCGTTGTTGTTTGACGAACTTGAACCGTAGATGGTAGACATATGCTCCAACATTTCTGTACGTCTAAATATATTTTTGTAGCAAATGCATCTCTGAGCAGAGCAACAAAATGTGAATCCATACGACTGGCTTTGCTTGTTAAAACCATTAGATAAAAAAGAAACAAAAAACACCAATCTATAAAAAACGTGGCGCGCGCATGCATTATGTTGCTTCATAATTATAAATACAAAAAAAGATAAAAGCGCAGCCTGATTAAATGCGCTCGCGGTAAAACGTCGGAGCAATTTGCGTTGCTGGTAATTTGTGGTTTGAAGGTTTGCGGAAAGGAAAAAAAAAAACCCAACAAAAACGAACAAACATTTTTTTTTTTTTTTTTTTTTTTAACAGCAGTTTGACGCATTTTCTGCTTTTTGTCGGTTAGCTCACTTTGGGCGACAGTTATTGGAATTAAACAGCAGCAAATGTAAACTGCTAACGAGAGTTTTTCGTACATTTAGCCGATATTCGGATTTATCCGGACAAAAATGGTACTAAAATCACAGTTTAGTTAGCCATCGTGGTCGTAATCTGTACTTTAAAAGCTTGACTTTTATACGTCGATTGAACGTCCCTTGTTTGGTGTGCTTTGACAACGCCATTACCAAGCGCGATGGATGATACATAAAATGGGCCCAACGTATTTTCATTTGGCGAACTCGTAGCCAGCGCTAGTCGTCCTTTCCTCCGTTTATATATTTTTTTTTTTTCGCTGTTGTGTAGGCTTTGATGTTTTTCCTAGGACGGAGACTATGCCAATAATAATAATAATAATAATAATAATAATAATAATGAATGAGTCGATCAATTATTTTAAATTATAGTCCCAAGACAAGCAAAGAGTATTAAAAAAAAAAAGAAGAGACGCGAACGAGGTACTTACGAAAAAATTGTCAAGGCGCAGGCGAGCCAGGGGGGCTATGTTCGACGAATGTTTCGTTTCTCCCAAAAAGAAACGGAAGTGACGGAACTGACTATATCGTGTCTGATTGGTTAAAGGCTCAAATGAAGAAAGTTCCCTCTTCGTCATTTGAGCCTCTAGCCAATGAGACGCGATATCAACACTTCCGTCACTTCCGCTTTTTTTTTTTTAGCAGAAACGAAACATTTGTCAAACATAGCCCCCCTGGTGTATGTTGATCATGATGTTAAAATCCTGAGACTGTGAAGGCAACTCCAGAGAAAAAGAGTAACAGAAAAAAGGGAACAGGACAAACGTCTGAAACTCAGCTGACTAGTTTTATTCCGTCCAGAACTTTTATAGCCACCTCCCAAGGTGAGAGTTGGCGGTCACCTTGAGAGGTGGCTATAAAAGCTGTGGACGGAATAAAATTCGCTAGCTGAGTTCGAGACGTTTGTCCCGTCCCCTTTTTTGTGTGTCGTAGAGGCTGCGTAAAGCGGTAAAACCCTAAGTCCGCCTCTCCACAGACACACACGCACACATACACGCACGCACAAAATACAATCGCAGAGCAGGTACGCAGTTCACATATCTGCCATAAGCATAATTATAACTTTTTCAGAGGGCAATTCAAGCTTGACGAGAACCAAAAGGGGCAGCGCAGACACGCAAACAAGGCGTTCGTGTTTTAAACACGTACAAAATAATTCGATATTTTCACTGACATACACCAAACCAAACAACGATCTTTCCAAAACTGTTATCTTACCCTTCCAATGCAGTCTCTACTTTAGTGCTTCGACAGAAAGAGTATAACCATTGGAGATATTTTTTTCCACGAACGTCATATTGGTAACATCAAGGGGCGTTTAATCTTGGAACAAAGCTTGCTTCGCGAACCACACGCCGCTAATATCAAAATGAGCGTCCCTCCTATTCATCATACTGCCACAAATCGCCTTTTGGTAAACGTTGTAGCCTTATTCGAATGTAATCGGCATGCGTCTGGCGGCCGAGTGCTCCAGCCCGGTGATTAGGAGGAGAGATCCTCGGGACTGTTTACTACACAGATCGCGCTTGCAAGTGGCAGACAGATATAAGCGCTCCGCACTCGCGCTCGATAAAGTATACTTAGCTACAGTGATCGTGCTCAAGTCACTGGCTTCACCGTTGCGGTTCCCCTATAGCTTACGGCAAATAAAAATATTAAATACAAAAAAAAAAAAAGCGGGATAAGTTGGTTTCGTAGCGCGGGACACTTTAATGTACCATTAATATGTGGGCTAGTAAAACGTCCAGGACAGAATTTATTCGTCTAGGCAGAGCCGTCTATAATTATTTATTTAAACAGACTTTGGGACGGAGACGTTTTGGGGGAGGAGGGGTTACATAATAAAAACCTAAGTACTTATGCGCGACGTTCCACTAAAAGCATACGTACATATTACGTGCGTTTATGGCTCATTATAGAAACTGTTACAATTAAAATTTTATCGTGTTCTTGGAGACTTCCGCCGTGACTGAAGGAAGGTGCTTTTGATGCGCATAACGGCTGGTACTAAATAAACCATAAAAACAGAAATCTGTAAATACAAAAAAAAAAGAATACTTTTTTCTTCCTTTTTTTTTTTTTGAGGGAGATACATTTTAATATTATCCCTTGTTGAACAATTTGATACGCTCATGTACCATGTAAAAGCTGATGTAACCGCCACTTTCTTTTTACAGTAGTTACATTTGCGATGCTTTGATTGTTCGAATTTATAAAACGTACTAAATCCTAATTATTTATACGTGTCGTTGGCTTTCATAAAGCTGCGAAGGCAGACCTACGTGAGCACTGAGAAACACGGCAAGCAATGTCGGACGAAACCGGCGGCATCCTAAAAAAAAAAAAAAAAAAACGCAATGTATCATCTTCGAATCGAGCCAAAAACAAAATCGTAATGCTGATGCGTTCGTAACGTTGGAAGGTGGAAGGACGGTTGCTCCGGTCATATATAGTGCGAGTGAAAAATCAATAATGACGCGGCATTTCTAGCTGCTGAGAATTACAATAACAATGACCGAAGAACGGAGCTTTAAATAGATGCTCACACACGGTGAATACACCCAAAAGTGGGGTTCTGTAGAGACGGAGCACTTAATGCGCGTGCTCTCTTAAAATATGTAGTGGTATATGCAACTTCGTGCAAAACAAAGCAAAAAAAAAAAAAAAAAACCAACCTTGGTACGTTGCCGTGAATACCATTTGTGTTATTTACGTAGAGTTCCGTGTTGGTGTTTGCACGAGTTAGCCAATAAAAGCACACCCATACGCGTCTCTCTGGATGCGAATTGTGACACAGAGGGAGGACCAGATATGTACTCCTTTAACTTAAAATTAAGGAAGGTGCGACTACAGGTGCGACGGCCAGCCGACGATCTGATGAGGTCAATGAAACTGTGTTTTCGTTTTCTTTTTATGGGTTTACTATCACCAGCCAAACCAAACACGAAAAAAGAAATGCAGGATTGCTGCGCATTTACTACAACGCGATTGGTTTTGGTCGTTGAGAGCAATCGCACAAAGGCAATGAGAGTGCCGTGGCGCAATGCAATTTCGGCTGCGGCCCGAGTGAAACGCAGTGTAGCACCACTCCCATGGGAAAAGTATGAAGCGCGAGTTTGACAGATTTTTGCTCGCATACTATACGGCGAAGCAACTGCTCCTGCACAGAATACCGCACTTTGTTGTGGAAGAGCCTGCTTAAAAGTTTACTGTCAGAATTGTGACTCTGCGGCACGGCTACGCAGTTGCACCGTCCTGAGTATAGGGAGTATTCACTGGACGCCATATTTGTGGGTGCTGTTTAGAACGTATGCTCAGAACGAGCCCACATTAACAGGCTGCTAAGACCGGCAATCTTGAGGGTGCGGAATGCACGTTACAAAAGAACTGTGGAAGCTCGCCATCACCACGCGCTCAGCAGTCGCGCACACAGCTATGACCGCCAGTGAATACTTCCTATAAGCATATACTCCGTTCACCTTTAAGCTGAGACTATAGAAGCTTCGCCTTTAGCGCGAGCTAGCTGGCTTCCGCAATGCTTTGGTTGCGCGTGCCTGCGCGTTCACACTTGTTTTTGCAAGGGCGGATAGCTCGCGCTGAAGGTGGAGCTTCTAGTCTCAATTTAAGGCTGTACGGCGTATAGTAACCAAATGACCTGAGAGATCATTGTAGCCGAACATTTCATGAGGTCTGACGATAAGTGCGTTAGTGCACTCCGTCTATAACCTTGTGAGAACAAAGGGAGATGTTAGCTTACCTGGCCGCGAGGAGATAATAGCGGGCAATTCTGTGTGTCCGTTTAGTAGACGTTGAAGAAAACAATGACGAAATAAAAATGGAGCTGCACGTTCAGCGAGATGTGCATGCTGTGTTTTGTGTATCTGCTAATATGGGCTGTGTGTGCGCAAATTATGCCCTGCAAAATCGGTAACATGCTACCCTCTGCTTTGCAATTCCTTCCTTGGCATTGTTAGTGGATAATTCTGCAACCTTGTGGTCTACGGAGCGCGATATAGTATTGCGCTCAGCGCTTCTAAGCTGTCTGGTCGTAAAGGCTCAGGCCGGTTTACCTCGGGTGTTCTATTGGGACTTCGTGAGCACAGCATCGCTTCTAAACCCTTTCAGGGATGCCGTATACCACGGAATTTTAACGGTTTCTCCTTCGCGAATTTCGAGTGCTTTGTCGGCCGCTTTTGATCATGGGGGGGGGGGGGGGGGGGGGGGGGGGCACGCATTGTTCGGACAAATCTTTACCCCCCCCCCCCCCCCAGCCCTTTCGCTATAACTCTTCCCTTCAAGGCTGCATCACTCAAGTTACGTCTATATACGTAACTCGTTACAAGTTTCCCCTATAAGCAACCAGGGCTCAATTGTTAAGACGCCAAATAAAGAAGAAGAAATAAATACCGTATTTTTCTGCTTGACCCAGATAACAGTATACGTTATTTAAACTTTGGCCTTCTCATCGGAGAATGTCTCAAACTTGTCTGAGGAGCGATGATAAGATGCGCGAGGCTTGACTAGCGCAGCGTTTCTTAAATTGTCGCAGACTACAGTCGATGTCGGCGACTCTACTCCTATGACACGTCGGTGGTAAGTCCGTTCTTACCTGATGTCATCCGTCAGGCTATGAAGTAGGGTAATTTACGTTGCATTTACTTTGGTTGATACATTTCTCTGGTATCTTTACCTTGGTGTCAAATCCTATCAGCGGTCCGGTTCTGGAGGCTTCCGGCACTACCGCGCCAACTAAGCAGAACAAACGAGGCATGCTTGGGGCAACTCGAGGGTGTTTGTTGAAGAAAGTACGACGCGCAAGGAAATCACGTAGATCTGACGTTGCCTCCCGTCAGAGCTCGTTCTTTAACACGGAACGGCCAAAAAATGCGGCGGGACAAGTAAAATCTACAGAGGGCCAGGCTCGTCCGGGCTATCCCGCCTACATTTCATGCAACGTATCGGGTCATCGGATAAGAATGATGCCTAAGCCAAACTCCTTTTTTTTCTTAACTGCACTTGTAGTTTCTAGTCCTTGTTACAAAGTTTGTATTAGTATTTTATGTATATCAGTAGCTTCTCTCGGCAGCTCTTTGCGCACTTGTCACTTGTGTTACTTCAGTCCCAATACAACACACGATCGTCAACTCCAGACTTTTCGATATTTAATATTTATGAGAGTTCCGAACCCCACATAGTACACTCCGTGACATTTTTAACGCGGACAAGTCATCGCCCTTGTTTTCCCCTGTTTTCCTCTCAGTATTTCAGGACTGCAATCAAACCTACGATAGTTTCGTAAAGTGCTCAGTTGAGGCACTAAGCTAAGTGGTAAATTTTGGTGCCCACCAAAGTACCTTTACGAAGTAAAATGCGCAAAGGTGCCGAAGTCCTGTTCGCGCCAACAGTCTCGCGCAGTGTACGTCGATCCGGGCACACGACGCGACGCCAGTTGGAAAGATTTTTTTTTTTTCCTCACCGCGGCGACCGAGCGTGGCATAAATTAAACGGCGCCGTACCAAGCTGGGAACAAACAAGCGGACGACAATTCATGCCCACCTGCTCTCAGAAATCCACATCCGCTGGTAGCGCGTCCCGCAGACTCTCCTCGTTGAAAAAAACAATCCAGCGTCGCCGACACGCGCGCACGCACACACACCCACAGACACAAACGATGGAAACTTCAGTGCACGCTGCCGATCCCTCCCGCACACACCACCAGCCCAACAACGCACTCACACTAGCTTGAAACAAATACGGCACGGAAGCAGGTTTGTGTTTTGTTTGTTTTCCATCGCGCAGCCGAGGCCACCTCGTCGTCGCATCCGATCAACCGCGGCGAAACTTCCCAAGTAGTCGCCGGGCCGTTTTTGTTTAATTTTTTAAAGACTGGCGCTAATTTTCACTTTAACACGGAGAGGTCAGAATATCCGGGGTCCGCCTTTTGAGGTCACCGGCCAACCACTGACACAAGGAGGAAAGGTAAGTCCCGAAGGAGGCAGAGTCGGACGGAAGAGCGTTGTAGCACGCGCACCGTCCCACCGGCGGACTGAATACACTCTTCGGACTGCACTCACGCACTGCCGAACCAGTACAAGTTGCGGCGGCAGCGGCGACGACGAGGACGAGGAGGATGATGATGATTATGAATCGGGGCGCTGTAGCGCCGCGCCGCCGTGACGGTGAACGCGCGAAACAGCGCCGGTGCCATCAGGAAGGGGGAGGAGTTCTCGACAACCTCGTCGCGTCGGATTTTCGTTCTTTTACTTTATCGTTATATAGCTGGCGGTTTCAACTTGGCGAGTGGGTGCTCCTCGCTGCGCTGCGAATTAGAACGTAGCCGACGGCGGACGCGGGAATGTCGTCCCGATTGGTTTCTCCGTCGAAGATGGGTCCGTAATGAATTTTCCTCTTTCAATCAAAGGCTCGGTCCACTGCTCGATTGAATGGGAAAAGTGTGCCGTTGGCTCATGCACATATATTGATAAATAGAAAATCCTCTCCGTACAGATGTACGAATAAATATAAAACGTGAAGAAATTCAACATAAAGAAAGAAGACGTATGGCGAACATAATAGGTCGAGTGATTTTGTTTGTGTTAAAGATCGTAGAATCAATACAGATCAAGAAGGGATTAATGTATTTGCTCTTGACAACTTTCAACACAATTATAATTTCCTGGTTTTGAATCCACAATTTCCTATGTACCTCTCTATTTTTATATCGTTGCGTTGTGCATTTCCAGGGCAAGATCAGATAAATGTACGCAACAGACTGTCTGGCATCGAGTCGGGGGGTCGCAATTATAACATGCTGTGTAAACTTAACAAAAGCAGTACATGCATATTTCAACGGAAAAAAAAAATTGACAGTTTTGTTATGAGCCTCTTAGTGTCAGATTACAGAAAAGTCGACAGCTGTAAATATGTAGGTATATTTATTGTAAGTGATTTTAAGTAAGCAACCCCGTCATGTGGAATATCCACGGAAACGAGCAACTAGCAAATTAAGGTATTCGAAGCCGATCACACGGCAGAGTCCCCTTACGGCTAAAATTCTGGCATATAGAACCTTTTGAACCATCCGGAAATTGGCCTGACAAGCCTGGGACCCCTGACACCTTTCTAAAATCTTAAAGAAATGAAATCACTGTTGGCAGGGGAATTTCTTTTTTTCATGATTGAGAAGATTAACGTCAGTAACGGGTGTAAAACTTCAGCAAATTTGCAGTAATCCGTTCATGCTTTTTTCTTCAGATAAAAAAATTATCGCTTGTAAGTACACTAGACCAGGGGGCCTTCCAACCTGAATGTTTGAATCGCTCAAATAAAGTATAGCTTCTATTACGGCTCGAATACGTAGATGTGAGCAGTAAGTGCATCATATACATATAAAGAAACTTTGCAGTTACATTGTTGATTTTATTTTTCGCGAATTCCTCATACATACATATATATATATATATATATATTTTTTTTTTAGGGTTGAGATGTTTTGAAATAATTATAGTCGCTCTGTTATGTAATGTATTGCATAAGCACGAATATAAAAAAGAAAACGCGCGCAATGTGTAAGTAGACTTTGTTTTGTAAAAGTTTTTATAACAAAAAATCTTAATGTGGGCATTTGAATATATTTTTTCCTGGTACCGCGCGTAGCACCAAGAATGCATTGCTATGAAGAGGGGCTGGTCATACATTTTTCTAAGGTTACAAATATAGGGAATTTGGCGTGGACATCCAAAAGTTTAAATTATTATGCCTGATATACAAAAACAAAATCAGCATAAAACGCATACATTGAAATATCCATATTCAACCTATGGTCAGAAGGCAGTGCTGCTGATGTCTTGAACGTAGTTTCATTTGGTAACTTGATCCATTCTTCGCTATAAAAATAATATTCGTACATATCCGGTTTGCACAAATACAATATTTTAGTGTTTTTTTTTCCTTCTAGTTGCGAAGTGGGGAAACAGCATGTAGTTGTTGTAAAAAACAAACGAACGAAGCAGTAATCTTAAGACTAGGGACACAAATTAAACTAAAGTGCAATTGTGTTTTCCAAATGTCTCTTTAGTCTCAATGTTTTGTTTCCAATCGGATCGTTCACCAGCTCGTCTACGTAGTAACCTTTATTTCAGCATGCACTTGGTTTTGCCCAAGCCGCTGTAATTTTTAGAGGATGCTATTGTATGCCAATTTAACTGCATGAACCAGGTTCTATGTGGTAATTAAGAAAGTTAATCAAAGGCAATTTTTAATTACACTAGCACTCATCATAAAGCTATAGTTACCCGCTACACATTTGGTAGCTGTTTCGTTTATTAAAGTTCGGCCTACGAGGAGAGTTAGCATTTATGTATTTTAAGTGTTTGATCCACAAAAAAAAAATGTACAGTGAAATACACGCTAAGCTACTTCACATCAGATAATGTTGTCAATGGACTTCAGCTGATGGTATATGCAGACGTAAAAGGCTTACGTTTTCGAGTGAAACAAACAGGATGGCACTTAGCAATGACAGATTTATGTTACATGTGTCACACCGAGTGGATATACGGAAGCTATCGTCTTGCAGAGCCCAAGAGTCGGCCATGTTTTGAACATTGCAGTAAACAACGCTGCCTAAATCTATATTTCTTATTTCAGTGCACCCGTAATACCATTAATGAAAAAAAAAAAAAAGAAACAAAGAGAGCCCAAAGCAAAACCCAGTCGTACTCCGAGTGTGATAACCCCATCTTTTGAACGCTTGCTATTGATTAGAGCTGGTTGCTTTCTTTGAAATAAATAATCCAAGCCATAAAAGCACGCGCATGTTAATTGGTACGTTTAATGTTGAGAGCTTAGTCACAGTGAATACAGGAGGTAACATGTCGATAGCCTTCTGAAAGTCAAGAAATGCAAGTCACTTGAAGCCCGAAATAAAAAAAAATATATATAACATACCCAGGTACGGACCACAGGAAGCAGACGTTTCAGGCGTTTCTAAATACGAGGGGCACATCATTGCTCCCAGACTACGACGTTTTCAGAGTGTGGCAAGATGAGGTTCCGGAAATGTTTATTTAAGTTTATAGTCGGCGTGAATAATATTTAAATGGCATTTCAGTATAGAGTTTAGGCTTGATATGTTCGAATAATAGTTTGTGACTAAGGGATCTTCGTTTTCTTGGAATGAGCCTGTGCTTTAGGATTCAAGGAGGGAGCTAGGTCTTTGGTGGACGTTTTTCTTGTGGCGTCATCGACGATATATGGCGACTATTTTCTTTTGCCTGGAGTATTTTTAGCAATGTTACATTGCCACGCGAGTAGGCGAGCAAGCGCGTGCGTTGCCGAGTAGTTACCGCGCTTGACTGTCGCGCGAAAGGTGAGGGTTCGCTTCCAGTTAGCGGTCTGTCCTTTTATTTATTCTTTGAACTTAGCCTTCTCGTAAGTTCGAGAACATTCTCGTCTGATCGAGTTCCGAATGTTCTACGCACCGAAAATTCTACGCCGAACGATCCAGAAACCCACGAGGGTACATAAGGGCGAAGCGAACGGTGTCAGTCTCGCCCCAGCGTTCGACTCTCCTCTTACGCCGACTTCGACGTTCGCGACCGCTCTGCTGTTATCTTCTGTCTCCTTTTTATTTTCTGTTGGGCACAAGTTCGCCCCATTAAACCTTCAGTTTACTCAGTTATTCGGTGCCTCATCACGTGTCATTCGTGACAACATTTTCCTTTAAGTAGATGCCTTTTGCGCAAATCCTGCCTAACCGAATTAATTGAGTGTACACTATAAAATTTGTTTCGAACTTTGAGTGGTAACCACCGTAACGAAGAATCTGACGTCTGTCGGTAGACTTCCTAAACAGCTCTGTTATTAATCTATTCCCCTTCTTCTTCACGTTTACATTAAGAACGCTCATGGTGTTTGCTGAATAATCGACAGTGAATTTAGTAGCATAGAGGCAGTTTCTTCCATGTCTTTCCAGATGAGAAGTATATCGTCGGTGTAACGAATATACATGGCGAGTGTTTGGCACAATACCACAGATTAAAAAAAAATTACGAAATACGATTAGCGTATTTCGGGGACGTTTTTGACCTTATTGCAGAGCTATGGAATTGAAGATAATGAGTCCTATCAAAAAAAAAATATTACAGCTTAGGAATAATAGGCGCAACATGCATTCGGTGACTGCTAGAGCACTAAGAGAAATACTTCAATTGCAGACATTCCCTCGTCATGAGGGATATTCGTGTACAAAGAGTTAACGTCAATAGCGACCACAAAGCTTGCCTGGGCTACTACGTTAGTTCTCTTCGTCTGTTTAATTAGATTAAGGAAATGCGCAGTGTCCTTGGCGTAAGACCTCAGCAAGGGACGTAAATGCTTGATTCCGTGAGATACAAATCCGGAAATCCGTGAGGTCCGAGTTCCTATGCACTATTGACCTTTACTTCCAAGGATTGTTAGGTTTGTTGACCTTGATACGTAAACAGAAGATTCTTGGACTATAGGTTTTTTTTTTTTTTCTAATGGTTTATATAGTTATAGTTTGCCTCCGGTAATTTTATGTTTATTGCGAATATCTTGGAGCTCCCGATTAATGGTATTGATAAACCTCCGAGTTGGGTCGTCAGGTAAACGTTGATAAAATCAGAGCTTTTGGTTTCGTTGATGCCTCCCGTAAATACTGTGGCCTGTTCATGATCAGAACCCCGCCATCCTTGTGCGCCTGTCGAACAATAATGTCCTCTCTGGACTTCAGGTCATTAGGTACCCGTTGTTCATTCCTGGTTAAGTTGCTTTTCGATGTGTTAGCTCGAGTAAGCGAGTTTAAGCAAAGGGGGGAGGGGGGGGGGTCAACGCGCACCCGTGATACACGCGTGACGCAACGTCCCTACAGCGTGCAGTTCGCGTAACAAGTGTCGTACCGGCGTGCGGTCGTGTATCACTACTGCGTGGTGCACGTTAAAGACCCCAGGCTAGCAGTTGTACTCCACTGGCTAAATTGCTCATCTACAGCGTGTGACTCGTCGCAACTTTAATGGCTGACCAACTACACGATGTATAAATATCCCCATAACCCAATTTTTAACGAGTGTCGATGAAACGATCGTGTCGTCAAAACGTTTATTCCTGAAACGTGTGCCCATAAAAAGTTGTCCACGAAAACTAATTCTACAAAACGAGTTTCGACCAAATGATAGCGAACCCTCAGAAGACTCGACCATGGCCATGTTCCAAAAATTTACTCGATCTGACTCCAGGGTAGGTAAGAGTTTTGTACCTTGGCGTTCCAAAACCTACGCGTCCAGCATATTTCAACATGTGTTGTCACGTCACACGACCCTCCGGAGGAACTCGGATTCACTTTGGGTAAGATTTCGAACAGAGCCCATGAAAGCGGCGTTCTAGCGTTGCATCATACACGAGACACTGTCCAATACAAGCATATGTCAGCGTTGATGTAAAACAAGGCTCTAGCGACGGAGTCAGCCGTTTTGGGGCGACATGTTTTTGCAGCCACTGTAGAAGATCTGATCACTCGTTTCTCGGCCTTGGCAGGGCGTTCAAGGAGTGCAGAGCAGAGCAGCAAGGGTTACTCATGTGCGACCGCTGCTGATAGCTGCCTGGTTCCAAGTCGACTAGGATGCAAGCAGCCCTGTATCGTACTGATTAAAAGTAATCAGAATACTTGTAACCGCTAACTTTTTGAGCAATTTTGTAATCATTTAAATACATTTATTAGGTAGTAATGGTAGTAATCACGAGCGTAATTTAATTACTTTTGAAGGTAAGAAATTACTTGCACTCATTACTATTTCTACTTCCTCTATTTAATGCCGCCCTTTTTTTTTGTACAAGTTTTCTACCAAGAATTGTCGAACCAAGTCGTCCAGAATGTTGGAGGATAATGAAGATACGTAGTTTTCAGGTCAATGATTCTAATGCAGTAACGAACAGTACGAAAAGCCCCTTTGGAAACCGGCAGAAAAATCTGTCGTTTTTATAATCTCAAGTAATCGGAAAGGTAACGGTCACCTTTTCAAGTAACGGAAAATTATTTTTCTTCTCGAGTAATCAATGATCTAATTAAACACTTCTGAACCCAAATGAATTGTAATTGCGGCCTATTACTTTTTTTCGGTAACCTGCACTAGACCGGGTGAGGCCCGTCGTTCGCCAGCAGCAGCTCGGGCCAACACTTCATCGCTCGGTGAACGACAAACCCCAGATCCCTGTTCGCTGTCGAACCGGAAGGGGTGGTTTAAAGCACGGTTACGGACGTTGATATCAGCCCGGGGATCGAAGTACCTGCGACGAGGGTCTGAAATTCTAGATGGAATGCTCGAGAAGACTATGAAGGCATCATCATGTCTTGTCGAATGAAGATGCCAAAGAAGAAATTGAACGTGTTCTATGCACCAGGGGATACTATGGCCGAAATACTTCTCCATCCGATTACAAGGATGAATCTCTTGATGAACCATGCCACACCCTCCATGATATCGGGGAGGGTCTCTAGTTTACGTCCGGACAACGACAGATGAAAGATGTACTCCTGTTAGAGGCGGTTCGATAGATTATTGGTGAAAGAGTCTCCAATTACTGCAACTGTGAGTAAGTCCCCGTTTCCACTAATGCTTGATAAAAAGGTTAAACTGAATGTACTCATCATATCTTTATAGCTATATTAAAGCCGTTAAGAGAAATTAAAGCAACAATAGAGACTAATACACAGACCTTTCGGAAAGAGTACTTCCTTTCTGCGTGTGTAAAACCGACCATGGGTAAACGTTTTTCTCTGAGGCAGATTTGTACGTAGTTCAACTACACTACTCAAGTGACTGTAGTTTAACTACTTTCTGAGTGGTTTAGTAACTTTCAATTACAATTTTCTTCGGTAATTAGTAGTTTACTTTAATTACTTTTTTGAGTAACTTTTACTCAAGTTACAAATTACTTTCGAAATTTAGTGGTTGTTTTGCTTATCAACAAACATTCCTGCCCGAAGGAGATAAGGTGTTCGAAGATCAGCTGATATTTGCAAAGAGAGGGAAGCATGTGGCGTAGGAAAGGAGGGCGGAGAAAATTGTTTGTAGACTCCGACACTCTCCCAAAAGCTTCACAAGCCCCCCCCCCCTCCACACACACACACACACACACACTGCAACAACACTGCTACCAGGCGCGGGGAACGTGCAGACACGACGCAAGAGAGGCCGAGTAACTGCGGGATTTGCGCCGAAGACAGGCGTTTCTTTGTGTCCCGAAGCTCAAGGAGACTCGACCCTTTTGAAGAAACGGATGGTCCTCGCTTCTACCCAACGTAGAAACTCTTGCCCACTACACGAGGTGCACACACTGCATCCTCACTCAAAGGAGGCAATGAATTGTAGCACCTGCTCTGAAACTCATCTTGTGCTCCCCTAGTTTGGGCTGTACTCGAAGAATCGCGTGCTAAAGGGCAACGCAAAGATGACCTTTTTGAGTTCCCTTTCCTCCCCAAACTTAGAATATGGAGATCTTCAAAGATTCTTAGATCGTTCGAGAAACCTGTAGTAATTTCCCCAACGTTTTTATATAGAAAATAATAAACAAGCAGTGTTGGGAAGTACTCTATGTACATGGTACCTAAAGAACTACTGTTTAGAAAAATTGCACTTTACTTAAAGTAAAGTTCCTGAGCATGTACTCCTATTTTTCGAGGAAAGTAAAACTGCAAACTTAATGTACATTCCTCAAATTAAAAAAAAAGAAAAAAGAAAATGGCGGTATTGTCGTGTGAAAACGCGCTCTTTCGAGACGTCATCTGGTCATTTCTCTGAGTGAAGTAATGGCCGCTGTAAGACCGATATAAATAAGTGGCTTATAAGTTGATTGTGTCAAATAGCTCGTCAGCGAGAGTAAAACAACTACTCTGCGCCGACTTGACCTTATACAATATTTGCTGCCATTTCTGTCAAAAAAACTGATGCGCCTCTGATTACCCCTGGTGCAATGCATACCAGTTAAAAAAGAAACAGTATAAAGAAGGAATAGCCATCATGAAATATTGTGTTAAAAGTGCTTGTACTTTACCGTGAAATATGCTGTATTTATATACGTTGCTTCAAGTACATTGCACCCGGTGTACTTACTACTTTACTTGACTTACATAACCTCTAATTTACTTTGTACTTTACTTCAAGTCCTTTTTATATGTACTTTATGCAACACTGTAAACAAGCAAACACTGTAAAAAAAAGCAAGCTCAGATAGTGCTAAACCTCAAAGTACAAATTACACATTCGCAGTACATCACTGACCAAACAAACAAGAAAGTACAAAACAATTATGCACGCAGAGCAGAACCAGCTATTAAAGCATTTCTGTGAAAAACACAAGCCGATTCATAATTGGATAGCACAATTTCGTTAAGGGATCAAAACCTCTGTATTCTCTAATTAGAATAAAAAACATATAAAAGTAACTTCCAAGTAACTTCAAAAGGCATTCGCTACTTTTTACGGTAATTAGTAATTCTCTTAATTACTTTCTAGTTGAGTAATTTCTACTCTATTCAAATTACTTTTGACGCCAATACTCAGTAACTTTTAAATTAATTACTTCTTTTGAGTAACTTGTACATGTCTGCTCTGGAGGCATTAAAGGAAAAAGCGAGCAAAAAAAAAAACTACAAAGAAGGGGGAAAAAACAAGTGAAATCGGTTCGATGTTCGACAGCAGCGCACTCTCCATACACCCGGGAAATTCAGCGGGTTCGGCGGGGTAAAACGAGAGAGAGAGGGCACGCGCCCTACTCCGCTAGCAGACGACAAGTCATTCTTTATCTTTGGGCTGTACCGGCGGGCTGTACGGAACATTGAACTCCCGCTCGTGTCGGCCGTTGTGAAGTGGTTGGCGTTCTTAGAATAGTGGTGGCTACTCCCAAACCAGCTTATAGCTCTCTGTTGTTCTTTTTCGGTAAATGATCTCCTAGCATATCTTTCTTCCGTTACTTAAATAGCAGTTGAGTCAGCCGGCAGTACTACCCGCAACTTCTTCGTGTACTGCGGCAGGAGAGCACGTTTTTATTTATTATTTCAGACTTCCACTCATGGTCGCTAAAGGCCTACACAAGTACAAAATTTGTATATTAAAAAAGGTAGAGCAAACCGGATTTACATTTCGCCGGAGAGACCGGCCAATCTGACACAGTTTTCCCTATTGTTTTTTTATTTGCACGCAGGTAACAGCGCAATTGGACCCTGCTAGTCTTTTCATCTAGCATAGTATTACACGATAACAGGCATACCAATGTCTGCGCTTGAAATTTCCAAAATGACGCGATTTTTAACAGAGTTTGCACGCCAGCCGGATGCTAGGCACAGCCCACTCGGCGGAGCAGACGACGCACGGAGTGAGAGGGGGAGGGCATTTTTTACTCTCTATTACCCTCTCTGCTATGACCTTAATGGAACGGTCTATACGACGGGCCCTCCAGTACGCACTGCGCGTATGAGAGTCTTCTGCGGTAACGCATGCGCAGCTCGTACCGGAGGGCCCATCGTACCGTATCGGGTGTGCGAAGACGGTTCCCTAAAACTTTCTAATACCGTCCGACCGCATTAAACGCTATGTTCTGACTGAGCTAAGCGAGCAGCGCTAAAAAGCATATCACCATGGCGCGCGTCGCCTTTGCGCAGGCGCTATGACCAACAAGAGCCAATCACGAACAGTAAATGCGGCGTGATCGTGCGCTTTCTTCTGTGCGTGATTGGCTGAACCGGTGACAGCAAGCTCAAGAACACGACGGGCGCCGTGACGACGTACGTCTGGCACTTCTTTATTAGAGAGTTTGAGCAGATTGTTCGGATGACTCCGATAACGATGCCTGATACTCCGCCTCCGCCTTTGCGCATGCACCGTATACTGTTATCAGGGGTATCGGAGGTAGCGGAACGATCACTCTGCTGATGGGGGGGGGGGGGGGGGGGGGGGGGGGTTGTTCTGTTCTGTCAGGACAATGCGCAACCACACCGCGCTGCTGTGATGTGGCGATGGCTGTCATCCACTCGTGCGGCTTTTTTGCGGTAAATCATCCACCGTACTCGCCATATCTCACCTCAACAGACTTTCATCTCTTTCGCCAGCTAAAAAAAAAGATAACTTTCTGGTGTTCCCTTTTTTGGTGATAATGACGTCATTGATGCTGTGACCCCGCTTTTTAGAAAACAAAACCTGTGATTTTTTTTTTCTTTTTAACACTGGGATTCACGCGTTGAAGCGTCGTTGAGCAAAGTGTGTGAAATTCAAAGGAGACTATGTCGGCTAAATATATTTACCCCTGTTGCCTCCTTCTGGATCGAATTTCTTGCTTTCACCTTCATGTAGTGTATGCATGTAATGAATGCCTTTGAGATAAAATAAATAAATAGAATGAAATATCACAAGCGATTCCTTCCATCGATACCTTGGCTCTACGAACTTTGCTTGACCAAGTGCAGGTCAATGCACGAGGTCTCCGACCGTTGATTGTAACCAAGACAAGTTTTTCAACGATGCTCTGCGATATTCTGATGCTATCTCTCCTACTTGATGTCGTCGTGAGCTCCTACAGAACAACGTATTTATCGTTGACGACGGCTATGGCTGGTACCAGCACCCAACCAGACAAATTAGAACTGAATCAGCTTCTTGCGTTCTTATCCATGGAGGTCTAAATTCGAGAGAAGAGTGAGCATGAGGCCACAGAAACAAAAGCCGCAAGAACCACGAAGTATACAGACAAATCTAACCAACGAGAACCTCAGAATTATATAACATCTCACTACCGAAAGGGAAACGTTGTTTCTACAAAGAGACAAGTCACGGTACAGGAGACCCTTCCTCAACGCCACCTTTTGACCAGAAGAAACAACGACTGGCAGAGGAGATGAGGTGTTTCAGAAGTACTTTTATTGGCCATGAAGAAAGAAACTGCAGACACAATATCAACTCTGCTAGTTGCAGTGGAAGGCACGCTGTGTCTATATGTGACCCATTATAGATGAAGAAAAAAGAAGGGCATCACTCCACAAGCACCAGCACACCGGTTTTCACGTCGGCTAGATCCCAAGACAACCGACGGCCGGAAGATGTGCTGGTGCAAAACTTTCAAGCATGGACTGTCACCGGCCCGGCCTGCAGATACGTCAGAGTGACGGAGGCAGTCAAGGGACGTTTGTCACCAAAAAATTATCCATACGTCCAAAGCTGAATTGCATTGGCCACACAAGGATGGGGTTCAATACCTTCGCCAGTGATTCACCTCAAGGAGTCAGGAAACAGCGGTTAGTCGAGCTCCAACTCAGAAGTGAACTCATCATGAACGGATGCAAGATAGAATCGATTTAGATCACTGTGATGTGCCAATACATAACTGATTGAACTGCCAATGCCTCTTTGCGGCAGACATGGAAAAGCAGGGACAGTTAATCGTCGTTAGTTTGGAGTTTTAAGAAGTTTATGCGCAACTGAGCATCAGTATATTGATTCGCCCTGACCAGATGTGAAGTCATATGACTGGTGAAGTCACTCGGAGTGAGGACTGCAGCTCACATCTTGCATTAAACACAAAACTTTGTTGGACTTTACAGGGACGGATACTGCGCTTGAGGTCACGAGGATCCCAGACGAGCATAGCCGTTAGTGTCTTAACGTCCCACTACCAGGACCAAACAGAACACTCTCTTAGACCTTTTATGGAGACAGAGAGCTTGGAAATCACGGACGCTCAAGACGAGCAACTATCGAGTCAGGCTTTGCGGCTTTCTGGGCTGACTATTTGTCGGTCTGACACACAACATGACTTCCCACATCTGAAGGAAGGAAATACAGATGCCCTGACGAAAAGAGAGAAGAAAGGGGAGCCGAGACGTCTGAAACTAGTAGGCCGGCTCTTCAGAGCTGACTTCGTAATATATCGCTATGACGGAGCTTCAGAGAATACCGGACAGCGAGCACCGAAGATAGGGTACCTAACGAGACTACTGATCATGGACGCAGGTTAGTTTACATACTACACAGGGATGTAATTAGAGAAGAAGCGCTGACGGCGCGACTTCAAGACTTTTTTGATGTACCCTTACTTTCAGCTGGATGCAAGCGTCGGAACAAATGTTTAGAAAAGACAGATCATTATGACACCTTCAAGACAACGAAAAGAAACCCCAGAGGTACCAAAAAAGTCAAATTTGGGGGTTTTACGTGCCAAACCTACGACGAGCATCTGGCACGCCCCAGCGGAGGACTGAGGATTAATTTCGACCACCTGGGGATCTTTTGACGTGCAACCGAAAGCTCGGTTACACGGCGCCTTCTCCGCAATAACCTAGAGGTACCAAGATACAAGAGTGATTTGGTATTCTTTGGACAGCTTACCTGATCAGAAGAGCGCTTGGGGCAAGGTTCTGAAACAAAAGATCAGAACTAAGGTCTCAGGCGGTGCTGCTTCTGTATGAAACCTGGCTGAACGAAGTTGGCTTTCCGAGATGTTAAACAGAAGGCAGGAGATGTTAATACAAACGGGCAGATGCGGGTTCAGGCCTTTCTTGTTTTTGGACTTGGAATCGACTGATGGTAAAGTAAAGTGTACATCAAAACAGAAAAAGAGACACCAAAAGAATAGCAGAGGAAGATTACTTGCCAGCTCACAAGACCGCCTTTGGCGAAGAGGTATTTGTGAGGTATGTCATCGTTCGATCACAGATTTTTAGAACCTCCTGAGTGTCTAACCGATGTGTCGTAGTAAACTATTGAATGAGGAATTAATTTAAAAAAAAACGTACCGTCATGCCCGATTTAGTTGCGAAGCGAACTAAATTCTGACGAGCCGATTTCACGGCTTCCCCCTTGGACTTAAGCCTGGTTCAGACAGTTGCGTTTGACTGCGTTGCGGCTGCGAGAAACCATGACATCCCTGCTGCTTATATCGCATGCCCAGCTGATTCCTTGAATTGGATTCGACGCTTCATACGAAGCATAGATGTGCCGGTGATTCGCTTACGGTTCTCGACGCAACGCAGTCAAACGCACTCGAACGTAAAGCCTGGTTCAGACATTTGCGTTTGACCGCATTGCGGCCGCGAGAAACCACGAGGTCCCTGCTGCTTATGTCGCGTGCCAAGATGATTCCTTGGATTGGATTCCACGCTTCATACGAAGCACAGATGTGCCGGTGACTCGCTTTCGGTTCTCGCCGCAACGCAGTCAAACGCACTCAAACGCAAGTGTGTGAACCGGCCTAAAGTGTCTGAACCGGCCTTTAGCATCTGACTCAGTTTGCTGCATGAATGTGTTGCCAATGCGTAATAAAAAGAAATTGCGGTGGCTTAGCTCGGCTATGCCAGGATATACGTGGCGTGAGCTTATGCGCACAAAATGAGAGGCGCTATCAAGAGGCTCCGGTGCTGCCTCAGACTTGGCTTCTGCGCAACGGAGGCGGGCAGCTGGGCACGCGGCGGCGCCAGTTTGTCTGCCGCGGCTATGACGTCACTCCTCTGGAATGTGCAGACCGGCGAGGCGCGCGCGATGGCGGCGGAGCGCGCAGCGGCGGCGTCCCCGGCGCGCCAGCTTTGCGCCATGTGACGTCAGTCACGTCACTGCTCCTCGCGCTTGCGCAAGACGGCTTTTTGGAAGCCACGCAAACCTGCTCAACCTCGGCCAGTGTAGCTCACGCTACAAAAACTGGTCAAGTGCAAGCGAAGACGAAGAGGATGGCGGACCTATGCTCGCGCAAGGTGGGTATGGGGCTCGCTCTCTTTCTTAAATGGCCTTCCTTTTTAGATCCTGAGCAAACCGGACATCGGAAATAAAACCGTTGAGTCTTCGTGAAGCTGCTGCTGTCCCTGGTCTTCAATTTAACAACTCTATCTAGGTCGCTTGTTTCTGAAACTAATATATGTTTAAATACTACCACCAGCAGTGCAGCACGGAGAAAATTTTACAACACACGTTAAATGCGTCAGTAGTCTTTCCAATCAGTGAGAACCGAGTAATAGAGTGTAGCTTGGCATGCTCTCCCCGCTAGTGGGTGGGCTTAGGGCAGGGCTAGCTGCACCTGAATTGCGTCTAGTGGAATAAAGTTTGAGCCAAAAGGATTTTCGAATTACATGTACTATCTATAGCTTTTAAACTTTATTTAATTTTTATTTTTTAGAAGTGATTTAGCCTATTATTTCTGTATAGCTAGGAGTCAAGCACTCGTAGCTACCCTGTTTGCCGCTGTAAAAGTTGGGTTTTATCCTCGGTGCGAGTAAAGTTTTTGATTTGTTTCTGTGTGCGGGCCTTCAATTATCAAATTTGCGCGCTGGTTATATTTCTCGTTCTGTTTGGTGGAGACCTTATTGACAGTGGCTACTGATTGCGCCTATACTAGCGATCGCAATACACACGGGCAAGATTAGCAATGCAGCTTCGGCTCGGCCACCTTACAAAATGTCTGACTTATACAACAGTGTGAATTACTAAGTTCAACATATGCTATGCTCGCTATTGTTTACATGGTCCTTAGGCATCTGCACTGCTTTCCTTCATCAATGCTGGAAGGGTTTCTTGTCAATCAATAAGAAGGTTAGGAGTTCCTCGAGTTTTAGAACACCAGAGTTACGCTATAAATGGCAAATATTCAGCAAATGTTTCAGCACTTAGAAAAGCACCCGAAATAAGCCCCCGTTCTTTTAATGGGGGTAGCCTTTTGTATTTTCAATTTTGTACAAACGAATCGAGAAGAATGTTTTGTGATGAATCCAATGTCGGAAGCAGTTTAATTTACTGGTTTCTCAATGATGATATATTTTAAAGGAGTTTTTTAAACATTTAATCGCCTGAAATGTCGACATTAAAACTTGG
Organism: Ixodes scapularis; assembly: GCF_016920785.2. Lineage (NCBI taxonomy): Eukaryota > Metazoa > Arthropoda > Arachnida > Ixodida > Ixodidae > Ixodes > Ixodes scapularis. Next base: position 70,030,046 of record NW_024609839.1, on the reverse strand, counting down.
GTCTCTTCCGGGAAAGAGATCCTCTTAGCGCCCTTCTCTCCGAAACTGTGAAAGGAGCCGTGTCTGCGAACTAAAATTCAAGTGGTAATAGGAAAGAAAGAGGAGGGCAGAAGTGGAAAGTGCGAACTGTACGTTAGATTCTACCCACAGAACCTTATATAAAAATTGCAAGCTGAGGGAAGTCGGAAAATTGCTGCTACCTTAATTGGAAGATCATGTTTCACATTATAATGTTGCGATGAACGGGCTTTGCTCTTCATACTAAAAACAGTGATTCTAAGCTAGAAAGTTTGGAGAAACTTCGTATGTTCTTGCATTTACAAGCAATTAAATATATCTCTCTTATAACGGAAAACACAACCTGCACTGGACTTTTGCATGCCAACGATTTTGCTATTTATATAAAGTAAAAAACTATGGATTTTTTTTTACTTCTGACAGACTTAAAAGAAAATGACTGAGTAACAAATGAAGAAACAATATCGGTCAATATAATTAGTTGCAATTATGTTAGGTTCAACAAAAACTAACCATTTTGTATCAAAATATTCTCTTGACGATATTTCCTTGAAGAAATTTTCTTTTGTCGTATAGCTGACATTTTTCTTTGCAGCGAACCGAAACAAAAATAAGAAAGCGCAGAACTAATAACTTGTTTAAAAATTGCTTTCCAAAATCGATTAGTGAGTGGAAGGGTCTTCTATAGCACGTGGACGCTAATATCTGTAATGGCATGTATACCTTCTTGTTATTGGACATTCTCTACTCTCTTCCAATTACCTGTAGTGTACGTCTGATGTATCGTTTTCCTCTTCGTGTTGATTTATTGTGATATTACCTGATTGAATTTTGTTTCATGATCTGTTTATATTTTTGTACATGGTGCTTGATATGATATAAACATTTTCGCCTGCTACGTATCAGGTACCCACTAAAATATATAGCGGTAATAGGTAAAATAACTAAATGAAGAAGACAAATTTAAGACAGCTTTAATAGAATAAAATCAACTTGTTTGGAAGTCAACGACCCGTGTCGTCGCCATGAGAAAACACGAAGAAAATACATTTTACTCGCGGAAGATAATATCAATTTATTTCAGTAACTGAATACCGTATGATATTGTTAGGAGGTGATCATTTTATTGTATGTTCATCTGTTTCGTGGACGACAGCAGTTGTTTCCAGCAGTGGGATGCAATGATTTTCTCAATGCTCTTTTGCATCAATTTTCTTTCTCCCGTTGTGAGAAAAGTGAGTTCACTCTTGAGAATAAAACTTCAGTCCTTATGTGTTATGGGAACATCTCAGCGCTTCAAACTTATTTGGCCCAATAAATCCGTTCAGCCCTTCAGAGCCTTCAGCCTTTCAGACTCCCTCAGCTCTTCAACTCTTCCCTTTTAAAAATCCGTCATGGGGCCCACCAGGATTTCTCAGTTGTTTTGACGTATCCACCAAACATGTTTGATGTGTCTGCGATGTCCATAAAATTTTTCTGATGGGTCTGCCATAACCTTTGAGAATTCCTAAAGGGTGTAAGAGACCCGCCATAGCTTTTTAAGTATCTTTTAGGGTATCTTTTTAATTTCATTCTATTTATTTACCTCAAGGGTGTCTTTGAGGACGTATTATATGAGGGGCGTAGGCGGCGCATGCATTTGTAACAAGATAATCACACAATTTTCCGAACACAGTCAATGATGTAACAAAATAATTGCAATCAGCCCAACAGAGTTTACAAAAGAGAAGTGACATCGTACGTACATAATTGCATTTTTCAACTGGACGTAACTATGTATAAAACAATAATTTCAATATGGGGAAACAGAAAGCAAGTATGAAAACAAAAAAATAAGCTTGTACGTGTACTATTCACACTATAGGTGCTCGCACATTGCTTTAAATTCAAAGGAATTTGTGTTAGTAACCAACTCGTCTGGCAAGTCTTTCCATTCTGTAATCGATACTATTTAGGATAAAACAGAAAGGAATTAGTGCATGACTGGTATTGCTGTACCTTACAGGAATTATCGGTTCGAGGAGAAATGTAATGTGCAGAATGACAATAGGTATTTTTAAAGCACGAGTTACTGTAGTACAAGTCATGAAAGAAACATTTGCGGTTAATTTTGCGCCGGGTCGATTTTGAAGTCGTTTGATATGAACCGGGCTGCTTTACTTAGGACAGATTCTAATTTAGAAGAAAGATAATTTTGATTTGGAAGCCATATGATATACTTGCATATTCTAGTTTTGGGAGAATAATTGTTTTATATGCTAACAGTTTTGTTGAAGTTGGGGCCAGGTGTAAGGTGCGCCTTAAAAACCTAGAGCATTAAATGAGTTGGTTACTAAGTTGTCGATATGTTGTTTCCATAAGAGAGTTTCAGAGATGTGTATTACTAAGTATTTGTATAGTGAAACACATTCAGGTTGCTGCATGAGTAATGTATATTGGCTGTATGATTTGTTCGAATTCGTTGTAACGACCATTTGTTTTACATTTGTCGGGGTTAACGGTCATCTGCCATTTTGAGCACCAGTATGTTTCAATCTTTTGCGTGAAAACCACAGCACCCATCGCAACTGTGTTAACGGGTCTGTAGGAGAAATCGCGTGACCCTTCAGGATCTACCAGACATGTACAAATTACTCAAAAAAGGTAGTTAAGTTAAGTTACTGAGTATCGACGCCAAAAGTAATTAGAGTAGAGTAGAAATTACGCATTTGTAATAGTAATTGAGTAAACTACTAACTACTGTAAAAAGTAGCGAATTACTTTGAAGTTACTTTCGAAGTTACTTTGTTATATTTTTGTGGTAGCAAAATGAACAGCAGTTCTGATCAATGAAAAACCCTGCGAGCCTAAAATAAATACAGTCTCTTTATGGCTTGCGTTTTCGCCAAAATAGTTCATTCGCTCGCAAAAGGAATTGACTTTCAAAGTTCTTGATAGGAGAGTTTTCCTCTTTTCCTTCTAAAGACGTCCCCAGCCAAGCTAAATAGACGTTCCACCGACGGGCTGGATGGAACGGCAGCGTTGAATTTGAGAAACAGGCTGTGCAGGGTAGGGTAAGCGAGTGTCGTTATCTTAGGTGTCCATGACGAAACATGTGAGGTTTGCCTCGGGTAGAGGGTCTTTTATAACAAACTTTCCTCCTTTTTTTTTTTTTTTTTTTCTTCGTAAAGTTGAGATTGTTATAACTGGCCCCTCTTTATTCCGACGGCGTTCTGAGAGTACGCTGAGCGAGTGCACAAGACAGTCAAGGGTTCAAGTCTCGCGCCACGACGATGAGATCATCCGGACGACTGCGCGTCCCGTTGTACAGCTAGTGCTACGCTACTGAAAAAAAAAAATATTTTGGTTTAACAGAAGATGAACCGAAGCATACTTTGCCGCTGACGCCGGGCCTAACAAAAGGATCTCCCAAGGGTAACTCGCAATCCTCGCCGGCGACTACAATATTCTGACGCGTCTGAATCTTTTTTAACAAAGGTGAGGTCTCCCAGGCATGGATGCTCGAAAGGACGCGAAGGTATACGTGAACAAGCATCGTCGCTCGTATAAAGTTGGAGCTGGAAGCGGGAACGTGCTCCCATGAACGGATTATCCGTACCAGGGTTTGTGCGCGGGGGAGTCCGGCTTTGCAAAGGCGTATGCGCTGACGACAAGGCGACCATGGGAGCAGGCGCCCAGCTGCGAGGTCATTCCAGTGGCGCCTCCCGTGGAACGTGCCACTTGAGTCAGAACTCACTAAAGACAGACAACACGAAAACAACTCTCAGAGTGTCCCCGTCTTTCACGGTTGCAGCAGGAAACGCGGCGCCTGCGTGCATTACCGGATTACCGGTGTTATGTCTTGGCATAACCCGTCACCTTGGTCCAAGGACGCCTTCCCGAACAAGGGGGCCCCTTGTTCGGGAATGCCACTTCATCTGCCGGCGTCTTATTCATTTCTGCGCTCAAACTTTCGTGATGGGCAAAATTAGCACTATATAATTTCGAAAGTAGTTAGTAATTTGAGTAGAAGTTACCTGAAAAAAGTAGTTAAATTAAACTACTAATTACCCAAATCAAGTTGTAATTGAAAGTTACCAAGTTACTCGAAAGAGTAGTTAAACTACAGTAGTTTGCGTAGAGTAGTTGAACTACGTCCAAGTCTGGGATCTACTCTATCGGCGAAGCCACTCGGCCATTTCGTATCGGGTTGCGTGACAAGTTTTGAAAATTGAGGAAACCTTTCCCCGTCCCTTCCAGTCGGGGCGCGGCCCCAGCGAAGGGAAAAAAGGCCGCGCACGGAAGACCCCTTGTGGGAAGCAGGTCTCTCCTCTCCACTTTAGTTTTCCTAGGATCCGCCCTTTCCACTTAACACTGTTTTTCTCGGCTAAGTCTCTCTCACGAGGGAGAGAATGGTCGTGGGTTAAGTGGAAGGGGGACGTTTTGATTTTTTTTTAATATAACGTGTTTTAGTAAGTCGAAATACAGCCTTTGTCAAAAGCTGATCGCTTTTTTTTTTTGTCACCGCCAACGAGCGTAACCCAATGCGCAACAACGAACGGACATTCAGTGTCGGCTTCTCGTCCCATACGTGGAACCTATCTTTTAGAGCAGCTGGGTGTGCGGATCGAGAAGGTCTCTCAGTGCGCCGCGATCGAAGAAAGACGCCGGAAATGGCACCGTGCCTGTGCTCAGGATCTCTCAACGGTGTCGGATGTTGGTCTCGCGTTCGTGGTTTTCATTAAACGCTTTACTGACAGCCTAGATGTTCGTTTGGTGCACCTGCTCGGGTTTTTTTTTTTGAACTACTGTACATCTTAGGAATTTACGCAGCGGTATTGTGAGTACCTTGAAAGATATTTTTGACGACAAAAAATTTGTTTGTCCCTGTTGGTGTGATCGTTTTCGTCTGCAGCTGTTTGCGTCCGGGTTTGAGCAAACGTTGTTTTTTATCGTACCCAGGCAGCACACCAATGTTGATCCGACATTGGCCTAATATTCGCAAAGACCGGCCTCAATATCGGACAATAGTGAGTTTTAAAATAACGTACGCAATTTTAGCGCAAGCTAGCGCTACATTTAGCGCTTGTATTAGCGCACGCGACGCAAGCGAGTTTTGGAATAGCGTTTCTCCATCGCAACGCAAAAGCCCAAGCAGCTCGCGCTTGCGACACCCACCAAGATACAGTCACAATTCTTATTTCACACACGAAATGCTGTAACTTTAGAAACAAACAAGCTTTTTGGTTCAGAATACTATTTTAGACTTGTTTAAACATGAGAATGCGACGCGAGCGGTTGACCGGTCGTGTCCGCTTGCGTCGCCTCGGCAAGAGAGGTCTCGTGTGCTGACCTTCGCACATCGTACCTTCGCCGAGAAATGTTCGCGCGTCGCAAGCATCAAGTTGCCGGGGATCGTTGCCAAACCGAGTACAATGTCATCCCGTATTGAAAATCGCAGTCGCGAGGATGCCGCCGACGTCGCACTTACGACGCCGACGGAGGAGCCGCCGACATAATCCTGGAAGCCGCCATTTTTTAACTCTGCTCGTCTTGGCTATAGCACTTCTCATCACCAATCCTCCTTGGAGAAGCGCAAAGACTCTTCGCGTACGCACGCTATTTCTGAGAAAGAGCACACGCTAAAATTGCGCACGCAAAGCGCAAAACCTGGTTTGCGTTCGGAGCATGCGCAGTGGCAACGACGCTATTCTTTGCGTACTCAAAGCTTTAGCGTGCGCTAATCTAAAGCTCCCTAATATTGGAAGCGCTGCCCGATCCAACGTTGGCCCAGTCATTGTTGCCAAGGTTGGGCCATTGTTCTGCTAGTGTTCCAGCCAACGTTGGCCCCATGATTGGTGCCATTCTTGTGCCATTACTAAATCATAATTTAAGCCAATGGTGGTCCAACATTGAAAAAGGCCGGCGTATAATATTGGACGATACTGGAAGCGCTACCCAATCCAATGCTAGCCGTCATTGGTGACGATGTTGGGCCATCGTTTGTGGGATTCTCCTCTTTGAGGAGGTACCACTTAGAAACACAAAAGGTTCTTTGGGTCCGGATAAGACGTGTTTATTGACTGCAATGTCAGCACGCTTCGCTCTTGTTCAATGAAAAGTCTGGGTGCTGGCTCAATTGCCAGTATCACCCGGTCGGTTTCCCGCGCTGCCGCATTAGGCAGATTCACGGGAAGTCGGAGGCCCACAAAGAAAAACCGAGCTCCGTAGAGCCAGGGCCTCCGCCGACGAGAGCCCCTGGCCCACCTTCGGGGCCAGCTTATGTAGCCTCGGAGAATGGACGCGCCCGGGGAGGCCACTAGCAGTCGCGTCCATTGTAACTCTCAAGGGTGTGCCGAAGGCGCGTTCACCCAAATGGGCAAGGGAGAGCCGGCCCCTTCGGGGAATTCGGCCTCGTGGTTCCTTGTATCCGGGAGGCCGACGCCATTGGTGACGACGACTCCCACGGCCTGCTTGAAGCTAGGCCTGGATAGGGATAGAGGGAACCCAATGGTTCCCACACTCCCCCCTTCTCAAGGCTAAGGTAGGCCTAAAAATAAAATGGCCTACCGGCTCTCAAAAACAAAATAAAAAAACGAAACGCTAGAGTGAAGGAGCATGCCGCGAAGAAAAACAAAGAAATAAAAAAACGATCAGCGCGGTACATGCTGAAAACTCTAGCTCGCTGCTTGACAGTGGACCCCGGGTGCAGCCGAACTCTGCAGCCCACGCTTCTTGGCAGGCTTACCGGGAGTAGCGTTGCAATGTCCGTGTAGTGGCCTGGCTTGTGCAGGAAGGACGGCCCGGACACTCCATGACGAAATGTTCGAAGGATCACAGAAAGTACGGCGGCTGGGCGTCTCTCCTGGGGGACGCACCAAGTGGCACGGGCACTGTCACTGGGTGCGTGACGGGATGCGAGCTGCTTGCTGTCGGCACGGGTCCACAGCCCGGGTCCGCGACTGGATGCCACGTGTTGCTGGGCTGAGGACGAGTCCAGGCAGCGGGAGGATGGTTGCCGCCATCTTGGCCAGCAGCCGACGAGCCGGATCTGGACACGCAGGCCGGCGACGCTGCGGCGACGATGACGCTCCCTGGCGTCGGTGCCACCTCGATGTGGCCCCATGAGTCAGGAAACGCCGGCCACTGGAATGCGGCCTGCCTTCTGCCGCCCTCTCCCGTTTCTTTCCCCAAGAAGGAAGCTTCGGAAATTCCGAGCAAGGTAGAGCCGTCCAACTGAGGACACTCGACCAATCCCTGGGTGCTCAAGGACCCAGAGATAAAAAGAGGCAGAGACAAAAGTGTCTTTTCTGCCGTGAGTCACGTGCCTCGCACTGGCTCGGCTCGCGAAGGTTTTGTTAAAATAGTTCCACGACTCCGCTTAATGTGAACACGGATGTCCACATACCAAGCTGACTCGCGTCACCCCGGACAATAGATTTGTTGGTGACTGATCGACTAGGCAAAGTTCTTTGTAGCTGCTTTTGCTAACGATGCCTAATCGCTTCGATTTGCGGGCGCAATGAAGTGTCAAATGCACCACCCTGTCCTTTCTTGTGATATTGAAACGATGCAGGGCTGCAATCGGGCAGGCTCGCCAACATTGTTATTTTTCAAACATGTTAGCTTTTACCTTAGGCTAAAACATAAATGCCTGTGGCCAGGTATAGCACAGCGACCTAACTTCGAAAAGTCTTGGAGCCGCGTGCTGCCCTGGCCAACGCGAACAAAGGAGAGCACCAAATGCAACTCCCAGCCGCGCAGGACAGCCACCGTGAACTGCAGTGTTCGTAGAGGCCAAGCGACGTAGCACGAGTTTATCCGCATCAGCAAGAACAGAAACCGATCCCAAATCAAAAAAGAAACCCCGTGCCAATAGCAATACCAGACTATTTACGGCACCGATCGGCAACAACACGAGTTGCTCGACCCGGCGAGTACGCTGCCCGGCTGCCAAAGCCCGTCTGCAACAATACGAGTTGCTTAGCGACGTTTGTGGCGAGCGTACCGCCCGGCGGACGCACCGCCCGACTCCGCAGAGTCCGCGAAAATATTTACAATTATTCACATATTTACACCCCGGATCGTTCTGCTGAGCATCAAAAACTCATCGGTGCTACCGTCGATTCCCAACGAACACTTCCGAGTGCCGTGGTTCACGATCTCGTCCAGTGACCGCGTGGCGGTCACCTTAGTCGGACACGCAATCATCCCGGGACGCTGTTCAACCTGTTGCACTGTCCGGTAGCACGATTGAACCGCTCCCGGACCCCGCGGCGTTTTCACCATTAACGTCGCTCTTACGGGGTTGCAACTCAATAGGTGGCCCTGAAAGGTTCCTAACGTTATTGTTGCGTGCGACGCTCTCTGACTTTTGGCCGGAGTCGATCGCGGGTAAACGGAACATACTCAATTCTAGTAGCCGAAAACCATGCTCACGCCAATCCTCTGTCCCTTGATAGCGGGAAGGAAAGACGGAGTAAAAAGGAAATCATTTTGACTCACTCAGTTTTCCCGGGGGGCCTTTGTTCCGGGGTCGCTTGGTCAACCTGATGGCTACTGGTCCGTCGACGCGGCGACGAAGGGCACCATCGGCGGCCTCCGCAACCTCGCTAGACTGGGACCGGTGTTGCAGGCACAGCGCATTTTCTCGCTCCGAGATACGCTTTTAGTTTGTGCGCTGACGGGGTGTCCACTCTGGGTGGGCCCCGCGAGCCGTCTCGAAGGCAAAAAGCTGCACTTGCTTCGTGTTGCGTCACCGTGCTTTGTTCGAGAACGGGCTTGACCTCGAAAAGCGCAGATGCGCCTCCCCAGCGAAGTAGGCTGGCGTCGTCCCGAAAGGGAGTGCCTCGGACGTATTCCGGGCGTTTAGTCACCTCCGTTTGGAAGCGAGCTCGGCTGAAAAGACACTGCATTGTGTCCGTGCGTGGCTGACGTGGCCACTAAGCCGTTGAGTGGCGTTGGGTGTCCGGCGTTCGCCTCTCCCTTTGTCCACCTGTTGGATCCTTGGCCGGAAATTGACCTGGTTCGCTATCTTAGCGAAAGGAGATGGATGCTGCTGTCTTTGCAGTCCACGGTAAGCCGCACGTTGGGGCGCCAGATGTGGGATTCTCCTCTTTGAGGAGGTACCACTTAGAAACACAAAAGGTTCTTTGGGTCCGGATAAGACGTGTTTATTGACTGCAATGTCAGCACGCTTCGCTCTTGTTCAATGAAAAGTCTGGGTGCTGGCTCAATTGCCAGTATCACCCGGTCGGTTTCCCGCGCTGCCGCATTAGGCAGATTCACGGGAAGTCGGAGGCCCACAAAGAAAAACCGAGCTCCGTAGAGCCAGGGCCTCCGCCGACGAGAGCCCCTGGCCCACCTTCGGGGCCAGCTTATGTAGCCTCGGAGAATGGACGCGCCCGGGGAGGCCACTAGCAGTCGCGTCCATTGTAACTCTCAAGGGTGTGCCGAAGGCGCGTTCACCCAAATGGGCAAGGGAGAGCCGGCCCCTTCGGGGAATTCGGCCTCGTGGTTCCTTGTATCCGGGAGGCCGACGCCATTGGTGACGACGACTCCCACGGCCTGCTTGAAGCTAGGCCTGGATAGGGATAGAGGGAACCCAATGGTTCCCACACGTTATACCCATTGTTGGCCTTTCATTGCTGAGATTGTTGGGCAGTTGCTCAACCATCGTTCCGGCCAATGTTGGGCCATTACTCTACCATTGTTTCCGCCAATATTGGTCCAATTATTATGTACCGATTATGGGCCATTGTTTAGCCATCGTTCCAGCCGACATTGGTACCAATAGTGCGAAATTATCCAATCATAATTAAAGCCAACATTTGGCCGCTTTGGCTGTGTACTTGCAACCATTGGTGGTTTACTCCAAACATTAGCTATACCAGTAATCCAATGGGTATCTTACTGTTAGAAATGTTTCCTATGACATGGATATTGGAATAATGGAGTTGTACCTTGAATATCCGCTATGTGTGTCCAGACCCGTGTATAGAAAAGCTACGAGAGAGAAAACAAATCGCTTGTTCTTTGTACGCACATCTAGCTTGCAGATTGCGAATTCAGAACCAATGAATAGTTTCGTGAAACTTTTGTTTTATTTTATTTGTTTGTTATTGCACTATTGCGATTATTATTTTCTTTCAGAAGAAAGCCTGTGCTATGAAGAATAACGGGGAAACTAAAGTAAAAAAAAGATCACAAATTTATATTTTGATAACTGACATAGTACATTTTAATAAAAAAATGCGCAGACCTTGTATTTAAATATAGAAAAGGTTGGACATCCCAAGCTTATTTTAAACGTTTCAACCTTGATAAACCCATCTAAAACATCAAGCAAACACATAAAAAACATTCAATTAGCTGTTTGCAAAAATGAAGGTAAACAGACACAGGGGAGTGTTTAGAATCTCACAGAAGCTTATTACACACAGCATATATGTTGTAGACAAGTACAAACTAAGCCATTCTTTGATATGTGAAGAGGTACCACTCAGCTGTTATACAACTGAGAAGATTGCAAAGCAAACAACAGCCGGGATAATTCGTGGATAATGCCCAGTCTCCCAGTTTTCCCCGAATGTTTTCCCCGAAATTTTACCGGCAGTCGCCACTCATTGGCGGTGCATCCAGTTCATCGAACGACGTTTCGTCGATAGATCGTTTCACAACCACGCGATGTTTCATAAAAAAACTCAGAATAGTTTTTTTTTCTTTTGTAATGAGCCGCTGCAGAATCACCAAGAAGCGGCGTAAACGGGTGGTCTGGGTCGGTGAGCACGCGCCTCAGGAATACACGCGTGACAAAATGCCCCTACAGCGTGCAATTCGCGTATCGAATGTCGATGAAACGTTAATGTCAACGAAACATGTGTCCATGGAACGTGTATCCACTAGAAGGTGGCCGTAAAACGTGTTTTCTCGAAACGCAGAAATAATTGAAAAAAAATCAGTATTCTACCTGCAGTTGTGAGATGATTTCAGGCAGCTAATGGTAGGTGACTGCCGGTAGAATTTTGAGGAAATTATTCTCCCGGCAGTCAGGAGATAGACACTGCCTAATTCTAGAGGTAATCCGGAAGAGTACCCATAGAAGAATGGTCAGTTTTCGCGAAGCAGGTTGCAGCGCACTTACGGTGGCGATGCGGGACTTAAAAGACGTAATCCGAGATATATGTTGACACGGACACTGCAAAACAACCACTCGAAGACACAACGACGAGAAGAAAGGTATCTGTGAAGATTCAACGGGACGTAGCACAAGCTGTCACTTGCCGAACCGAACACTAAACGCATCACAAGAATTTCTTGGGCTTCCTTGCAGAAATCGCTCGTTGCCGATATATGGGTAGAACTTTTTGGACGAGATATCATTTACCTCAGAAGTGGAATCCACAGCAGACCCGCAGGCCGCAGCACACGCGAAACTAGGTGGGCAAGTAGGCATTCCAAAATTGTCAACGGCTAATGCCTCATCCGTCAAACCACGCTTCTGCAGTTACCCGCGCACAGAGAGCGGAGTCAAGCGATAAAAAGTCTACGGTCAAATGGTCCGGCTAGTGCTCACCTTCTACCACGCTTTCAACTTAGGGAGAGATAGAAAAAGAGAGGAGTAGATAGGCAGCAGCTCCTTCAAGGCCAGAACGGGGGTGCGCTCACGAAGACTAATCTTCAGGGGCATCCTAACAATGAACACAACGAGAGGATTTGTCACTTTTACCCAAGGTTGATAGTGCAGTGGATGCTATGTGTGTCCTTAGTCTTCAGGCAGGTACCGTGTTCTGCCTTATCACCAGCCTTGAGACTGTAGTCATGTGACCGTAACCGGAGAGACAATTGGCGTAAACACTCGTAGCGTCTACCCTGCTGTCAATACCGAGTGAACAGGACAGCTCCGTGAAGGCCAGCTCTTGGAATTCCAAAGAAGCTGTCCAGCCCAAAAGTGTCCCGAAACGTGGCATGTTTGAAGATGCTATGCTTTACGCCATATAATCTACAATATAATTTATATTGAAGAACTAAGAGCTACTATTTTTTTTCGCACACGATGTCCACAGATATATAAATATATCTAGATAAATATTTTTTTTTACCAATAAATTTAAATTTATGTGCACACTGTTCGGTTCGTGTTTCTGAACTTCAAACTTTTACGAATGAGTTATACGTAAAAGACAACACGCTCAGCACGTCTTCCGACTTTCAACAGATGATGAAGCGCCGACGCTCGCAGACGAAGGTTGCGATGCCTCGCGAACGGATTTTGAAAGATGCTGCGTAGTGTACACCGGGAGCAACGGCTTCGCAGCCGTTCGAAGGGCAAAAGAGTTGCGACGACAAAGTTGCCCCTTGCATCTTCAGCAATCTAACGGTGCTCGAGAGTCCCACGCTCACATTTCCGCAGAGCGAGCGCGGTCGGCCAGATCGAGGCGCAGTCGGCTCTCGCGTCGCGATGGCTATGTCGTTGCTCTGCCTACACTGATGACGTGCGCACTGGCAGTCAAAGTAGCGCTCTCGAGACTTTATTCGAGTCCAATAGACGACTTTATAGCGCGATAGACTGTCGTAACACGAGTAGAACTCATTTCGGTAGCGGCGTAAGCAGCGGCTTTATATTCGCTGAAGCCTGCGTCAAGGACGACGAAATATACACACAAACATTAAATGCAAAAAAATACAGCTCGCAAAAAGAAATAAAAATATGGCAGAGAAACGGACAAAGTAGAAGACGTGAACGCCTACGAAATACATATACTTACAAAAATCAATGAACAAGACAAAGATAATTAAATCTAAGGAAAAAAAAAAAAACGCGAAGATTGAGATAACGTCAACGCCGAAGTAAGGCATCGCGAAGGGTGAGCGCCCGGGAGAAACTGCGATGATCCTACAGGCAGCTAAGGGCGCTTTTGTGGTCGCGGTTATAAAGCACCTGCGACGTACGCCCCATTAAGCTGGCTAAATAAAATTCTCGCCCCGAGCGTGCGCATAAATGACTTTTTTCCACTTTCCTACCTCTCCAGTGCAAAAAAAAAAGAAGGTCGCGGGTTTATATACGCTTTAAACACGCGCCAGATTGAGCTGCCATTGCCTACCTTCTCTCTTGTCTTACCGAGATGCCTAGACACTGAAGCGGGCGTTCACGAGCCTCTACAAAGGCCTATGCTGAAGAGAAGGACGCCATAGAATCTAAGACGGCAATAACCTGTCCTGCTGTGGAAATGATGAAGTGAAGCGAACGGAATAAGATTAAATAGTCTTGTGGGAATACTCGATTTTGAGTTCGAAGCGAATAATGATTTTGGCCAAATATTTTCGATTCGAATATCGAATAGTCGTTCCACGCCTTTCACTACCCTAGCATAATGCTTAGACGAAAACCCAGCCAAACTATTGAAGGTTGTCCCACTTGTTCATTCATAAGCCAAGGTTAATCTATCTATATTTATGAACTGTGACCTCAAAAAGTCGGATGTCTTGGGATGGTAAGTAAACGACGGGTTTGAAATAAAATGAATCCTATAGAAATGGCCAACTAAGCGCAATTTATTGAATTTACAAATGTAAGATATTTTTTCTTTAATTTCGAGTTAAAAAAATTAATCGGGCATGATGAACGCAGGTTGTAAGGGTATCTCTGCCTAACATATACTCTTGGAAAACAGTCAATGTAATTTTGAAACTTTTACTACCTTGTAGATACTGTAAAACCCTTAATATTCGCGAGTTCTTAATTTTCTCGAACATCACGAATTGAAAAATTTGCGAAATGTAAAGGTGCGTAAAAATTTCGGTCTTTAAGAATTCCAATGCAGATCTCTGGAATTAGCGAAATTTAGCGGCCGCGGCTATGTCCTTTGTGACCGATTCGCGAAAAATAGGGGCCGCGAGAATAAAGGGTTTTACTGTATACACATTCACAAAGTTTCCATTTATTTATTTATACAGTCGGCACGTGTGCACCATCCCGCCTTGAATGTATGGTTTTCTTCCAAGCACGGAATTGCGATATTCATACTTTCTCAAGTGTTTATCGCGGCGGGTTACCCCGTTGAGTGCGCTTCTTACGAAGCACCGATGTAATGCGGAGAAGCAACACCCACGGAACCCGAATCCCCGGATATTGCTACTTCGCAGTGCACCGGTCCTTGGTAAGAAGTGCACTTAGCGGGGCTAACCCGCCGTAATCAACACTTCGAAAAACGCGAATAGTGCCGTTCTTGCCGAAGCGAATATCGAATAGTGTATTATTCCAAACTACTATTCAAAACAGGCGACATACAGCACCATTGAGCCAGCTAAAAAAATGGCCTGGTCGTGGGTCTGTCTTTTTGAGCGCTAACATCCATGTAAGACTCAATGTCTGAAATAAACTTCCATGAACGTTTTAAGCGGCACTTTTGTTGTGACGGGTTAAGGGGTACTGGAAGGCTGAATGGACTGACAAGCTGAATGGTTTTGAAGGCCTCAAGGGCTGAAGGGGTTCGAGGCGCTGAGAGGGTCCCAAACACATCAGGCCTGAAGTGTTATTTTAAGACGCAAACAACAATAGCGTGGTGTTCCACGTTGCAATGCTCACGAGTCTTTCAGCGACACACAGAGATTTCCCAAGATATATCGTGCTATTACCTTTTCTTTTCTTTTAGAGCGCAGCTCTTAGGGGCCCGTTTCCGGCTTGAGCGGCGTCGCCGTCGCCGTCGCCGTCGCCGTCGGCGTAACCGCGCGGTGCATCATGGGAAATGTCCCATAATGCACCGCGCGAGCCCCCCACCGGGGTCACGTGACCTCGTGGGGGGCACGTGACCCCCCCGAGGTCACGTGACCCCGGTGCATCATGGGAAATGTCCCATAATGCACCGCGCGAGCCCCCAACCGGGGTCACGTGACCCCCCGAAGTCACGTGACTCCCCTGAGGTCACGTGACCCCCGCCGATGTCGCGTGACCCCCCATGACGTCATCGTCACTGATGACGTCACCGGCATCCACATCGTCATCGTCATCATCACTGATGACGTCACCGGCATCCACATCGTCATCGTCATCATCACTGATGACGTCACCGGCATCCACATCGTCATCGTCATCATCACTGATGACGTCACCGGCATCCGCATCGTCATCGTCATCATCACTGATGACGTTACCGACATCCGCATCGTCATCGTCATCATCACTGATGACGTCAGCAGTGACGTCACTGATGTCGTCACCGGCATCCACATCGTCATCGTCATCGTCACTGATGAAGTCACCGGCATCCGCATCGTCATCGTCATCATCACTGATGACGTCACCGGCATCCGCATCGTCATCATCACTGCTGACGTTACCGACATCCGCATCGTCATCGCCATCATCACTGAGGACGTCATCAGCGACGTCACTGATGACGTCACCGACATTCGCATCGTCATCGTCATCATCACGGGTGAAGTCATCAGTGACGTCACTAATGACGTCATTGGTACCCGCATCGTCATCGTCAATGATGACGTCATCAGTGACCTCAGTGATGACATCATCGGCATTGGGGGTCACGTGACCCCCAAGGTCACGGGACCCCCCAAGGTCAAGTGACCCCCCCCCTGGTTAGTTTAACCCCCTCCCCAGTGCCCTTCCCTGCTCCTCCTCAAGAGCTGCGCTCTAATTCGGCGTTACAGGGAGTTGTAAGCAGCCTTCACTTTTTTTTGTTATAAAATAGTGGTTTGTCAGTGCCATCTTTACGTTTGATATATTTATACATGCACTTCGGGTTTGACCCTAGTGTGATTAGATCTAAAATACAACCATTCAGCCAAAGCGGTGTAATTTTTCAATACAGCTGGAAACGAAGCTTACAATCGATTCTATGTCGCTCAAATCACTCGAGAAGTATCCAACTTTATTTTGATTGTCTCAAAATAAACTATTTTCGAACGGTAGTTCTTGCTTTCCTTACGAATTTTACAGCAGAATATCACACACACACACACACACACACACACACACACACACACACACACACACACACACACACACACACACACACATACGCGCGCGCGCACGCCCGCTTGCACGCACGCACACACACGCACGCACGCACATACGCACACACACACGCAAGCACGCACGCACGCACACGCACGCACGCACGCACGCACGCACGCACGCGCACACACACAGAAACACACACACACACATTTGTGTCTTAGCGATGTGTAAGACGAAACAATCCCCGATCTGAAAAAAAAACAGTTCATCGCAAAATATGCTGGAACGACATAAGAGCGGAGCTTATGGTTGGTTCACACACTTTCGTGAGTCTGACCGAGTGCGACTGCAACGGCTTGCGACATTCATCCTTTTATGGGTTGCTATGGCAACAGCTGCGCCGGCCTCAACAAAACGGGGCAAAAACCGGTTTCGTTGGAGCCGACGCAGCCGTCGCCATAGCAACCCGTAAGAGGATTAACGTCCCAAGCCGTTGTTGCAGCTGCACGCGGTCGAACTCAAAGCAAGTGTGTGAATCGCTCTTTACGGGCCGCATCCCAAAAGAGTCGCGGAATGCATGCGGCTTGCGGGCCGCGTGTTTGAGACCCTGATAGGCAGTGGTCCCGAATGAACACACCGATAGTGTTCACAACGAATATATTATAATAAAAAAATCACATATAAAAATATGTAATTGTAGCTCTCTTTAACTCACTGCCATCTTTTTGATAATTTTTTTTCTTTTCTTATACCAATTACAATAACGGTTACGCTAAGTTCAGCAGTATCGAAAGAAAAACACGTTACGTTTAGGGTAAGAGACATTAAATAAAAATTGGTGAGTAAAGCTTCCTACTATTTGATTGAGTAACGAGTAACCATATCTAGAAATGGTTTAGCAATGCTAAAATTTCTCATATTTTAACATATCAATGGCACATTATGGCACCTGGTATGATTGGCCTTATGCCAACCACGTAACCCAAAGCTGGTATTGCGAAAATGACTAAATGATTGCCTGAAGTGAATATTATAAGGTTTACTGCAATTCTGATTATCCTGTATCATACCATTAAATAAGATATTTAGAGTGTTCCTTTTTTTCAAAAACCTCTTCACGGTGTTTTTCCTTCCACATTGAAAGCAAAGTCGATTGCTAAACAGATCGACAAAGAACCTGTTAGTCCCGAAAGCTTTCTGTCAATATCTCAATTGTCAACAAGTAAGTGCAGTATTGTTTGATGTTATCACTACCGAGAGGTTTTTTTTTTTCAATTTCATGTTAGGTAGTTAAGTCCAATGTTAAAATATTTCATTTTTATCATTATTTATACCAGAAGTTCAGGCGCACAAGGCATTGTCCTTCTGATGAGAAGCACATGAGCTACCGAAAGTGTATTTTACATCTTTATTTATGCCTTGCTCGCGAAATATAGTAACTAAACATCAACTCGCGTGTGCGCCACATTCTATAATATTTCGTTACTCCACATGCAACATGTAAGATAGAGGATGTAACACGACAACTGTTGAGCTGGCAGGAAGAGCGTTCAAGAAAGCGATGCGACTAGCCACACCATGTCCCAGAGACGGGAGCCAAGAGGCAATCCCCGCTTCAGTCGAGCAGGAAAATAAAAGGAAAACACAAAAAAGAGGTCCTTATAGGCCACATGAAGACTTAGGAAATCCCTTAGGAATAAAGCTGGAAAGCATCGATACATTCCAAACATTTTGGTAACACCTCTTTATTGCATCCTCTCCCGGCTCTTCTCAGAAAAACGCAGTACAACATAGATGTCATCCGAATAACTGAAGAAATAGCTACATTTTCCGGAAGAAGGCTATATGATAGTAACACAGTATTAATCATTAATCATTGCTTTACTCCGTTTCACCTTACGATAGAACGCAGCAGCTAGACGCCACGAGCCACGGGAGTCAATCCAGTGTTGTACGAAACGGCGTTCCTGGAACGCGTTGCTTTTAGGAGGAACGAAGGAACGCCGTTCAATTTTGCATCGGTAGAACTGGAGCGGGAACTCACTACATTTTTACGGGAACGTAAAAAAAAACGGCGTTCCTTTTTTTTTGTTTTTGTTTTTGTTTTGTGCAGTGGGGTAATTTTTCTTTTATTTCAAAGAGAAAAAGTCTAAAAGTATAAAAACTACATCTTCACGAAGAGAAGGACCTTGTTAAATTTTTGGCGACTTATCTTCGGGTTTATTTTGTGTGGTCCTCGTTTAGGTAAAGTCGGGTGCAGGAGAGCTAATGGACATAGATTTCTTTTTTCAGTTCCCGAGACTGCGGTACAAAAAGCAAATCTTTTAGTCGAAGAAAACTGCACAGAAAGAGAGACGTTTCAAACTCAGCTACTCTCTTTGCTTCGACGAATGCTCACACACTCAAGAATCTTTGGCCGACTACAGCCATTACTGAACTTCCACAAATAGACCTACAGTTACAACAAAGTACCAGATTACCAGACATCGAACACAGCCTTACCCTTGTATCCCAAACATTGGTCACTTAAAATATACTCAAAAATTAGTAATCATTCATTCTCCCCTTGTCCCCAGCCTTCCAACTAAACAAGAAATCCAACCTTCACGAAGAAGGACTAGTAGTTGTCAAGACTGGCCTTCCAAAAGCTCTACCCTCTTCGTCACTTGCTGGTCTTACGGAGAGCAACCCCGAGAAGCAACTCGTGTTAAAAGAAAACTAAAACGCTTTTGTATATGAAAAAAAACCTTTATTGTCGTCATTTGGCCTCCAGGATCACAAATATCGAGATTATTGTTCAATTGGGCGCACGGAGGAGGCAGAAATTAATTTTTAAAGTACTGTTGAAGCCCCTCCTTCCCGGGGTGTAACGTTATATTAGGAGTTTTCGGAATCTAAGCTTTTGCGCATCTTCTGCGCCTGTCGAAGCACCCGCACTCTTGCTATTTTCAAAAAGGTCAAAAAGCGACGTCACGATTGGGTCAGTGCGGGGGAATATACCTGACATGCTTGCAAGTGCACGCGCTGAACACACGTGTTTGGCGGCCCAAAGATCCTAGTATGACGTCATGACAGGTCGAATGTTTTTCGTGTTTTCTCGCCTTTAGTTACATATTCGGGGAACACGAACGTGATATTCAGTTTCACGGGATAAAAATACGCCAGAATTCACGTCTAACTCGTTTTCTTCAGGAAGTGTTTCAGCTTCCCTTTAGGTTCGAACAAAGGACTTTGTTAGGTTGTAAAATGCTCCTGCAATGTGGGGTAACAGTACATTTGACTTGTCCGAATCGCCCACCATAAACATGAATATGGTTAAAAGTTGAGATTTTTAAAGGTAAATATATCAACAAATTAAACCCTGCTTCCGCTTGTTTTCTTCTCCTAGTCCTCTTCCATCCCGGCATTCAAATTCGTAACTTCCGATTTGATGGCATAGATAAAAAGAACATTTTTTTCATGACTTAACTAAATATGGTAATCATCAAAATACAAACGTAACATGTATGTAAAGATACGTTCCGTTTTTTTTTTTTTTTATTTAAGTGAAACGGGAACTACTCTCTTTTTCACATATGGAACTTGTAACGGGAACGCGTTCCAAAAATCAGAAAGAACGAAGCACGATCTTTCATTTCTTTTTCTGAGGAACGTGGACAACACTGAGTGAATCCAATGCAGTGTACAGGGTTCGGTCATGTGAGTTGTCCCCGCGGAGATCAGGTAATAACGCTCAGTATAATCAAGGCCTGTGCACATCCTCTTCCTCGATGAAACGTCTTCATAATCAGATAGCGCCAACTGAGCAATCCTACCCGAACCCGATGCCGAACGTCTTTCGACGCGTTGATGGAACACGAGGCCCAGCCGAGCACTCTCAAAATTAAGGGGCGGTGGGAGCTGCACTCCTTGTCCCATATGTAGTAAACCAAAACTTACTTTCGACGTTCAGTCTCCTGAAGTCTATCTGTCGATACCAACTTTTACGAGAGGCTTGGTAGCACTGTGATACAACTTACTAAATAGCTAAAGTACGTATCAAAGATTACAAAAAAAAACAGAGAGGTTTTGCAGCAGGGCCCACAAAAAACTGGAGTGTTTTCTTGCAGTATTCAATCCGTACAGTAGACACTTTAATACGTTGTATTACTCCACAATCAATCCACTCGTGAAAGACGCAGGGAAATATTCGACGCAGTCTGAGCAACAATGCAGGGTTCGGGACTCAGGCGCAAAAATGCCGTTTTGCTGCAATTTGTGACGTATGCGCGGTGCCCAATATTCCGCCGAAGCAAACTGGACTGCCGCTTTAACCGCCTTACAGCCCAGTAGACAAGGGTGACAGCTCAGAGGGTGACTAAGTATTTTTAAGGTGGCAATTTTCTTCCAGTGTGCAGCTAAAGAGTTGCGAGGTTGTTTTTTTTGTTTCTATTTTTCTGCTGATGGTGATCACCTCATTTGAGTAAGCGGGCTCGATCGCTTCATTGTCCCTGTATATCTCTGAGCGAACCCAGTTGCCTTGCTGTAATTCAGATGACGCCTATAATTCGAGGAATAAGCTGAAATACCGGATTTCAGAGCAGCAAGCGTGTGGTGGAAGTCTGTGGGGTTTGGTTTATACCCGAGCCCTACTTTTCTACATCACGCGGGGTTACAATGAGTTACAACAGTGGACGGAGTTCAGTGTTATCTCGCGTTCGCGTATACACGTCGCAGTCACCAATTGTAACATTGCGCACCACATTCTGGGGCTGCCTTGTACTTCAATTCTTTCGTCCGAAAAATTAGTTTGACATGAAAATATCTTTCTGCCTCCGTCATTTCTGTTTTGATATCTGTCACCCCAGAGCCTGCGCTTTCCAACCACCCACAACAAGACGACACTCAATCTTTACATCTAAAAACCTCGGCTGAATATGTGAACAAAATAAAACATTCCACCTTATTTTCTTTTACGCTTGTGCAGCCAGAAAGTTGCCAGAAACTTTCTTACTTTAATCGTAATAGTTGTCACGATAAGTATTAAAAAAATATATGCGCGAATTATTTATGAAAAGGGAAACATACGAGGTGATTAAGCGTTGGCGCCTTCTAATGAACAGAGGGGCTAGACTGACGCGTGAAAAAATAAAAAGCCGCGCATTCCATATAAAAAAAAACTATGATTTTTATTTTGGGTGGACGTTGAACCCTGAGCTCCGGAAGTTAAGCGTTTAAACAAAATCAGCCAAAGACAAAAACGCAAAGTTTGGCTCCCGTCTAGACCTCTTCAGCAGAAAAAAAAATAAATAAAACGCGGAAGTAGAGGTAGGGTCAGATTAAAGTTCCGTTCCAACACTGCCTGCCAGTAAGCCGTTCTAGAGGCATACCCGTAAGAAACTCCGGGGGTTCACTTTATGGGCGGGAAATTTACGATGAGAACTGGCGACGCTGGAAGAGGTCGATTTCCTTGAAATATTAAAACACGTCCTGGTTACTAATATGAGAATCGTGCGCTGTTAGCTTATTGGCGGTTGTGTTATGTAATCTGGGGTTACAAACAAATCTGATGCCCCGCTTCTGAAAACTGATGCATGCCTCTTAAAACCAAAACACGTAAAGCTATATGCGTGTGTCTCGTCATAACTAATCAAAATTAGCACATCATCTTTGTGCCGCACCCTCGCAAACGGCACTCTTCTACACGAAAAAAATTCCTGTTATTTATACAACAGCGTTTCTCAAACATTTCAATCTCCATCAACCCTCATCTACATGGAATCGCAGCAGAGGAGCCTCTCCCGGTCTCGGCAGTGACACAGTAAGGCACTGAGGACATTTGTTTGCATTGCAAAACAATATTGAAGATAATAGGAAGCGCTTTGGGCCTATACTAATTACTAACACACAAGTGGGTGACCGGATCCGCTGAAATAGTGCCTAAGCTGGAAACATGCTTTACGTAAGGTAAATTTTTTTTTTTTTTTTAAAGTTTGGGAAACCTTTTAAGTATAGTCTAGAAACACAGCTGGAAAACTCAAGCTATAGACCAAGCAACGGCCCAGTCGCCTCTCCGCTGAGGTGGAGCTGCTGTCGGCACCTGTGCGTGAATGAAACAATACACCGTGCATGAAACAATACACGCCTGACGTGAGCCGTCTGCATGCGCGGTCGCCTCACCTCACGCGTATATTGTTTCTGTGCCTACGCAGCGCCCACACCTGGTGTGGCAAAGGCGGGCTTGTTTATAAGCATCGAGTTGGCGTATAACGTATGTGGAAAATTCACTTGGATCGCATTATTTCAAACGCCAACTTAGTGTTGGAATGCCTACACAAAATTTCTCATTAGCCCCTGTTATTAAAATTAATTTTATGTAGGAGGCTAGTACGATCAAACTTCGAGTACGCTTCTCCATGGTCGTTGCCGCAACGCCGTATTAAATCATAAAGTTTTTCGAAAGCTTTTGCACGACTTATTTCTTGCACCCGTCATATCATGTCCAAAAAGAGACGTCATATTGCCACGCGCGTCGGCGAGCAAGCGCGTGCGTGGCCGAGTGGTGGCTGAGTGGTTGCCGCGATTGACTATCGCGCGGAAGGTGTAGGTTCGATTCCAGTCAGCGGACTGTCCTTTTATTTATTTATTCAACTTGTAAGGTCGAGAACATTTTCGCCTGATCAAGTTACGAATGTCCTACACGACGAAAGTTCTACACCGAATGAGCCAGAAGTCTACGAGGGTACATAGGGACTCCGAAAGGCAAGCGGAGTCAGTCTCGCCCCTGCGCTCAATCCTGCGGTTTCGCCGACATCGACGCCCGCGACGCTCTGCTGTTTTCTTCTGTTCCCCTTTTTTTTTTTTTCGGGGACAAGTTCGCCTTATTAAACGTTTAGTTTCTTCAGTTACTTTCGCCTCATCAAATGCCGTTCGTGACAATATAATTTGTACGTTGATCTTTTTTTGCGCTTTAGCCTATCTTGCATAATTTTCCCCAAATTATCTACATTAACTTTCATCTAAAAAATAAGCTACTATTTCCAGTTCCATACATTTCTTCTCGCATTTATTATGAATTTAAAGTCTGGATTTATCACAGTCACACAACTGCGTAAATTTATATTTTATACCGAAATCGGAATTCAACTGAAACAAGGGTTTTCGCCTCTGAGCGATGCTGTTAGCAATACATTTATATAAAAAAAAAAGGATAATTACCAAGCAATCTTGCTTTGAGGTTCCGGGCCGCTCAAAGTTTTTTCGCATATTTATGTTAGTCTTGTTTTCTTGTGGTGTCAAACTCGTTTCTATGACTAGCTCCGCTTTTTTGCCAGCCAGTCAACGGAGTCAACGGCCTGATTGTTGACGAGCGTTGTCGAGGCACGCACTGCTCCTATACAATGTATGAGCTGGGGCCGGCTGACGTGCTTTGGGGCTTTGGGTACCGCGGATATCACAGTGAAAAGGCGGCTTCTGAAGGAAAGGAGGTACGAAGTAGCGCGCTGTATTTTCAAATTTAGCGAAAAGCAAGCTTTTGACTTTCTACTATCTTGCTTTTGACCCACTAAGCGATATGCCATTAGTAAACTTCTATCTCATGGCCGCTTTGAGTTCGGTGCGCTCCCCATCTACAAAATGTTCCGAGCACACTCAAGAGCGTCGCGTTGGGGAAAAGTCTTTTCGGTTTACGGATGCAAGTCACTGCCGTAGGAGTCCTGATCATTAGGAAAGGGATGGAGTTTGAAGACATCGTAGCAGCAGTCGCCTTGTAAAATCCCGTGCGCGATACCTATGTCCTCTGATAACATTCTGCACTCTGGGCTGTTATTTGTGCAGCAAATTACCGGTAATTAGTGTCCCGATAACCAGGGGATTGTCTTCATTAAAGGCGTGAGACCTTACTAAATCTACAAGTGAAGAAATCGAGGAAACGGCTAAGAAAACATATGAACTTGAAGCAACACACGCGTCCAAGGCGTTCATCCGGATCTCCCGCTCGTTCCTAACTAGCCAGCAGACCTGGGAAGTAATTCGTTACTTTTTACAGTAAATTTGTAATCGCCATTTTACTTTTTTTCGGAAATAATTTCTAATGTAACTTTGTTTCAAAATATTAATAACGGATTTATTTAATTACTCGTTACATTTTTTTTAAATATGAGCCTAATACAGTAACTGAAGCAACACGAGCAGAACATTCAGCAGCATAACGAGACCAAGTTCAACAAAATAGAAAACATTAGGAAGGGGAGAATAGCTGAAAAAAAACACGATTTTTTTGTATGACCGGTCACTAGAACCACAAGAAAAATGGGCAAGGCATGTACAAATAAAAAAGAAAGACAAAGATCTAGTACGACAACGGCGAGTAGGCTCCCCGTCGTTTTCCATCGCGTCTTTCTTCTCCCGGGCACGAGAAAGCTCTTCGTGTTTATTAAACAAACAAACAAACAAACAAGCAAATTAGTCGTTAGTTCTTTATGCAGCAGGAGTTTAGTCAGCCAAAACATGGCGATGTTGTTACCCGCTTTAGATAAGCAATTTAGCCAGTGCAGTACGACGGCTTGCTTGGGGTCTTTAACGTGCACGCCGTAGTAATACACGACCGCACTCCGGTACGACGCCCATCCAAATCGAAACGGGCAGGGGTGGGGATTGAACCCAGGATCCCTGGTTTTGCAACTCGAACTTTCGCTCTACGTGCTCCAAGCTGTTGTGCGCTAACCCACTCGGCCACCGATCCGACTTCGTATTTATCTGTTTTTGTATTTTACGCCGTTTCACCCTTTCCAACTTCTTCAACGTCTCCCGCCACCTGCACAGACATCAAACGCGGGTGCGCACCCCCTCGATTTGCGGGTTCACAACTCGCGTAAGAGACGATGTAGCCTCGCGCGAAGGGGTCGAATTATCTTTGTCTTTGATGTGCTACTTCATTTTAGCACGCTCTTGAGGCACGGGCCGCACGGCTGAAAAGCGCCCGGCGTGTGGCTAAGACCATCGTCTTCGAGTGTACGGACGATACATCTTTTGGTTTACATGTCTGGGCACGGTGGTAGAGTCCACTCCTCACTTTACAGTCAACTTTCAATATAAAGGGAAAGGGGGGAGGGGTGTCAGGCTACCTAAGGAGTGCTGACAGAGAGAGAGAGAGAGCGTACAAGTGGTGAGATCCTCTATTGCTTTTGAGAGACCGATGGCCACCGCTCCTCTCGCACTTTATGCCCTCCCCTCCCCTGGCCTCCACGAATAAAAGTAAGAACCGATAAACGATCGCTAACAAGTAACCGCCACTTTTTATCTGACTGGTCGAGTTTTCGGTCATAGTGTGTCGGTCGTCTCCACGGCCATCTCTTAATGACATGTTCAAGATAAGGAAAACGGAAACCTAGAGTTTCAGTACATAGATTGGTTGCAAAAAAAAAACATGCACTGTCATCAGCAAGAACAACAAACTATAGAGCGACACGCTCTTTACAAACAAGCCCACGTTTGCCCACACCAGGTGTGGGCACTGCGCATGCGCAGAAACCAAATTTGGAAGGAGTGAAGCGTTCGCGCATGCACAGTGCCGTTGACAGCGCCACCGCAGCTGCGTGACGTCAGGGCCGGGTGTTGGTCTATACTCTACTGAAACACATCAAGGTAAGCTGGGACACCCGCATTCTGCATTGGTATATATACATTGGAACGTTAAAACCAAGCTTTTCTTCTTCTTTTTTTTTTTTGTGAACAACACGCAAAACATTAGAGTTTTAACGGAGCTTTCGTAGGTCCCTTCTTAGCTCCGAATCTCGTAGCGGAGGTAGACGCTGCTACTGAGCATGCGCACCGGAAGCTTTGTCCGCATAATTCCAGGGGTCATTTCCGGAGGCCGTAAGCTAGCGGGATGGCGGGTGTGGTTGCAGCTTTCGGTGCCTTGCCTGCTTACAAGTGAACGGAGTGCACCTACACTCTGTCTCTTAAATGCAATATTTTATTTTTACAAGGACTACCATAATACGGGCGTATGAAAAACAAAAAATATTTTTGCAGAACATTTCTGAAAAATATCTACGTTGTTTGTATTGCTTTCTGGATAAGTATACGGAAAAAGTAACGTGAAAGTGATTTGTAACGTAACGAGTAAAGTATTCCGTTAGTTTTCAGCGAAAGTAATTTGCAACGGTAATCCATCATATTTGAGGCTCGGTAATTTGCAATAGACTACTTCCATAAAGCCCTGCATGCAACACGGCGCGCATTGCACTCTGGGAACTGGTTGGCCAGGGAGAAGAGTGGCGTGGTTTCGGTTTCGATCGACAAGTCCACAAGAGATTATACACAAAGCAAAAAAAGTATTTGCACGAAGCGTGGACTATAAACGGCTGTTATCTCACGTTTTCTGGTCCCGAGAGCGTCATTTGTGGTCCCTAAACCAACCTAAATTGCCAGACCTCGAAGCTTTAGCACAAGTGCGAACTTGTATTTTTGTACTTGAGCCTTTTTGTTAGCTTTTCGAGGTATGTGGACGAGCCAGTGCTCGGAATCTGGACGCTGCGAAGCTCGAGGATCTTGCCTGTGTACGAATCAACAAGTTGTAGCAAGCAATAAGTATGCATTTATCGAGCTCGCGCCTTTATATTGGTGTTGTTGATAAGGAAGTTTGTTTGTTTCGTGCGTCCACAGACGAAATACAACCTTTTGCAATTACTGTTTTTTTTTAATACGCCTGAGTACGCGACGTAAAACTCGGAGTCGCCATTGCATGGGCTGCATTTGAACACACTTCTCATCTCTTATCTATACTGACCCGCAGCACTGCACGAAGTGAAGTCCCCACCCGTTTCCATTCCACTAATATTCAACATTGCTTATGCGCATAAAGTTATCCTGCAATCCTACAGGCATATTCGCACATACCAACCGTTCAGGAACAGATCTTGGGCGTCAGTAAAAGCTCGTCCAAAAAGGCTTATTGAGTAGGGGACGCGTGTTAGGGCCTCCGTCGTAGCTAGCCGATCTCAGCGTTTGTGAAAACTTAATCTTTTATCAGCATAAAATTTGAGTGTGAGATATGTGATGACACGAGGAAGACATCATAGTAACTTTTGTGCAGTAGTGAGGTCGAATTTATAGCGTTTCCTCAAAACTTCATGCGCCAACGCTGGGCTCAACTTTGAGACTCCTGTGAGGATGCGGCTAGCTTTTCGCCTAGTGAAGTAACAAGAAGCGGACGCTTGGCAAACAAAATACGTGTAGGGATCAAGGTGACCAGATTTCAGTTGTAGTTCACTGGTACTAGACGGGATTACTGACATTGAGCTCAAAGATGCACTCGTGGGGTGAGGTGACTAAGCCACGTCTTGCTACGTTTGCATACGCACGCACAATATCCGGTGTTTCGGGAACCAAGGGAAGTGCCCCGGTCTTCGTTTTGTATCGCTCGAGAATGAGTGTATTGTACATTCGTAAAAAGTCAGATGATCGAAAACGCAAGCAGCGCGTTCGGTCGTGCCATGACAGCATGAGATGACGCTGCTCAGTCGAAAGCGAAACTGAGTGGCCAACTAGTTCCCAGAGTGCACTACGTGGCATTTCGCCGCGATGGGGCGCGTCGGTTTTGGAAGAAGTCAATTGTAATCTATTACAGTTTTTACGTAACGAGCACAAGTCTGCTAGCCAGGAAGGAGGAAAGCGCCGGTAGCCTTTTCCCATTTTTTCTCTTGCCCCGTAAAGCAATTTCTCCTCTCCACACAGTTTCCTGCCGTCCATCATGGCAAATCCTTCTCTCCCAGTAGTTTCGCGGCGCCATTACCGAGCAAGAGAAGACGCCATGGGCTACTCCGGTGGCCCAGCCCGTGGCTAATAGCCCTTTTTTATTTGGCGGTAAACTCAGTGGTGCAATATATTGGGTAGCCCCGGCACACTTCCGGCTCACGTAGATTTCCGAATTTTTTCCTCGTCATTCTTTTATTATAAGAGTGAATTATGTCTGAGAATATCATGAGTAGTCTTTTCCTGAAGATAGCGTGTATATTTGATTTCATAAATATTGCGAAACCCGCCGTATAGTTTCGAACCGGAAGTTGTTGGGTACTATTTGCACACTGGCTCCCCCATGTTTCAACTCACGCGAGAAAGGTAGAATACCCATTGCGGATAGCGTGCCTCGGATTGAAGACATGTGCCCCTTAAAGTACTACAGCGACGATTTTGCATTCCACCGTGTAAAATATAGCGGTTGTGTAGCGTTATCTGAACTAATTTCTGAGCGAGAATGTCTCTGACGAGTAATCTGCTTGAGAGCAGTTAGCGCGGCTTGTACGCTTGTACTTGAGGTCGGGTGGTCGCGAATCGCGATGAAAACCAAAATATTCAGTTTGAAGCTCAATGTAGTGCTGGTTGTTTTGGGGCATTAGCGCACACCGATATTCCGTTTGATAGTATGCTGTAGCATGTGCCAAGAACAGGTAACTGAGAGAGAGAGCAATGTCTTGTAAGCATGACAATCTTGACCGAAATTGAGAAGATGGAAAGCCCAGCCATCTCTTTCGTCATAGACTAAAGTTTATTTTACTTTTGACAAAAGTGTGACAACTTAGAATGCTATTTGCGCGAAAGCGCCAATCACTCTCGCGGACTCAATGTAGGACCTTATGTGAACAGGTAACTGAGAGGGAGCAATGTCTTGTGAGCACGAAAATCTTGACCGAAATTGAGAGGATGGAAAGCACTGCCATCTCTTTTGTCATAGACTAAAGTTTATTTTACTTTTGACAAAAGTGTAACAACTTAGAATACTATATGCGCGAAGGCACCAATCACTCTCGCGGACTAAATTTAGGACATTATGCGGGTGGTCACTGACAAGGTGAAAACAACAAAGAATGTAGAGAGCTCTTTCAATTCTCGATGAGGTCTTCAGAAGCCAATATCAATATTTTATTTAATTACACAAATCAATCTATAACGAACACACTTTTTATAATCGTACAAAACAAACAATAGGCAAATGTTTACGAATATCCTTGTAACGAAGCAATAATAGAACATTGGTCACGGCGTCCGTCATTGTGATGCTTCCGCTACCAAATTTCTTTGAAGTCATTTGCTCTCGCTGTGCTTCGACATTAAAAGTTCCTTCCAAAAATATTTCATTGAAGTTTGTAGAGACATCAAAATTGTTTTGTGTACTTGACATCTAAAAATATCCTAACAGTAAACAAGGTACTGCTAGGCTTGCCTAGTAAAATAAATTACAGGAGGACACACTTAAGAATGCTTACGTGTAGGAATGCGAAAGCATTCGTATACGTAGCGTACTCATACTATACTTTGCAGGTGCAGGCCGGGTTATGGATAGCGGCGGGTGCGGGCTTCTGTGGCGGCGCGCGGGAGCAGCGCCGCACTGTGGGGTGGCGTTCTTTGGAACTATCCGGCGCGCGGGCCGCGTCGCAGCCATTTTAATAGCCGCTACGCGCGGAGGCAATTTCACTGCCGTTTTTCGCGGTTACGGACAACGCCGGCTCCGCTCCATGTGAAGGTTAATGCTTTCACATTAAAAGTAAAACAAAAGTGGCCCACACTGGCAGCAATCACTGTACAAAGCGCGGATCAGCTAGTTTCGCCCTTG
This sequence comes from Ixodes scapularis, assembly GCF_016920785.2. Classification (NCBI taxonomy): domain Eukaryota; kingdom Metazoa; phylum Arthropoda; class Arachnida; order Ixodida; family Ixodidae; genus Ixodes; species Ixodes scapularis. The sequence goes on along the minus strand of NW_024609839.1, from coordinate 70,000,476 downwards.
CTGAGTCACGGCGATGGGTGTCAGTAGCAAGACCCGCCGCGTGGGCTTATGGGAAGAATTTTGGTACATTGTCGAATCAACGTCAAACGCGATCCACTCGAAGAGTGGAGTTAAAAACCGCCATAAAGGGAGAGGGGAGGGAGAGGAAGAAATTCCTTTTTCTTTGCCCAGACAACAGACTGCGCTAGCTTCAAGAACCAGTGACAGGTCAATATCTTTTTTTTTTTCTTTTTTATTATCCGAAACTATAGAAAACGATGTCTGGACATTACCCTCAAAATCCGAAACCTTTGAACTCAGTATTTGTGAAGTAGAAAACAATTTCCAAGCGCCGAATTTGAAGTTCCCGCGCGATCCGCGCCAGTGCAGTCACGTCAAAGATTGAGTCGTCCTGCAACTCGAGTTTTCTCTCACGCTTCCATTTTGGGTTCGCCCAAATCACGCGATCAACCGCTCCGAACGTGCCGCCTACTACTGTGAGTAGACGTCGCATCACTTTCGAGTTTGAAGTTCTTTTAGGGTACTTCTAGCGAAAATAATTTTAAACGGTGTTAGATCGAAGACAACGCAAATGAACTTTTGTGAAGGACGTCAGGGGCCACGTCGCGCCGGCTCTGCGTGAAAGGCTGCCCCGGCGGAGTCACAACCGAAACTACGGTACACAGACACCAAACCCAGTTGTTTTGACCGTTGGACGATTTCCTTTTTGAAATCCGAGAGGTCGCTGGGTACCGAACATCGGGACGTCGGGGGAAAACTTCGTCCGATTCCCCTAATCAACGACCATCCTCAGTGCTACATGCATCGAACGCCGCCATGTTTTCCGAGGGAGGTAAAAAGCCAGGAGGCGACATCACTCCGAACTCCGATTTTTGGTATTTCAAAAAGAAGGGCCAAAGTGCTTTCGCAGCTGTGTATATATAAAAAAAAATGTTTTAGTATTGCCGTTATTAAATATTGTCACGGGTGGTGAGTCGTGACCAATAAACAAGAAATAAATAAACGTTTAATGTGGCGAACTTGTGCCAAAAATAAAGAAGGAAACAGAAGAAAGCAGAGCGTCGCGGGCGTCGAAGTCGGCGTGTCAGCAGAATCGAGCGCTGGGGCGAGACTGACTCGACAAGGTCGCGGGCGGCCTCTTATCTAGAGTGCGCCGCTATCTCGAAGATTCGGCGAAAGCGGTTCGAGCGGCGCGTGATCGGGGCGAGAATGAACACGCACTTTCTAGAAAACAAAAGCAGGGATGAATGATAGAAGTTACGTGCGGTACATGAATAAACGGGAACTTTCTGGAGGACCGTGACCGAGCGTTGCTTTCTCAGCCTTGCGCGCGGCATTACTCCCCCCTTTAAAAGTGCATCGCCCCGATGCAGTGTAAAACAAATCAAAATAAAAAAAGAACGATAAACTAAAGAGTCTTTTGGAGCACAAAAGGTCCACAGTCCTATCGAGCGTAGTACGGCTTCAGGCGCACGACGTGGACGACCTCAGGTCGTGGTGGGCGGCGTGACGATGTTCGTGTTCCGTCGGGCATCACCTCGTAGTTCAGCTCGCCGAGACGACGAAGTACTTTGTATGGTCCAAAGTACCGTTTCAGCAGTTTCTCACTGAGGCCGCGGCGACGGATGGGCGTCCATACCCACACCCTATCTCCGGGCTGGAAGTGGACGTCCCTGCGACGAAGGTTGTAGCGGCCGGCGTCGACGCGTTGCTGGTCTTGAATCAGGAGTCGGGCGAGCTGGCGAACTTCTTCGGCGCGTTGAGCAACCGCCTGGGCGTCGTCGCTCTCGTTGTCAGATGGCTCATGGGGCAGCATGGCGTCCAGCATGGTCGTTACCTTCCGACCATGTACCAGCTGGAAAGGGGTGAATCCAGTGGTCTCTTGAACCGCCGTATTGTAGGCGAACGTGACGTAGGGGAGCACCTCGTCCCACGTCTTGTGCTCTACGTCGACGTACATAGAGATCATATCGGCGATTGTCTTGTTGAGTCGCTCCGTCAGCCCGTTGGTCTGCGGGTGGTACGCAGTTGTACGACGATGGCTGGTGTGACTGAGTCGGAGGATTTCTTGGGTCAGTTGTGCCATGAACGATGATCCGCGATCTGTAATCAGAACTTCTGGAGCGCCGTGCCGGAGGACGATGGACTCAATGAAAAACTTGGCAACTTCCACAGCAGTCCCCGAAGGAAGAGCTTTCGTTTCGGCGTACCGCGTGAGATAATCTGTGGCGACAATGATCCAGCGGTTCCCCGACGTCGAAGGCGGAAAAGGACCAAGTAGATCCATTCCGATCTGCTGGAAGGGTGCAGTTGGAGGAGAAATAGGCTGCAGGAGTCCGGCCGGCCTCGTCGGAGGTTTCTTGCGTCGCTGGCACTCGTGGCATGATCGCGTGTACAGGTGGACGGTCTTGGGGAGCTTGGGCCAGTAATACTTTTCACGAATACGGGCCAGTGTCCGGCTGTATCCGAGGTGTCCGGACGTCGGGTCGTCGTGACATGCTTGAAAGATCTCCCCTCGAAGGTCGGTCGGTATTACCAGCAGCCACAGCGAGTTGTTGTTCCCGAAGTTCTCTTTGTAGAGTACACCTTGCCGAATGGTGAAGGTCGGCACGGCTCGTGAGAAAACACGGGGTACGGTACCGCCGCGCCCTTCCAGGTGCTCGATTAAGGCTCGCAGCTCCGGATCGTCTCGTTGATGTCGTGCCATGTCATCGGTGTTCACTGCCCCTAGAAAGCACTCGTCATCATCGTCGTCGCTGCTGCCGGAAGGTGTTTCGACAGGGGCCCTGGACAGGCAGTCAGCGTCGCTGTGCTTGTGTCCTGACTTGTAAACCACAGTCACGTTGAACTCTTGTAGCCGGAGGCTCCATCGAGCGAGGCGTCCTGACGGGTCCTTGAGGTTCGCAAGCCAGCAGAGCGAGTGGTGGTCCGTGACTACGCGGAACGGGCTTCCGTACAAGTACGGACGAAACTTCGTGATTGCCCAGACGACCGCAAGGCATTCTTTCTCAGTCGTGGAATAATTTCTCTCTGCCTTGGACAGTGTCCGACTTGCGTAGGCGATGACTCGTTCGGTGCCTTCTTGTACTTGAACTAGTACCGCGCCAAGTCCTGCGTTACTTGCGTCAGTGTGAATCCCGGTGTCCGCATCCTGATCGAAATGTCCAAGAACCGGAGGCGTCTGGAGTCGTCGCTTCAGCTCGTCGAATGCCTGCTGCTGTTCCTTGGCCCATTCGAACCTCTCGGCGTCCTTCGTGAGGTTTGTGAGCGGTGCGGAAATCCGTGCGAAATCCCGAACGAAGCGACGATAGTAGGCGCAAAGTCCGAGGAATCTTCGCACGGCCTTTTTGTCTGTCGGCACTGGAAATGACGCGACGGCGCGAGTCTTCTCAGGGTCTGGGCGCACGCCTTTGTTGCTAACCACGTGACCTAGAAACTTCAGTTCGTCATAGGCGAACCGACACTTTGACGGCTTGAGGGTGAGTCCAGCGGTCCGTATGGCTTGAAGAACAGCTCGGAGTCGTCGCAAGTGCTCGTCGAAGACGCTGGAAAACACCACGACGTCATCGAGGTAGACCAGACAGCTCTGCCACTTCAGTCCTGCCAGTACGGTGTCCATAACACGCTGGAAAGTTGCTGGCGCCGTACATAGTCCGAAGGGCATTACCTTGAACTCGTACAGCCCATCTGGCGTGACGAAAGCTGTCTTCTCTCGGTCCCATTCGTCGACTTCGATCTGCCAGTAGCCGCTCTTCAGGTCCATCGATGAGAAGTATCGAGAGTGGCGCAGCCGGTCTAACGTGTCGTCGATTCGGGGGAGTGGGTAGACGTCTTTCTTCGTCACCGCGTTCAGCTGCCGGTAGTCCACGCAGAACCGAAGCGTTCCGTCCTTCTTCTTAACTAGTACGACTGGAGAGGCCCACGGACTGCTTGATGGCTGGATTATGTCGTCGTTCAGCATCTCTTGAACTTGCTCCTGGATCACCTCCCTTTCTTTAACGGAGACTCTGTACGGTGATCGATGCACAGGGCGCGCGTCGTCCTCGGTAATGATGCGGTGCTTCGCAACGGCTGTTTGGCGCACCTTCGACGACGTCGCAAAGCAGTCACGGTATTCGGCGAGGGGGTTCATCAGCTGCCGTCGTTTTGGGTCCGGAAGCTTAGGGTCGATGTCGAGTTGCGCTGGCGACGTACCGTCTTGCTGAGGTGGCGAGGATTCATCAGTAATGGCGGCGATTTCGGCGGAGTTTCGGAGATCCTCGACGTGGCCAACGGCTGCACCTTTCGTGAGGTGTTGCGTTTCATTCCGGAAGTTCGTCACGAGGACCACAGTGCGGCCATCCTGAAGTTCAGCTACTCCTCGTGCGACGCCTATTCCTCTTCCCAGGAGCAACTGGAGGTTACCTTCCAGAAGAACTTCGCTACGGGTAGCTGCATCGGTCACGACAGGTACGACAACACTTGATCGCGGCGGCAGATTCACGTGGTCGGCAGCGACTCGGACGGCGGCTGACGCAGTTTGGAGTTTCTCTGAAGGCGGAACAGGTGTCCGCAGCGTCAATCTGTTTTCTCCAAGGTCGATGACGGCGCCGTATTCACACAAAAAGTCCATGCCGAGAATGACGTCTCTGGAACAGTCTTGTAGAATGACGAATTTCACAGGACACGTCTCGCCGTGAATTTCGACGCGAGCGGTGCACCTTCCGACAGGCGTGATGAGGTGTCCTCCGGCGGTTCGTATCTGCGGTCCATCCCACGGCGTCGTGACTTTTCGAAGGTGGCGAGAGAGCCTCCCACTCAATACTGAGTAGTCTGCCCCGGTGTCAACGAGTGCCGACGCGTTTTGGCCATCGATAACAATGTTTAGGTTGTTGGACACCGTTGCAGGCGCGTCGGTGCAATGCGGGGCGTCGAGAGAGTGGGAGCGCTCCGGCGTTCTTGGAGGCTGTTTGCTTCCGTCGTTTTCGGCAACGTCACCTCCAGGCGTTGCCGCACTCAGTTTTCCCGACGACCCAGGGGAGACAGGCTCTCTCGGCGGGATCGTGGCGCTGGGGAGGGTGAACATCGTGGCGATGGGGAGCGGGCTTCACGGCGGAGTGACGACACTGGGGAGGGGGAACGTCGGAGGTACTCCTCGATGTTGTGAGGGCGTTCGCCGTACCTCGGGCGTGGGTCGTTCGGGTGGAACCCACGCAGGCCCATTTGCCGGTAGGGACAATGACGGTAGATATGGTCGGCCTCCCCGCAGTGGTAGCACAACGGGCGTCAATCGGCCGTCCTCCACACGTCGGTCTTTCGTGGAGCAGCTTGTTCTGGGCGGACGTACGCCCGATCTTCATGGCGTCGTGAATACTGCGGCGCTAGAGGTTCACGTCGAGGTGGCGCCGTATACGGGTGAGCAGGGGGCGGTGGTCGTCGGGTAGCTGCGGCGTAGCTCAGCTTCGGTGGTTCAGGAGCGGCGCTGGCGAGAACTTCTGGCTGCAGCGCCTGCTGAAGTTCTTCCCGGACAATCTCGGCGACTGAGGGCGTATCCAGGCTTGTGGCAGCAGGTAGCAACTTCTTCAACTCCTCCCGGACGGCTTCACGGATAAGGTCACGGATGTCGGGGAAAGTGGTGCCCAGGTCAGATCCAGATGTCGCTAGAGTAGTTACGCCAGGGTGTCGTTGGTAGTGTCTGGCGCGGGCTAGCAAGGCCCGTTCCATATTTGTCGCCTCCGTGATGAACTCGTTGACTGTTGTTGGGGGATTCCGGATGAGACCGCCGAAAATCTCGCTTTTCACACCCCTCATCAGGTGGTGCAGCTTCTTCTCCTCGGTAGCCTGAGGATCGGCGCGGGCGCTTAGGCGGAGAACATCCTCCACAAAGCCGGTGATGCTCTCGTTGGGGCCTTGAGTCCTGGTACGCAGTAAGTCTTCGGCCCTCTCTCGGCGGTGCTGGTTGACAAATGTCGTCTTCAGCTGGCTCTTGAAAATGTCCCAGGATGTCAATGAAGACTCGTGATTTTCGTACCAGCTTCTGGCAGTCCCCTCGAGCGAGAAATACACGTTTTGCAGCCGTTGCTCGTTGGTCCAGCTATTGTGGCGGGCGACGCGTTCGAATTGGTCGATCCAATCTTCAACGTCTTCGTGGAGTTCGCCGTGGAACGGAGCCGGTGTCCGAGGAGCGACGGGTAGGTAGACGACGGCAGGAGCGGCGGGGGCCTGCGAGTGGTTGTCCATCGTCGTCTTCTTCGGCTTGGGTTTGTCCAGGAGCAAACCGTACTCCGGATCCTCTCCCTTGGTGCGGCGGCTGGTCCGAGTTTCAGGTTCCGCGCTGAGTGGTCTTCTCAGCGAGCTTGGAGTCGGGCTTGCACTGCGGGTCCTGGGAGGGGAACGCTGCACGGGCATGCGGTTACCCAGCACCTCCACCAGAATGTCACGGGTGGTGAGTCGTGACCAATAAACAAGAAATAAACAGAAATAAATAAACGTTTAATGTGGCGAACTTGTGCCAAAAATAAAGAAGGAAACAGAAGAAAGCAGAGCGTCGCGGGCGTCGAAGTCGGCGTGTCAGCAGAATCGAGCAGTGGGGCGAGACTGACTCGACAAGGTCGCGGGCGGCCTTTTATCTAGAGTGCGCCGCTATCTCGAAGATTCGGCGAAAGCGGTTCGAGCGGCGCGTGATCGGGGCGAGAATGAACACGCACTTTCTAGAAAACAAAAGCAGGGATGAATGATAGAAGTTACGTGCGGTACATGAATAAACGGGAACTTTCTGGAGGACCGTGACCGAGCGTTGCTTTCTCAGCCTTGCGCGCGGCAATATCATAGAAATGTCGCTTACAAAACTTCTAAATTCCATAATCGATTACGTCACAAATAAAAAGACGCGAGGAGGTGAGGAGCGAGAGACACATGCGCCAAATAAAAAATAGCTCACGCGAGTGGGAATTTTTTTTTTGCTCTTTTTGCGTATTTACGATTCCATTTTGCAACGCTTGTGACAACAAAAACAAATATGACCTTTAGGTTGTCAGTGCCCCTTTAAATATTCGCATCTTAGTTCGTTGCTCGCTCTGCCGTTGCGGAAACGGGAAGCGTTCTTTGAGGGTCCCCCCGGTTCTCCTGCTCAGCCGGCACGGCGGAACTGCTCGCTATCATGGCTCGAAAAATGTCATTTCCGAATGCAAACAACACTCTTCACTGTTCCAATGTATTGCTGCAGCCGGTATGGGATTGTACCACGTTATTAGAGAGTTTTCTTATTGTGTATAGCAGCAAACACAAGCGCCGTGCGTTTGCGTTACAGTTGCCGTGCTCTACACTGCGCATGCGCATCGTTGCAAATCTCCAATCCAAAACCGCAATTTTTGAACTCCGCGCAGTGTGGAACACGCAACGCTAACGCAAGCACACAATGCTTGCGTTCGTTTGTATACGCATTAATAATAAAACTGTCTACTTTTTATTGGTTCCCAACGCCAACGAAACGCTCGGCAGTGAGCGGACGTGCAATTGGGTAGGCGTTCCTTCAAACTGGAAAGGCTGAAATCGGCTAAACGACGGCGCGTAATATTTAAAGCGTTTTTATTTCTTCCTTATTGTAGAGCATTTGGTTTGGAAGAATTCGCGGTGACTTTGGAAGTTTCGCCGATTGTCAAAAGTCGCAACTTTAATCGCACCTATAATTATAATGCAATTAAATGCAAAGGTGCAAGCCAGCTGGACAGAAATGACGAAAATCATTCGTGGAGAAGGGGAGCAAGAGGGACAAAGGACAAACACAAATCTCCAAACACCTAGCTGTGTTTGGAGATTTGTGTTTGTCCTTTGTTCCTCTTGTCCACCTTCTCCAGGGATTATTTTTGTCTTTAATAGCACCACATGCTTTACCCACAATTAGAGTAATTTTTTTGTGGATTTCTGATATTAGCTAGAATGTTTTCATTCATTTTAGACCATTTTTATTTCATAGCTTGGGTATTCAAAATGCTGCAATTGGCACCAGTGATGATAATTCGCTAATATGTTGCCCACGAAATCAGCTTTCATTCGCTGAGCTAATTTCGTAGGTCGCAGAGATTAGCTCTTTGAGTGTTTTGCGTGTAAGTGGACGCGCAGGCATTTCTTAGAGTGTGCGTATGAGAAATACATTTGCGACATATAAAAAGTATTTTAAAATAAAAATACAGGACTACATTGTGCAGAAATGCCGGTAGTGGAATACATTTTGCCAAAAAGTCACTTTCCAATGTCCTCATAATCCGATGGATCGGCTGTGTGCACGCGTTAATGTATAGGACGAACAGAAAAGAAACACGATCTACGTTAACGGTGTCATATTTATTAACATACAAACGATTGCACACTGCAGAATTTCAACTTTTACGCTTTTTCCATCGAAATAAATTAAACGACTAATTGAAAAACGTAAAGCGGTACATCTGGCCTTGGTAGTGTCGCGATACCAGGAATACATCCACAAATGTATTTCGATAGAGAAATACAAAATACGGATGAAAAATTGTATTGCGATACAGAAAAATAAATACATAATGTATTTCTAAAATAGTATAACGATACATTTGTATCGCAATACTGCCCAACCCTGTTTACAAGGTGTTGTCTTCTCTTTTTAAAACAGTTATTCACTTTAATGCAGCTTTCATAGGTTTGTGTTCAGAGGCAGAAAGAACTACATAAAAAGGGCCTTTTGCGCACATTTTTGTGCGCAAAAGGCCCTCTTGCGCCCATGCACACCATTTTTTTTATAAAGGGCATAATGCAATTGTTTATTATGCTTCCTATGAAGTGTAGAGTTACTGTATGTAGCCAAAAGCTGCATACACATTTTTAATTTAAGAAAGAAAATTAAAACGTCTAATGCCTTCTTTTTGGAAGCCCTTTAAAAGTTAGCTAAATTTAAAAAAAAAAGAAAAATATATTGTCATTTTAAATAGGTATCGGCACTCTACGTATTAAGATAATACATAGAAATATTTATTATGACTGGAAGATTGTAAGTACCAAACACGGATTGGAAAAATTGCAAAGGCAAACCAAAGTGGCAAAATTAGAAAATAAAAATCTTTAGGTTCAAAAGATGTATGCTCCACAGATATCTTATGCAACTGCATAAAATATGGCCAGAACATAGGTAGGATATTTAGAAAAACATTAAAGTGTCAATTAAACCGTCTACCACTCTATGTTGTGACTTTTTTGGCCCCTCTAGCATGTGCCGTTAGATATCTGCACTAACTGTTCCTCCCACGACGTCATTTCGGTCTTTACGAATTTTTGAGTGTCAGTTTTTGCGGTACTGTCATGTATTTTCTTGCTAGCGAAGGTCTTGCTGTACATTCGTGGTAGCAGGTTGAAAATCGCGCAGAAGCGCAGAAGTTGACGGCGTCAAGATGACAGCAAAAACTCGTGAAAGCTCCTGCTGTCATAACTTCGATTTGCACTCATACGTCTCCATCTGATGCGGCACGGTTTGGTGAAGACGTCAAAAGAAAGAAACTGCCCTGGACGCTTGCTCTTCTCAGTGTAGTTTCTGGAACCATGAAAATCCCTCGCGCTTCCCAGCCGACTCGAAACGCGTAAAGAATCTCCACTCGCGACAAGCAGGGCAGATCGCACCGCTCAGAACAGAAGTATATATCGTCAGTGCGCCGATGTCGCACACCACTCAACTAGCAGAGCCAGAGTCCCATGTTCTGAATTTGTTTTTCTAAGGACGCGAACGTTTTCGTAGCGGGCAGAAACGTGAACGAAGAATCGATTGCGTCGTAAGAGACGACGTTACCGTGCTTAGGCTTCGCAGCCACCGTTAAACGTTCCTCCGATGATGTTCTCCGCTTCCATTTGCGCCGCCTTTCTTGAAACTTGCGCTTGCTTCGGTACCTTCCCGCGCGAAAAAACGTGCTTTTTAGTGTTGTATATATATCGTAAATCGAATCCGAGATACGTGGAAACAGCCTTTGTCCCGAAAGACAGCCTCTCGAAGATAGCGGATATTCGCGCAAAGTTGGGATATCTCGAACACCGCGAGTCTGCAAGACACTTTTTTTTACTAACTTCTGGTATGAATATTGTTTAGATATTTTTACTCACAAACCTAGGATGTCCGAGAATAATAATTCAAGAAAAAATATTCCCAAAATAAACTTGATGTTTCGACCCGCATCTCCACTTAATCTAAAAAAAATAAACGAAGACACTTAAAACTGTTTACGTGTAGGAATCTTTCGCATTCCTACACGCAGCGCAGTCTTACAAGCAGCGCCTCACGTCTTCTATTTCCACACGACACTCCGGTGGTGACGTCACGCTCCTCCGTTGCGCAGGCGCGGCGCCCGCGCCGGCTCCGCGGTTTCCGTGACGATGCATCCGCGTTGCTGTGCTTTTGGCCAATGAGATTTTTGCATCCGTTTCACTCAGTCAATGGGAATACAGGTGCCGTTTTTCGGTGCTACAGACGGCATTTAGGTGCCTTTTTTCGCTGCTACAGACAACTCCGGCTTCGTTACATGGGACAGTTAATGATTTCGCATTTAGAAGTATGTTGCCGAACTATAGGCTCAGGTGCCAGCCTCTCTCTCCGCTCAAGAGATATCCACATGCATAGGGGAGTTAACTTCGCACGCAGCTAACACGCAAAGAGGCGTTTTTTTGTTTTTTTTTAGGTATGTTCGCATGTATTTTTTATCTCCTGGAAAATAGTGCTCAAGGGCATTCCTCAATTCAGCACGTGCACAGAAAAAGCGGTAGCGCACTGTTCCAGTAGGCCTTAAAGGGGCCCTGCGATGACTTTTTTTACTAATTTTTAACTTGCACCGAACCTAAGCACGCTGAACGTAGTACCTTAGTGAAACTTTTCTTTTCTCGAAATTCCCTTTATTGTAAAAGTAATAGGCGAATTAAAATTACAAAAACAAGCAAAAAATAACCTCCCTCATGACGTCCTTGGTTGCTTATGGGTGGCCGTGAACTAGAGGAGTAGTGAGCTCATCGAGCGCTCACAGCTGCCGCACTCCGTGTCGACGGCGCGAGAGGGCGCCATTAAAGCGTGTTCTGGATAGGCTGTATGCAGCGGGCAGCGAGAGCGGCTCTCATTGCATTTGCTGCGCGCTTAAACACTAATTCGGCATGACACTTCATTGGCCACAAACGACAGCAAACACGGGGTAAAGATCAGTTCAGAATGAGAGCTACGTTGCGCTGCCAAACCGCGAAATGGCCAAACCGCAAGACAAAGCTTCTCGCCGTCGGAACGCTCGGAGCCGGTCGGATCCTCCTTCCCATACGACCGCAGAGCCGCCGCGTACATCCGGGACCTTTCCGTGTAGGCGCCTGATCCCACTACTCCTTTCTAGTATGTGCCGCCTTTTCCACCGCTTGGTGGCGGGTATCTGAACTGGTCATATCTGGTATGTATGTATGTTTCCGTACTTTATGAACCCCATTCGTTTCTTTTTTTATCTAAAATACTGAACAAAAACTACTTTTATGAATAATTGAAACGATTCGCGCCACTTATATTTTGTATTTCGACTAAAGAGAAGCTTTTAGCGGCTCCGACCAGTAGTAAGCCCCGGACCAAAAACGTCCCATTTTGCGCGCTTTCGGTACCGCGGGTCGCCCTCGTCGGTGGAGGAGGTTTCCGCGTCGTCCGGTTAAAATATGAAGCACTGACATTTAGTTACCCTCTCCGTACCCGCTGGCTTGCCCGAATCCCAAGAGACGTGGAAACCGCAAAAACGGTAGACGCTTAAATATGATTGCAGGGCCCCTTTAAGCGCGAGACACATGCGCGTCCAAACTGTCCGATCCGACGTGCGAACTGCCGGAACGACGTTCGGAGGCGAGGGTTTTCGTCGCACCGGAGCGTCGGATGGGGGCTCCGTCCGGCGCCGGCGTGCGTCCAACTTGACAGATATCGCCGCACCGTTGTCCGATTTTCGGAGGACCGCAGCCAATGGCAGCACGAATGGCGCGAAGGTCATGTTGTCACGTGACTTTCGGACCGATCGGGCGAGGAGGCGCTACGTGGCTCGGGAAAGCGGATATGGCGGTGCGCGGTGCGTCACGCGACGCGGGTCGTGTTTGTGAAGGAAACGAACGCCATTCGCGCGACAAAGCAAGCCGGCCTTCTGGGACCGATCGAGACCGTCGAAACCCGAATATACTCCGTTCCACCTTAGGATGGACAGCAGCGGACGCTACGAGCCAATCCAATGTCATCTGAGTGTCACGTGAACTTCGGGAGAGACGCATTAATAGGGAGTTTTCGTAGGTCGCGTTTCCCCCTCCGCTAAGCCCTCCGGAACGAAGAAGTCGCTACTGCGCATGCGCGCGGATAGCCTTAACTGTAGAGTACCCGGTAACGTAACGGGTTGCGGAGTGTGTTGCGGGACGGCGAAAACGATCTACGAAGACTCCCTAATGCGCGCGGTACGTAGTCACGTGATTTGTACGCAGTGCTTGCTTCGCTGGGATGGCTCCGAAGGTGCGCTGCGGTTCATCGCGATTAAGTGATGTTGAGCAGAAAAGTAGCCTCACGCAAAAAAGTTCAAACACGCACACTTTAATAGAATGTAATCAAAATATTGCGTTTCTTTTAAAGTCAGAAAAACCAAGGGCGAGGGAAGTATTTTAGTTTTCTAGGCTAGGTGGGGCGAGCTACCGTCCGTTATAAATATAGCCATTAGCATCCATCCATCCATTCGGTAGAGAGATACGCGAAACTGGGCGGAGCTGAACGGAGCGGCACAACGACGCGTCCGAAACCATGTGTCGCGAACCGCCCTGTGCGGTGATTCGGAGCAGCCATCTTCCCTACAGTTCGCACGCCGGATCGGACAATTTTGACGCGCATGTGTTTCGCGCTTTAATTCGCACTGTGCGATTCTGCTTGCGATTTCGCATCTGTGACGTTAAACACTGCAGTTTCAACGCTTTATTTTTTATTTTTGCCACTGGAACGACGTAGCAACTGAGAAATTGCAGGTAACATCCGACCATATGAATCGGGCTTCAGTCTATTTTTCGTGGCCGTCGCAGAGGGTACGCACACTCAGAAATAGCCTGGTGTAGTACTTTCGCCCATTGTCTCATATATAACACTCGAAAACTACATTCCGCCTTTGTCTTATCGTCGAACTGACGATGCCAACTTTTACGAGCTGCTTGATAGCTGTGACATATAGCTTACTAAATCACTAATGTAGGCGTAAAATACTACAAAAAACACAAAAAAACACTGAGCTTTTGCAGCAGGGCTAATAAAACTTTAAATGTGTTCCTGAAGTCCTTAATGAGTACACCTAGCTATTTTAATAAGTTGCATCACTCGACTATCAAACCGCTTGAGAAAATTGGCATCGTCGATTCAACGTCAGTGAACTGAACTGAATTGTAGTTTTTGGCGTGTTCTATATGGGACGGAGTGTGCGAGTACTACAGCCCCTATTTCTGAGTGTGCGGTTTCTTTGTGTTTCAGTTTGTAGGACATGTTCGCCTCATTAAAAATTGCTTTTCAGATATCTAATAATCTAATGGAAGACAACGTCATCGGGCAGGCGAGCTGGTTGTTCATCAACATACTAAAACACGGGACAGAGAAAACAAGGACAAAACAGAACATTGTGCTTCGTCCTTTTTTCTTGCCACCGTCTCGGGTTTTATCATGCCGATTCCAATTATCTGCTCGTTTCTTTCCCTGACAGTATCTACAAGATTTGGTGAAAAGTCAAATGTGAATGCCAGCACATTAAAAAGCACCAAAAATGGAACATGGCGAATAAGAACTTTAAATTCACCCGCTAGATTTTGGAAAGACGAGAAGGGCAGCTTCTGTATTATGAGCGCATTAAAGACTCAAAAGTATCTTGCCCGGGAAATATTTATTAGGTTTGGAATAAGTTCTGAAAGTTTATTACTATACCGGTTTAGAAATCCATTATTTTTGCAGCACTGCCAGGCCTCCTGCATTGCTTTAAAGTTAAACTATAAGCCAACGTGGAATGTCTATTAATGAAAACCAAGTAATAGAGCGAAGAAACCAATTAACAAGTGCATTCCTTAATCAATATAGGGAAAAAGAAGAAGAAGTCTGTTTTGTTTTCACTGCTATTGTGGGCGTCTCGCTATATTTTGATTTTAATCAAGTTTCTCACTGCTCGGGCCAGGGAAAAACCATACGATCTTCTAATTTGACGCATCGCTCATCGACCATGGCCGCGGAGGGCCTTCCTTCCGGCCAAGCTGCCACGCCAACCGAAATGGAACAGGATTCAACGGGTATGTCGAGCTCCTCAAGCACCATATCCTACTACAAAAGTATCTCTGATGATCAAGATATGAATTCAGAGCCATATCAAATGGTCCTGGGCAGAAAGAGACGCAAACCATCTACTAGCTCAGACTGCAGCAGTAAGACAGTCAAAACCATGACCCAGGCTCATCCCCGCCTTACAGTGATAATCAAGCCCAAAGACCCAGTAAGCATGATTGCAACAATTAACCCGATGAAGATTACAGAGAAACTTGAAATGACTGCTTCAGATGGGGTCATCTTGGTTAGGCCCAATCGAAGACTCAACGTGCTGGCGATTGGCACAAGAAACACTGAAGCCACGAAAGCGCTTCTTGGACTCACCTCATTAGGTGGAATACCTGTCATCGCTTATGAACCACTTCCACGGGAATCGGCGGCCGGAGTGATCTACCAGGTACCAGCAGACATTACCGAAGCCGAGCTACAATCGGTAGTCCGTGCAACTGCACCCGTCATTTCCATTTCTCGACTGGGTAAATCTGAGTCTGTCAAAGTCGTCTTCAGCACGGACACACTACCAGAATATGTCACCGTGGGATACACAAGGTTCAAGTTGCAGCCGTACATAGAGAAACCACGTCAGTGCTGGAAATGCGGTCGTTTTGGACATGTCCAAACCGCCTGCACAAATGGCGTGCGCTCCACTCGCTGTGGAGGAGCACACGACCGTATGAAGTGTGAAGCGGCTGAGCTGCTCTGCACAAATTGCGGTAAAGCACATGACTCGACATCGCATCTGTGCCCTGTGTACCAAAGGGAAAAGAAAATATATCAGTACAAGAGCGAAGCTAAAGTTGGGTACACAACAGCAAAAGCGGCCCTACTGTCATCGAAGGAGAAAGTGCCCCAAGGTCGCTCTAAAACAGATGGTACAAAAACGAAACAAGACCTGGCAGCTCACCAACTTCTACAGGAGGGAATTCAAGATCCACAACCCTCCTCGTCAACACAGCTGCCAAACGCTAGACAAATCCAAACACATGTGAAGCCAAGAGACGCCCAAGTATCCACCTTGGAGTTGAAGAATGAAAACGAATTTCCCAGACTCCCCAATTCAGCTTCGAAATCTGATGTAGAAGTCAAAGAAAACAGGCAACCCAGGCAGGACAAATCCAAGGCACCAGCCAAAGATCAACAGTCTATTACTGGGGAAAAGCTTCAAACAATCGTCAATGTCATCCGTAGTACCCTTTGCACATGGGAGTCTCCCCTATCCCAAGCACTACTAACTGTGATCGATGCAATACTTCCACTTATCAAGCTATGGTCTCGTTAGAGAAGCTTCGTGGTGAAGCCACCGTCCTTCAATGGAACGCGAGAGGTCTTCGAAACCGACTAGCGGACTTTCGTCAATTTGTGTTTAAATATCAATTTCTTGTTATTGCGATTTCAGAGTCGCGAGTGTCTCATAACACCAGGTTATCAGGATATGAACTGTATCATTCTCACGGAGGAAATGAACTCAGCAGAGTTTTACTCGGCGTTCGGAAGGATCTGACATATTTTCAACATAACATCCCGCCACACCCTACAAATGAGTATATCGCAGCAACTATTAGAAAAGCAGAAGTTTCCTTCACAGTTATTGCTGGCTACATACCGCCTTGAGCACCCTTCGACGTTCAAAGGCTCGATACTATTCTACAGCAAACCCCATCCCCTCATATTCTGACGGGCGATTTCAACAGTCACCACGCATCATGGGGAAGTAAAAAGAATAACACTCGAGGACATGCATTATTTGTCCTCACTCTAAAACATGATCTTGTAGTACTCAATGACGGAAGTCCGACGTATTTTAGAGGGGCAACTATGAGTAGTCCTTTAGATGTTTCGTTCGCATCTTCAACCCTCTCTGGGGAAACAACGTGGTTTGCTGATATTGAAACACACGGTAGCGATCATGTTCCTACATACACTACGATTCAAGGAATGCACTGCACGAAGCGACGTACCACAATGTGTTATACTGACTGGGATCACTTTAAAACCAAAATGGAATCCGCATGTATCGCGGTAACCGAGCCAAAAGGTCTTGCAGAGGCTGTAACCTCTTCAACTTCTCAGGCGAAAAAAAATGTCAACTTGACAAAACCTTATACTGCAGTCGATGGTGAATATGAGCGTCTTCGGGCCATTCGTCGACGAGCAGAACGCCGGGCAAGGAAGACTAAGAATGTTGAGGATGTTCGGGCTTCTAGGCGAGCGCAAAAGCGTGTTCAACGCCACCTGGACAAACTTTCCAAAAGACGCTGGAGGTCACTTAGTTCCAGCCTTGACCCAAGAAAACCACTCGATCGAACATGGCAAATAATGCGAAGCCTACGTGCAAGGCCACAGCAAATTCACCCGTTCTGCGCCATCAGTCTGAGTCGCCAAGTAACAGAAACAGTCGTCGCTGAAGAGTTCTGTACCAAGATCACTTCCAGCTCTTCAAGGCCCCATGACAAAGTCAGTGCGCAGGAGGGACATGTATCCGTAAGTGTATGCAAGGCTATCGATGCATGTTTTACCTTAAAGGAACTTCATATGGCGCTCGAGATGTCTAACGCTAGGTCATCCCCAGGCACGGATGGTGTACGGTATTCAGCCTTACGCCATTTGGGGGAGGGAGCGAGGACCGCACTGCTACACATTTTTAACTCCTCGTGGGAAACGGGTTCTGTACCGAAGGAATGGAAAATTGCTCGGGTTCTACCAATCTTAAAACCTGGAAAATCTCCTTTAGACATTAACTCTTACCGTCCGATAGCATCAACAAGTTGCATAGGCAAAGTAATGGAGCGAATGCTGCTTACCCGTATCGAATGGGATCTAGAAAATAGAGATCTATATCCTTCGTCCATGAATGGATTTCGACGCGGAAGAAGCAGCATTGACAACGTTATTGACTTAGTAACTAGTATTGAACAAATGAAGGTAGTAAATAAAAAAACAACAGCTGTATTTGTGGACATAAAGTCGGCTTTTGATTGCGTAGAACACAACGCTATTCTTCAAGATATGAAGGCCATTGGATTTGGAGGACGTGTATACAAATGGATAGCCAATTACCTAAAAGAAAGAGAAGTCTACATATCGACACAGGACGGCAACACCGGTCTTCATCATATTACTAGGGGAGTACCACAAGGAGGCGTCCTCAGCCCGATGCTTTTTAGCATTTCTCTCATAGGTCTCCTGAAAATTCTCCCGAAAACCGTTCACGTGTCTATATACGCGGATGATATCTGCTTCTGGACTTGCAGTAGATCTCTGTATATCAACAAAGCAAGACTACAAAAAGCCATTAACATTACCGCACGGTACCTACACCTCCGAGGTCTGCACATATCGCCGGAAAAGTCAGCAGCGATGGCATTCACAAAAAAACACACGGACAAATACCCAATTGAAATAGACGGAAAGGAAATTCCATATGTCACGCAACATACCTTCCTGGGTGTCACTCTCGATAGGCAGCTGACCTGGAGCCCCCATGTAAAACGCCTTAAAAAGAAGCTCTCCTCTTTCATCAATATAATCAGGATGATTAGTGGAACCAAATGGGGATGCTCTGTCTCCGCACTCCTTGCCCTTTATAATGCCTTATTTCTCGGACTTCTGCGCTACAGCCTGCCTGCTATGCATAACATCTCACGTACTCTTCTAAAAGAACTCGAGAGTATTCAAGCACAAGCTCTCCGCACATGTTTAGGGCTTCCTATAGGCACTTCTAATTTGGGATCTCTTGCGGAAGCACAAGCGATTTCACCAGCCGTTTTAAGAACGCAAGAAATGTCAAGAGCCCATCTTCGTCACAAATCTCGTACATATAAGCATCACGTCACAAATATGGTAACAGAGAGACCATCATCTGGCTTTGCACAAGTTATCGCACTCTTGGAGGATTACATCCCAACTTCTTTCGAAGCTGCGGTAATTCCAAGCTATCCACCATGGAGGTACCCTCACTTAGAAATAACAACAAGTATTCCGGGAATCGCTTCGAAGAAAACAATGCCCACCCCCATGATTACGCAGATAGTGCTGGAATACATAAACCGAACTTATGCCTCATTTAGACATGTCTTCATCGACGGATCTATAATGTCAGCATCATCGACCCTGGGAGCCTATATTCCGTCTCTGGACGCATGCATACAAGCAAGGTTGAGCCACGTTACGTCGTCAACAGCATCGGAACTCGCAGCAATTCGAGCAGCTGTTGCTCGCGTGGGAGCCGAGAGTCCTAGTTTTTGGGCTATCTTTGTGAACTCTAAAACTGCTCTACTCACCCTCTCTACGATGAGGAAATGTAGCCCGAACTTGCAACTCGCACAGGATATTCTGGAAGCAACTCGCCAAGCTTCATGCAAAGGGCACCAGTTTATTATACAGTGGATTCCTGGTCACTCTGGCATAACCGGAAATGTTATCGCTGACAGAGCCGCTCGAAACGCTCATGAGAGCGCTATTACTGTGTCAATCCCGTTTTCTAAATCAGATGCAAATAACTTAATTAGAGATATAGGCCAAGAAATAGCATCTTCCCTTTGGAGAAATCCTCAATATCATTATTCCTATCTTTACAATATCGATCCCAAACTTAGATTTCGGGCACCTCGGGGACTACCAAGGGCAGCCGAGACGGTCCTACATCGCTTGAGACTGAATGTGGCATACACCAAGAGCTACCTTTATAAAATCGGTAGAGCTGAGTCTTCTGATTGTGCTTCGTGCGGAGTCACCCATAAC
Organism: Ixodes scapularis; assembly: GCF_016920785.2. Taxonomy (NCBI): domain Eukaryota; kingdom Metazoa; phylum Arthropoda; class Arachnida; order Ixodida; family Ixodidae; genus Ixodes; species Ixodes scapularis. Next base: position 69,981,419 of record NW_024609839.1, on the reverse strand, counting down.
ATCAAACATGTATTGTGTGAATGCAAGGACTACAGCCGTGAAAGAGAGCTTATGAAGACAGACCTGAGGCTACAAAATGAACAAGACGTAAGCATTCGTACTCTGCTTGGTCCATGGATCTCTGCTGCTGAGGGGTATAAAGCTACGAAAGCTCTGCTGAAATTTCTAGCAGCTACTCGCTTACAGAAGAAACTGTAGGGGAGTAGATGAACAGCAATGGCCGATGACAATTTCCAGTGAAACATTTTCGTTAGTTTTTTTTTTTTCTTTTTAGTTTTTAATACTTTGGTTTTGTGTGTTTTCTCTCTCTATCTTTTTCTGTTTACCTTTCTCTCTTCTATCCTTTTCTGTTTACCTTTCTCTCTTCTATCTTTATGATTTTCGCTTCCGTTCATTTCACAATGTAGCAAACCAGCACCAGGCGCTGGTTGACATCATTGTTTAATAAACGCCTACCTCTCTCTAATCAATATAGCACAAATTTCTTGCTTGTGTTAGGAATGCTCGAAATGATGCCACTATGAAAACTTCAAACTATCACGTGATCGTGGAAAATATTTTATTGATTTTACAAAATTAAAACCAAAACACAAATGATCATGAAGAAAAAAAAACCTCATAAAACTGACGGCAACTCAAGAAGTCAACCAACCGAGACTTCGCAGCGAACCGTGAATCCCAAGCTCCTATAAAATCAGTTCAGAAATAAAGACCGGAAAAAAGAAAAAAAAAATCTAGCAAATTTTAAAGCACACGAAGCACGCTCAGATTATTCCCCATGTTCGTTGTTTTTTTTTTTACTTTATATTAGCGTTTCTGTTTACCCACGGTGGTCTCGTCGTCGACGTGTAATTTGAAATATCAACAGCGACAACTCGATTAAAACTCAAATTCCGCGAGGCCATGCGATCGTTTTTTTATGTATTGTACATGGTGTCTACCACATCCAATATGTTTGTTTAAACTAGTTTAGGATCTCTTCTCTTTTTTTTTCTGAGCAGCCAGCCGTTGCGGGCCGTAGACAAACCTTGCCGAAGGACGAAGCAGGGTAGCTTCTATGTGGCGATGCGCCGCTCGAAACGCTAATCCCTGGTTAGTATGCCAACCGAATACCATTATAGCAGACAACGCCTACGCAAGACGGCATTGCAGGTGGATCCCCGACGCGCCCCCCTGCGGCAAACTCGCTGAAGTTCAACGAAAGACGCTGCAAAGCCAGACTTGTGCCCACGTTACTTTAAAAAATGTAATGGTTTACAATTACTGATTACCGAGCCTTTAATGTAATGAATTACCGTTACAAATCACTTTCGCCAAAAAGTAACGGATTACCTCCCTCGTTACGTTACAAATTACTTTCACGTTACTTTTACAGTGCACTGATAAAATACAACAACAATAAAACAATTAGGTGTTTTTAAAAATGTTCCGCAACAATACTTTCCAGTTTTCATACCCCAAGCTGCGGTCTCGTGCCTGTAGCTTTGACCCACTGTCAGCTTATGCATGAAAGTGATGAATTTGGTTCAAGTAAAGTGAAGTATATAGCCTTAGAGCACAGAATACGTGGCTTGGGTTGCTGTCAAGAGGACACACTTAATATTTATTTTTCTCTACAAATCATGCTAGCTGAGTGACCTGGATATACTTTATTTTATCAAAATGTTTAGCTCAACACATCGTGTACCCAGGGATTTCACTACACACCCCGTAGCAGGGGGGGGGGGGGGGTGCACATCCCGCCCTTGTTCTTCTGAAGGCACCCCCTTAATTCGCATCGAATCCTCTGTTCTCAATGCACCCCCCCCCCCCCCCCCCGCCCCCCGCCTCCTAATTTTAATGCTGGGGAAACTCCTGCATGTACCGCTGTTTTTGTATATGTTTGTGGGATCGAAATAAAGATTGTTTCGGATCCTCAGTCACAGCAAAATAGTATGCATTATCTGTGACGACATCCTGGACATAACTTGTTGTTTCGCTGTACTTGGGATTTTTCTTATGTGTAGGAGGTTGTGAATGGCAAGAAATAAGCATTAGCTATTTTGTCACGGATGTCTTTGTAGTGGAACCGGAGTGTTTCTTGAGAAAGTGACTAATATAGATGGAAACAAATGTGCAATATTTTGCTCTATTGCAATAAATGTTTTCCTCTCTTGATCTTTGTATGCAATTTGTCGTTTGTAATTAATAAAACATCATTTATAAAGAATAAAAAAAATTATATTGTTTTTCGAAGGCTTTGCTGAAGGATCTCTCTGTCCTCACTTGTAACTCGCGCAGTAAGGTACGCCCACGTGTGTGCGGCAATGCTTATAGGCTTTGCAAATGAACTCAAGGGCGTACCTTGCGCGTGAGAACGTCAAATCAATATCTCGAAACAGAGTGAGGATGAAAAAGGGCCTCGCTCATAAATCGGATAAATGAGAAACGTGCTGGCAAAGCGGTCGAGCGCGCTGTCTGCTTTTGTGTGCTATCAGTACCCGGCCGATTGAGTCGAGGCAATCCACTTTCGAAAGACGTTGCCATGCCGACAATTATCGCGTTCATTTAGGCTTAAGAATGGCCAGAATCAAAAGACTATCTAAAAAATACAGCGAGGTCATTGCTCATGCTTTGCGATTTAAGTGAGGCAAGGCAAAGCGAAAGCCTCGTGCACCATTCACTTCTGAGTCCTGACTAAGGCGCCCGATATTGAAGCTACAACGACATATTAGTTCCAAAGCGAGCGGCGCTCACTTACCGGGGCAGCGCATTGTTTTCCCACATCCCCACCGAGTGCAGTCACTTAATTTCAAAATCCCCCTCCTAGGTACTGCGGTGCTTCGAGCAAACGGGCCCTGGTTTTGCGCGTGTTGGGGTCTCTTTTATTTGCCTAACTCGAGTGATGCCGAGTCTGAAAATGTACTTCATTCAATATACTACAAAGGTTTTAGTAGAGTGTACGCTATGAATTGCAAGACTTGCGAGCGTGTGCCCAATCCAATTGCTCGAAACGATGGCACGAGCTCCCGTTAGCAACGGAGTCCATGCTTACGAAACCCTATTTACACGCGAGGAGAAGTGCATTCTATGGTGCGCCTGCTCTCGTCTCTTGCAGCAATAAACGGCTAAACAAATTATATTTTTGCAGTGCATGCCGATATCCCAAATATATTCGAGACTACGTTGGCATTCTTTTTTTTTTAATCGTCTGCGTTCAGCGGAGTTAGAGAAAGCTTGTCTTCACACCCGAGCGATTCCAACTCTGCTCGCTTTATTATATTTGCCGATCCAGACGTTTTCCCGTGCTTTATAACTCCAATAAAGGTACACAAACGCTAGTTCTTCACTTTAGAACACAAAACTGTCTTTATAATAAAAACAAATTATCTATTCCGCCGTATGCGATAGCAAACAAGTACGGCCCGGCCTCGCTGAGACTTGGCCGCGGCGGGCCTGGCGCGGAAGGAGGGCAAGAATGTTTGGGTTTCGATGGAAAGGAGGAAAACGCGGGGAGAAAAGGAATTGCGCTACTTTTATACATGGACCTCATCGACGCTCTCCTGCTCTCTAAGAAAAAATGGGTTGTGTACAGGGGTACTTCCATTCGTCCCATATGTAACTCCCCAAAACTAAATTTCATCGCTCTGTCCACCCACGTAGAGCTGGCGATACCAACTTTTCCGAGCGGCTTGAGACTCGAGCGATACAACTCATTAAAATAGCAAATCAACTCACCAAAGGTTACATTAAGACAATCAAGTTTTTTTTAGCCCTGCTGCAAAACCTCAGTAATTTATTTTTTAGTCTTTAATACGCACATTAGCTGTCCGTCTGTTATATCCAACAGCTATCAAGCCGCTTGTAAAAGTTGGTATCGCCAGCTTGACGTCAGTGGATAGAACGACGATATGTAGTTTTGGGGAGTTACACATGGGACAAGGAGTAGGCCTGTACACCTCTATTTCTAAGAGTGCGTCGCGCGCTCTGCCGCCGGTGCTCTTGTGTCGTGCGTTCTCGTGGCGCCCTCCCGTTGGCCGATAGCAGGAGCCTAGCTGTCGCCCACCGTCATCGTTAAATTTTGGAATAAGGACTCTGTACGACTGTAAGAAGGAGTGTGGTAACGCTTTAAGTTTATAAGCTTCGGCCATAACTTCAAAGGTAAAGGATAAAAGTTCATTTTTAAATTTCTAATAAAATTCACCACTAAGACCATCAGGTGCCGGTGTTTTGTGGGCCGATAAACTGTTATATTACCGCCAATGTAAACCGGTATTCTAAACTTCTTTTTCCTCGCGATAGCTCGGGTGCTATCTGTTCCAGACTCCTGATGGCTGCCATGTTTTTTTTTTTCTTAAGTTGTTATTTTTAAATGATGATGATGATGATTAGGAGTTTATTGGCGCAGCATCAACGAAGGCCATAATGCGCCAAACTTAATGTATTTAGAGCATACTATAACAAAACTTTACTTTGAAGCTACATATCTACAAATGGTATAAATATCCAGTTTGTTTTAAAAAGTCTAAGACACGGCTGAAAGGAACTAAAGGTTTGTCGCCAAGCAAAAACGAGGGATGAAATGGGAGATGATCCGTAAAAAGTTCGAGAAAACATGATTGACGCAGTGGTTGATGGGACGAACAATGCCACAAAATGTGCAAAACAGTCAGAAGCTCTCCACAATGTTCACATAGTGCAACATCCTCACCACGAAGCAGATACTGATGTGTCACACGGGAGTGACTTAATCTTAGACGGCACAGAAGAACCTCCATACGACGTTCTCTGTTATAAGAGCTCTCCCAAACGCCCAGAAAGGGCTTGATAATGTGAAGTTTGTTGTTGCCCTCTGTATCCCATTCCAGCTGCCATTTGAGAAAAATACATTTCCTCAGAAGTGGTTTCAAATCTTGATAGGGTAAGCAATTGAATGTTATAGATGAGCCTCGGGCAGACATGGCCAATTTATTCGCCTTTTCATTGCCCAAAATCCCAACGTGGCTGGGCACCCAGCAGAACTTGATGTCCCGACCGCGTGTCGAAGGACGTTGTTGATCTTACCATAGAGATGTTGTACAAGAAGGTTCTTTGTGGGCATCAGAGAGGACACAGCCAATAAGGCAATTTGTGAGTCGACAAAAATTACCGCTTTCATTATACTATTGTCGAGTATATGTTCGACCGCTAGTAAAATAGCATAAAGCTCTGCGGTGAAAATGCTTGCCCTACAGTCAACTAGCGTGACTTTGCTGTAGGAGGCGGAATACAGAGCACACCCTACAAAAGACGACGATTTGGACCCATCTGTATAAAACTCCAGGTAGTCTGCATATTTTTGTTGCACGGAGAGGAACTCCTGCCGAAGGATTTGTGGTGAAACGACCCTCTTACTGTATTTTGCGAGTGACCAGTCACAGGAAATCGGCAGAGCATCCCAAGGAGGAACCCTATGAGTGTTTTTAAGCAAGGGAATTTCATGAAGGGGAATATTAAGAGATTGATAAGTACTTTGCAAACGGAGGCTTAATGGTCTAACAATGCTTGGCTTGTTTTCGAAAAGCTGTGAACTTCTGCAAGTATGAAGGGCACTGTAGGAGGGATGTTTTGGATTTAAAAATACTTTGTAAGCATAAGAGACGCTGAGGTACTGCCTCCGTTTCTCGAGGGACATTTGATGCGTATCAACATACAAACTCTTCACAGGAGATGTGCGAAATGCACCTGTAGAAAGTCGCAGTCCAAGGTGGTGTATTGGGTCAAGCATCTTAAGAGCAGATGGCCGCTCTGACCCATATACTACTGCACCATAGTCGAGACGGGATCGAACTAAGGAGTTACACAGTTGCAGGAGACAGCGCCTATCAGAACCCCACGACATATGTGACAGCACCTTTAGGATGCTTGATGACCTCAAGCATTTCCGTTTTAAAGTTTTCAGATGTGGCACAAAGGTAAGTTTCTTATCACAAATCACACCCAAAAATGTGTGTTCTTGCTGGACTGATATTTCAATGCTATTAAGATGCAAGGCAGGACCAAAAGACAATCCCCGGCGTAATGAAAAAGGAACACAGACTGTTTTGTCAGGAGAAAATTTGAAGTCATTTTCGCCTGCCCACTTACACATTCTATTGATTGTAAGTTGCAACTGTCGTTCACAACTGGAGAGGTTACAGGAAGACACAGAGATTTGCACATCATCCACATAAAGAGAGTAAGTTACTGATGATGGCATAACCTTAGCTAGACTGTCAATCTTAACAGGAAAGAGGGTAAAGCTCAGCACTCTTCCTTGAGGAACACCATTTTCTTGAGAGAAAACATCTGACAGTGTTGAGCCCAATCGGACTTGAAAAGTTCTTTTGCTGAGGAAGCTCTGTATGCACTGAAGCATGCGGCCCCGCACACCACAATTGCACAAGTCACGAAGTGTTCCGTACCTCCATGTGGTATCATATGCTTTGTGTAAATCAAAAAATACTGAGACACAATGATGTCGGTGGACAAATGCCTCACGTATAGCCGTCTCTAGGCGAACCAAATGATCTGTGGTCGCTCGTCCCTCCCGAAAGACGCACTGGTTTACATCAAAAAAATTCTCAGTCTCTAAGAAATGGACAAGACGACGATTCACAAGCCGCTCATAAGTCTTTTCTAAGCAACTCGTGAGTGCGATGGGACGATAGCTCGTAGGAATGGAAGGGTCTTTCCCTGGTTTCAAAAAAGGAATTATGTGGCCATTCTGATGTTAGCCTGAGACTGAGGCAGGAAAAGAGGAAGTTTCAAAGTAGAAGAAAAAGGAACAGTCGAGGATACGTCTCTAACACAGCTAAAGACAAGTTTATTCGGTCACCCTCTTATATACACTCCACAATCTTCACCACAGAACCTTCGCGACCTCCAAAGCCAAAAGATAACAAAGAACTCATCTCTTTCCACCACAATAATCAAACGACCTTGACAATCCTACAAAGCCCCCTCACGAACACAACCTATCTCCTCTCTCCCGGAAGACGATCGACCTTCGCGTACATAGCACACCCTCCTCCTCTCCTCCCCGGCCCACAATCCCGAAACAACCCGGCAACAAAAGATACCAATCCACCTGATCCAAACCAAAGACACAAAGGAGGAAACCACTTACACCCTTTCACAATCAACAACCACTTAACAGAACTCTCAAATCCGCAAGAAGGTTTTTGCACTGCTGCTAAGCTGTAACGACACTTGACTAATGCAGTTGCCCATCGATTTCATTCTTATTGTTTCCTTTACAACCCTTTTGATGTCGTTTACTTCCCTGTGTATTATTTCTGTTTCGGACCAGCGTGGTATACAATTATTACATTCTTGAACATGTTTCGCTATTTCCGAATCAGTCGCGTTGTTTTTGACATTTCTTTTGTGTTCAGTCAATCTATCATTTATACACCTCGACGTTTGACCCACATACTTAAAACCACATTCTAGGGGAATTTCGTATACCACTCCATTATCACACGGAATATACTTTTCTCGATGCATTTTTGTGCATTCCCTTACACTCTTGTGGAAGGGCGTGAGCTTACTCAATTTATAGTCGGAACTAAAAACCAGATCAACATCGAACTTTTTTGCACAAGCCTTCAAGTTGTGAGAAATTTTGTGATAGTACGGAATTACAGTAGTTCTATGTTTTGGCCTTTGCTTTGGTTCTGCTCTACATTTGTCTGCGAATTTTACGGATAACTGTTTCCCTACGAATTCATCCTGATAACCAGCACTGTTTAGCCTTCTCCACTGCCTTTTCACTGATTCAGCCAAGAAATGAGTACATGATCTATCCATTGCATTTGTGATTAAAGACCTGACAATACCTGCTTTGACTGTTTTTGAATGGCAACTGTTTTTTGATAGCAGCGGTTTTGCGTTTTCTTTTCCATATTCCCAACATAGCCCTTTTTCATTGTGAATCATAAGCTCTAAAAACTGCAGTTTACCATTCATGGGTCGTTCGACTGTAAACCTCAGTTCCGGGGCAGCCGATCTGATCAATGCTTCCAGAGTGTCAGACAATCCCTCCCGAAAAGAACAGATCAAAATGTCATCAACATATCTTTTCACAAAACAGGATTCGGACGTCAATTCTTGCAACTTATCAGATACAATGCAATCCAAAGAATTTAGGTAAATTTCCGCTAACGCCGGTGCTACACTCGACCCGGCGGCGCCGGCGTTAGCGGAAATTTACCTAAATCTCCAAACACCTGCTTTCCACAGGTGCCCCCTGCGGGGTCGTTATTTCTAGAGTTTGTCCAAGCACTCAATGGATTCCAGTTCAGTGGCGTCTTTATCGTGAGTTAGAAAACTTTAGTGGTCAATGGGTGTAATTTATCTCGACAGGGCAAACCGTTTTCATCTAACAGAGCCATCGAGGTAGGCTGTTCGGATTTACTACGGTGTATCGAACGCCATTTCATCGAAACACGTTTTAGGGAACGGGCACGTTTCATCGACGCTCAGTCTAGAGAAAGTGTAGCCTCAGTTTAGAGAAAGACCGTTTATCGAGAAGGAACGCTGTTTAAAAGAGTGCTCCCCTACTTCGCGCGTGTATCACTGAGGTCCCCTAGGGGCGACAGTGGCGCACCTAGGGGACCTGGAGTAGGAAGAAGCGATATACCATCTCAGGCCAGCCAAACGAGAAAATACCAAGTGAAGCCGTAAGTTAAGGTCGCAGTCGGTGGGAGCACCCCGAGGGTTATCAAAAGAGCTGCTGGCCACAGATCAGCTGTCCTTTCCGTTTAAGATCCTCTTTTTGCTTCTGCTCACCGTTGCTGGCGTGTCTCGCCGTTACAGACAAACTTGTCTGTTTTGGCGGCGTGTCCAGAGATGAAAACAAAACGCACTAATGTGTGACTATGAAAACACACATTCCGTTTCACCCAAGCTTAAACACAGTCGAATGTGCAAATGCGAAGAAAAGAAAAAGTTGCTGATGGTGCAAATGCCTCTGCGTTCAAAAGAAAGAAAATCAAAAGTACGGGCGTAGTAGTGCAGACGACTGATGTTTGCAAACAACGAAGTAGTTGAGAAAGAGTCGAAAACATACAAAAGAAAGAAATATAAACAATAAGCCGCCGGGCGGATCTAACATGGGATCAACGCAAAAAGAGACAGAAAAAAAAAGATTAAAAAAAAAAAAAAAGAAAACCCCCGCGGCGTACTGGCGTTTGAAAAAAAGAAAACAAAAAGTATAAGAAAGACGGACCTTCTAGTAAGATCGTCCTCCGTGTGCTGGCATTCATCGTACGCAAAGGAAATTAGCTCTCGGCTGAATGTGTACATTGTATTGACATTGCAAAGACTCAGATGAGTTTCATTTTGATTAGCGTTATAACGCTCTTTTGTTTTCGAATGTGCGAGAAGGGGCAAACGTTCTTTCAAACTTGTCTTTCTTGTGTGTGTGTGTGTGCGTGTTTTTATCCAAGTGTACGTGCAGGTTCATTTTGGTAATAACCTCAGATCTTATATGCACAATCGTTAGTGTTCACACGGCATTTCGACATCGTTGTATTGAGTATATTATATTGTGATAGGTTTTCTGTTGCCTTTTATTTTTAATTGGCAATGGTATCGGTAGCGTTAACCAATTTTTTTTTTCGACAAGACAGGTATAATTATGAGCAAGATATTCATGAAAACTATAATGTCAAGAGTAAAGGTAAGACGTATTGATTGATCGGAACACTGGAGTCGAGCCCCAGCTAAGGTTTGAAAGTTTTTGAATGTTGAACAACTAAAATAAAAACAATGCAATTATCGATTTTTTTTTGCATGCCTTACATAAATTGTGACACAAGAGAGTTTCCTTGGCTAAAAAGACAAAACTGCGCCTCAAAATCGAAGAAAAACGTTTTTCACGGAAGACCATATCCTTCACTTACGAAAAAGGAAAGCGGTTCTAACAATCCAAGTGGAAAATGAAATGTCGCGACGCTTTTTCGTTGGTTCACTCTTGCCAGGCAAAGCTACTGCATTCTGAAGGGTTCGTCTGCTATTGGAGACTCCAGCTCGCCAGGGGCGCGGCGGTCAGTTTTCTTTACAACGCCGCGGAAGCTTTTTTTTCTTTTTTTTATTAGAATTGCAGAAATATCGCAAATGAGACTGCAGCCACCCAAAACATGGCAGCACCACCTTGCCAATGCTGGACGCCCATTCACAAAAGCGGAAACTACACAGCTTCGACTCACAAGTCTATCATATCTGAAGGGGCCGATTAAAGTTATTATTGTCACCGACAGAGTCAGAACGGCGGGGTGAGTCTGGCCCAACGTTACGAGAACAACTCAGTTGGGAAACTGCCATAAAGCATGCTTTGAAAAAGTGGCTTTGATCCGTTCTCGAGAACCGAACTAATGGCGATCCCAACGCAGCCATTTCTCCCGCAGTGGCCACTTCGGGAACTGCACGTCTGCACGTATCGGTTCAGGTCGAGTCGCGCAAGGGCCGGTGGCGCCATCTCGCAGTGCCATTTCGCAGTAGCAATATAAATGAACTGTCATGTTTTGACTGGTGGCTCAAGGGTGGCGCTGTTATTATATTTAGTTTGCTCTCCGTGGACGCGAGCGGTCTTGGGTTGCAAGGGTGAGTCTTAACTGAGCGTTTTAGTAACGTCGATCTTGCCTACTGACCTGCCTTTGCTACTCGTGTGCGCTCAAGGCTCACGAGATGCTTCAGCGCGTCGCGTGATCCTCGAGCGAGACACCAGAAACTCCTCTCTGCCGTCCCTTACCTAAACGTCGTCCTCCCGGCTTCTTGAAGTAGCTTTTGTGGTGTCGATTATAGAGTGATGACATCGCGTCTGAAAAAAAAAACGTGGCAGCAATAAGCTTCTTCATGACTGCTCACCGTTACTACTTACAATTCTTAAGGCCCGCTTCAGACGGGGCAACTTTTCCAGCAATTTTGAGGTTGCTGGCGGGTTGTTCCCTAGCTTTCCCTAGATCGACACTAATTGCTGAGATTGGGTCCGGCTCGAAACGGACGAGCAACTCGAACAACTCGGAGCCGTTTCAAGCGACAGCAGCCAATCAGGCACGCGATATTTTTACGTGATACCCCCGCGGTGGTGATGATGACAACTAAAGACAGTTCTTTTTTGAAATCGATCGCTTTTGAAAATAAACCTTTTCAGAAAGATAGGTTAGTTCCCTCAACGGCATTCATAGATCTAAAAAAACGTTTTTAGCGCTTAGCTGTGCGTCTTAATAGTGAAAAAAAAATCAAGTCGAATGATGATGATGGCAAGTCGTAGCAATTCGGTTGCTGCGTGTGATCGCGGGCGGCCCTTGTTGCTGGTGTTGCGACGTCAATTTGCTGGGTAAAATTGCCCCGTCTGAAGCGGGCCTAAAGGGCAGTGCACATTAGACCGAATTTCCTTTTAGCCGTGGCTGAGACGGTATTGTATATACTTACATTTTTTTTTGTTTGCCGGGTTTTTGGGCTTAGTATGCCGCCTAATATTCGCCAGCTCGCCTGCGCCCTCAATCTTCTTACAATTAAATCGCGTCTTGTGTACGCGTGTCTTTGTCTAATTTTTGTTTGTCGGCCTTAAGCGACCCCCTCATATACGGAAATTGTCAAAATTAAAAAAAAAAATCTAAGTTGCGCTCATAATGTTGTATCTGTACTGAGCGAACCGGAACAGGTCCATAATTTTTCACTTAACATTATTCGTCCGAATGACCGGCCGCTCGATATTAATATTTTCTTATTATTATTTTATCTTGGTGCGAGAGGCGCCGATCACACGGCTGCACAAATCCCTCAACCAACGATCGCATTGCGAAAACATCATACAAAATAGGACAGTTTGCAGACAGAGTCTGACGCGTGCCGCTTTCTTGTAGGATGGTGAGGTCCCATTGGTCGTACAAAAACCGTCAACAGACATTCTCGAAGCATACTTGGTTTGAACATAGCATGTCCGCAGTGAATTTTGTCATAATGTCATCAAAAACAACGCGTTTTAGATGCGGAGCATCTCTTGCTCGGGTCTATGTCCCGCGGCGTCGTAGTCCGCACTCACACTACGCATGCGCAACTCTCCTCCTTCCCTCTCTCCAAGAGCTGCGCGTTACTCTCTCCGCTCTCTCTCTCTCTACAAGCTGCGTGCACTTCGCGTGCGTTCGCTTCTACTCACACCGCGCGCGCATGCGCAACTCTCCTCCTCTAGTCTCCTCTCCTTCAAGTGTGAATATAAGCAGCGGTAGCGCGCTGCGCGCGTTCAGTTCACCGCTGTTGACTCCACTTCACTCCGTTTTCCGATGAAGTGTGATGGAAGCAACAGTCCCGTCAGTTAGTGGGTTGGCGCAAGCAAGCGTCAGAACCACCCCACAAACTAACAGCAACGCTACGTCCACTGAAGACAAAGCTACGCAGCGAAGGGCACGCGACGCCGAGCGCAAACGCTTGAAGCGAGCGGCAGACCCGGAACTATACGGCAACGAGAAGCGGCGTCCATTCGTCAACGTCGAGCAGCGGATGCTAAACTACGACAACGTGAAGGAGTTTCCAACAACGTTCACGCGATGTGTGGTAACCAACGCAAGTTAACAACGCAATAACACGCAAGTTAACAACGCTACTAACAACGTTACTAGCGAGTTTTAGTAGACCGTGTTTCCCGCTCCGCTAAGCCCCTCCGCTAGCCCGAACTCTACAGCCAAGGCCATCGGCGCGCAGGCGCAGTGGCGGTTTCTTCGTAGCGGAAGGCTAGCGGAGCGGGCAACACGGTCTACTAAAACTCCCTACTAACACCGTTAGTAACACCGTTAATAACGATCCGCGATGCTCCGCATCACCCCATGGTTCCCCTCGGAAAGATGGTGTAAATTTTTTTTTTACCCCGAAGCTGTTTATGCCTTGGGTTCTGTTGGTTTTTCGTGTGCGTCAACAAAAACTCGGAGACAGAGCCGTTTATTGGGAGAGTTTAGCCATATATTGGTTTGAATAGGCGAGCATCTCGGGGTCAACCACAGGCCTCGAAACACCCCTAGCGGTGGTTGTGAGCTCTAAATATGCGACACGACCAATTTAAGCCGTTTTAGCGTCGCTAGAGTGAAAAGGTGTAATTCTCGATGACTGAAAACTTGGCGCATGTGAGGTTTTCGTCACGTCCATATTCAACGGCAGAATGAACGAACGTGCGCTCCAAACCAGGGCCGACTTGCTAGGAACAGCATCTCAGCTGGGACTGGGGAAAAAAAAGCACTGCCAAAGCCAGTGCACGAGCTGAGCCGTACTCAAGCCGCATCTCGAGACAGTCGCACGCTCCAGACACTGTTTTCTGTCAGCCAATCTCAGCTAAGACGCTGTTCCATGAAGCCGGCCCAGAGCAAACTGTCACCGAGACGCCAATTTCGAACGCTTCTATTTCACGCTTTAAATGTCGTTTTCAATATTGTGACATCGCGGTCTGCTGATTGGTCAACGCTGTGTCACTCTTTTAGATTACGCTCTAACCGCGGGGGCAGAATTCGGCGCTGGAGGCGGCCTTTCCTCCGCCCATTGGCCAGACTCTCCCAATATACGGCTCTGCTGGGAGAGGGCTCGCACCGCCCTCTCTTTGTCGTCGATCGTACCAATTGCGTGCGTGTCTAGTTTCCTTTCCTTCCGACAGGTGGCGGTCCCGTCGCGCATGTCTGGTTTCCTCCGGCTCCTCGGGGCGGCGATAGTCCTCGACATGTGTGTGCGCACCTTTCGTCACGATGACCACCGATCTAGACAATAAATGTGTTCGTACCTTTGTTCAAAATTCTGCGTCACGTCTATATCGTGTGCTAAGCAGCTTCGCTGGTCTTCCACCTTCACAAAGTGGAATGGCTTATGTTTATTTTTTTTTTGTATAACGAGCGAGCAGTGCAACCGCTACGTTACGTTCCTCAAGGCCGCTAAGGTTTATTGGTGTTCCGAATGAATCACTGTACAGCGGTCATGTTGTGCAGCGAACCACTAAAGGCCGTTCTTAACTGAAATCTTTTTTTTTTTTGCTGTGAAATAAACAAAAAAAAAAATCTAGATAGGACACGTTGTTTATTATTTTTCCACGAAAAAAAAGAAGAAATAGCGTAATATTTACTCCGCAAGATGCAATATAGGTGGAGGCAGCAACCGGAGCTAAGCTCCGTCCCCAAAATGGTGGCCCCGCTCATTACTACAGGATTAGCTTGGCTTGTCGGCCGAACACGTTCTCAAGTCTAATGTCTCCCTGTCGCGATATCCGGCGCACCTTGTCAGCCATCTGACACCCCCTACCAGTCGCGCGGACAGGCGCGCTGCAGAGTATGTCATCGTCTGCTCTTGGGGATTTTTCGTAGACAGCGTTTCCCCCCTTCACTAAGCCCTCCGGAACGAAGAGGCCGCTATACTTCGTTTCAGCTTCGGTCCGAGCGCGGCCGATGTCATGAGCCAAAGGGCCAATCAAACAGCGTAAAGGGCGCAACGTCATGGCGTGCTCTCTGCTTGATAGGACTAGCCGGCGGAGGAGCACGCACAGAAAGACGGCGAATACCGGCTGGTTCTATAAACTGCAGAGATCACGCCGTGACGTTGTGCCTCTTTTGCAGTTTGATTGGCCCTTCGGCTCATAACATCGGCCGCGCACAGACCGAAGCTGAAACGAAGTATAGTGCCTCTTCGCCCGCCTTTGAGCGCCGATGGCCTCGGCTGTACAGTTCTGGGTATCGTAGCGAGGTGCGGAGAGCGTAGCGGGACTGCAAAAACGATCTACGAAGACTCCCTATCAAAACGAACTGTGCTACCACCTGCAACGCCCGTAAAACGCAACCATGAAAGCCAAGAGCCAGGGCCCTCCATCGCTTGCGGCTGTCTGCTATTTGGTCACCACCATCTACAACCACCTGAAACGGCCTCAAAACGCTACAATGAAAGCGACGTTCTAGCGTTCCATTACGCTCACGCCACGGTGCAATACAAGCGTGTGTCGCCGTCTGTATACGTGCCCTAGAAAAAATGACCAAAAGGACAAAAAAAAAAAAAAGCAAACAAAATAATTAAGCAGCCCATTAGGCATTTCGCTTATTCGGTGGCATAGCGGCAGCGAGCAAGATGAATGAGCGTCAAGACGCACAATTTAAACGGCACAATTTCGCGTTGCCATGCCAGATGCGGTGCCAAGCATGAAAGCTAGAGGCATTCTGAAGTAAAACGTCGGGGACATACCCGGACAAACTAAATGCGAGACATACGTCCGATTGCCAGTAGCCAAATGGCTGGAAAATTCCTACCTGCGTAGGTATTTTCTTTCAGTACTATAAAGCATGGTCGAAATCGGGTACGTAACACGTGAGCGAATGACGTTTTAACAAATGTTGTTTTGGGGAACAGTGGTCATTTGCGCGAATCCACGATTAACATATGACGCATCACTGGGCGCGTTTTAACCCACCCGTTCCCATCTTTCACGCCGCTTCACGGCGACAGTCTGCGGTGACTCCTTGAAAATGTGCTAACCCACCTGGCCCATTCGTACACGCCGCTTCGTGGCGGCCGACCATTCGCCGGAGTATCTTTCGATGAAATGTTTGGGGGCGGGGGCTTCCGATCAACAGGGTGCCACTCGTCGAAATCACCACCTTTGCGCGGTTGACAAAAAAGCGGGGCCGCTTTTACCGGAGCCGACATCTTTTACTCAACATAAACACTCGCAATCGAACAAATCAAGCAAAATCAAACAAAATCCTCGTCGTAGAGCGTTATGCTTACGCCAATTCCACTACGGATAAAGTACCCACATGGCGCTATACGAAGGACTGCACTTGCGACAGCTGTATGCTGCGAACTACATCGGTTGAGATGTTCCTCTCAACATCTAGGTGTAAGCGAAACAACCCGCCTCATCATGAGAAAACACATTCCTTACCGGGTTGCTAATTTGTCAAATGAAATTGAAGAGCAAAGAAAATTTCATCACCAGTTCCACGATTTTCATGATAAGCATTAGAGAATTCGTGGTGGCAGGGGATATCGCATTTGAGTTAAAAAAAATACTAAAGTGTGAAATACATGTATCGCGTAATAACGTTTCGCAAATAAACATAGAACAAGTTCTGTTATTTTTTCTTTTTTTTTACTGTCTGGCCTGATTTTTGGCTGATTACTTCCTGACTTACCAAGTGCTTTGTAAGAGGGAGAGGATTCATCAGGCTTTGAAGCCTGTTGCCTTTGCGTCACATCCCCAGAATAAGTCAAATAAAATAATCGACGAACCCAACATGCAGCGCGGTGTCTGTAACTGCTCGTCCCGAACGCCGGCAGCCGGTCTTGTCAGTGTTTAAAATCAAAGCTGAGAAGGCAATTTCGGGAATCTTTTTCTTTTTCTTTGACAACGATGGTTGCATTTAGATCCTTTGTTTCTCGTACATAACGCTATGTCCAACAAATTACTGTCACAACATGGAGGTGCAATTTTACAATTAACGTTCCACACGTCAGTCATTTCTCCAGCCAATGAGAGTAGTAAGCACGGTGTAAGTGCTGCGCTGGGCTTAGAGCGTGCCTTGACCTCCAACCTTTCTACTAAATTGCGTCTATCGGCGTAAACATTGCGGTTTTGTTTTCGTGAAAATCTTTGTTGAATATTGTGTCCCATTGAGTCACTTGAATAAATCATTTTTAGCGTCAACATTTTATAATTTGTTTAAAACATTCTTTTTTTCTTTTGGCCACGCATCACCATAACTTCTCAGCGAATATGGAGATCAGGATTTTATATTAAACAAACTGAGTTGTGTCAGCTTTATAATTGCTTTACTTTAGGTTTGGAAGACCGAGCTTTCAAAAATACAACAATACAACAAAAATACATCAATACAACAAAAATAGTTGACAATACGGAGTACTTCTTTTCACCTGACTAATTCGGCTTTGTAATTACCAGCTCGAAGTTTCAATACGTTTTTGTATAACACTCGCCTTTTCAGCAAACCTACAAAAGAAAGAAAAAAAGAAAAAAACAAGATTCGCGATGATTGAGCGGATTGTACAGAGTGAAAACAAAGTAAAATAAGAGCTTGCCTTGATTAGCTTATGCACAAATAACTGTTCATTTTATCTTTTATTTTTTATCTATTGCGTTTTTTTATAACATACATACACTATGTGTAAGACCAAGCATATACTCTGCGCTACAGCACGAGCAGGTTCTAGAAGACTCGAGAGTTCTTCAGAACTGGTTAATCCTTCAGCGGGTTTCGCTAGAACTTAACCTCTGCTTAAGGCTTAAGTGTGAGCAAGGTCGCTAGGACGGCATGTTTTGATTATAGGCAAGCGTTCCCTCACGTGCCTGGTAGGGCGAGGCGTAATAATGCTGCGCGACGAGTCGTTTCCATTACCGCCTCCGTATAGCGGCCACTTTTGGCCGTCGTTCAAGCCGACACTCCCTTCCGCGGTATGGACTTGGATCGTGAATAACTGAACGCGACCGATAGAAAGCCAGTTACGTGGCGAGCGTTCACCGCAGTTTTCCCCTGCGCTGCATAATAGATACCACGGCGGTGGGCCAGACTCCCATAAGTAGTACATTGGGCGGAACCCGGGACACGAAGTAGCAGACGGCGGTGGCGAAAAGCGCGGAGAAAGTGCGCGCTGGTTCGAGGAGAATCGCCCCTTTCACCAGCACGCGATAGGGCTTTCGCGAAAATTCCTGAAGAGCAGCGCGCGAAGCACGTGAGGAATCATGCGAACGACCTGTGGGAACACCTGCCTATACTCCTATAACTTGGCGAAATAGCGAAAGTAACAGTTCAAGGTAGTCAGTCATCGAGTCGGAGGAAGGCACAGAACTATGCTCCATCGGGTGGGTTAAGGGCGGTTCAGTCTAAAGCACCAAAACGGGGTCCGGAAACGTCAAGGTCCCAATTTCTTTTTTTTTTTTTTTTCTGTATGTGTGTAGTTTTTAAAATACTTTATGTAGTTTGTTAGGGCCCCAATTCCTGCGGTCCAATTTGAGGGACGTAGCCAGTCCACCGTCGACAGGCGGACGGGGTTTCGGGGGGGGGGGGGGGGGGGAGCGTTGTTTTTGTTGTTCTGGCTGCAGCGGGAAAGGAAAAACGCGCAACGCGCCAAGGCGGTGGAGGAAGACAAAGCCCCGTTAAGGAAATTGTTTAATTACTGCGAGAGTGGAGAATACGAATAAAGCCCCTACTTTTTAAGCCTTCTCTTTTCCTTTCGGAAGGTTCCCGAAAAGCGAGGAACATGTTGGGCGACATTGGGCATCCTTGACGCACAGATCTGCTGTTGGGGATGGAGGCCGTCCTGTTCCCGTTCACAAACGAGCAAGTCGAGGCACCTCGGTAGCACAGCTGCACGATCTTCAGCAGGCGCGTTCCGATCCTACAACCCTGTATGAAAGCGAAGAGGAGAGAGTGAGAACTCGACCGAAGGCCTTGCTCTGGTCGACATGAAGCGCCGCGAAGGGCAGCTCGAGGACTTGTGCGGCTTCGCACACGATTCGCATAGTGTGCAGATTGGTGGCGACGGTTCTCCTTTTGAGACCGTGCCTTTGGCGTTTGCCTACGATATCCCTTAACCCAACGTCCAGCCGTCGGGCCAGTTTCTTGGCAAGCACCTTGTAGTCCATATAGTAGAGGGCTGATGTGACGAAAGTTGTAGACGCTGGGTTCTCCTCTCTGCTCATTCGGGATGACAATGGGCAGTTTCTGTCGCATGGATAGTGGCTGCAGATTGTGTCGCAAGGCGTCTTCGAAGATGTCACGAAGGACCTGGGCAAGTTCACTGAGGAAGGTCTTATCGAAGGCACTGCCAAGACTATCAATCCCCGGGGGCTTCCATGTAGTGAGTTTTTTGATGGCCCAGTTAATGTCTGCGACGGAATTCTTCTCGATAATTTTCTTTTGTAGCTCCTCTGAGACCTTCAGGAGCGGCGCCCCAAGTGGCCGTGGTGGCTCGAGTCTACCCCAGAGCTATGCCCCCGCGTCAAGAACCCACAATATACATAGGGTTTTTTGCAGTGCCCGGTGCCCACCGCCCACGCTCTCTGGAAAAATACAAGGGCAAGACCGATAACGAAATTCCGTAGTAGCACTGTCGATGCCAAGCGCTTTCGCTGGGAGACGCACCTTAACACGCTTCCCGAACATAAGACGAAACAAAAAGAGGGTTCGGAACAAAATCGCCACATGTCTACTTTGTTCCGAATGTTTTTGTTCACAAACCTCACGGTGCGCGAACACGACGCCGATGCCCCACGACTTTGACACTGCGTGTCGTAGCCACTGCTGTGACTGTACGCTAGAGTCATACAAAACTGCTGAACTCTAGGGAAATTCTACGGAATGCAGCATTATTTCTATCTTCAATGAAATGTGATGAAACGAGTCAGCACGAGTGTTACTATTTATCTTCCCTCTTCCGCATACAAGGGCCTGCGTTACATCTTCTCTGGGTAAGATAACTTGCTCTTACGTCTTCTAGCCATCATGATCGTCTTCACTGATTTTCTGCGAAAGCCCTTAAAGGGGAACTCCGCCGATATTTTGGTATACTTCGATTTGGCTGGAAATCAGCAGACCACATCAATACCCTTTCTCAAATGAAAACCAAAATATTTTATAAAAATAATATTTTTCCTTGAAGCTATTGAATATTAAAGTTACGTCGGCCGAGAGGGTTCCAGGAGGCAACTCTCTACTGGCAACAATGAAAAATTCCTACTTTTCCCTACCCGCGTACGTCACGGATATGCAGGCGGACGAGCGACTCCGGCAGCCGCGAAGTGGCTTTCAGGGCGCCAGCGATAGAGATGATTTTTTCCAAGCTTCAAGGTTGAAGGTCCTTTTGTAATGGGTAGCAATTTGTGCTCTGCGATAGATTGTAGAAACAATTAATGCCGAGAAAAAGCTTCTATTTTACCCTTGTTTTCGTGGGAGAAAAAAAAAAGAAAGCGTTCCCGGGCAGCAATGGAGGCCAGCCACGTCAAGGTGCTTCTGCACGAGCTGTGTGCCGAGAGAACTAGTATCACTTGAAACATACTCACTTATGCTCGGAATACTTTATAGCTGCGTGCTGCGAGTTGAGTATCCTTCAGCAGCTGGAACGATTTAAGAGCGACAAGCGCAAACACAAGCCAGCTGTGACCACCGTGACCACTACTACATCCGTCCAAAGAAGAGAGCTAATAACAGCGAGAAAAATAGTACACAATCTAGCACTATACTCAACATTTTGCACAGTCAAATTTGTTATTCACAATTGGCTCAGTGATTTTCTTAAATTTTTTATCAACACTATTTCTGTTTCGGACATCAAACCTAGCTTGGGCTACTCTCGGAGTTCCACTCACGCGGCGGATGTGTTGAAGACGAGTAGTGAAACGTCAGTTCAAGTCTGAATTTAGACATGACTTTCAACATATTGCTATTCCTGTCTGCTATTACAGAGGTTTATGTAGCAGGTGTTGAGCTCCATTAATATACGATAGAGCCTTTGCCTGGTTTGTCAAATGGTTGGCGTGCAATATTGTTTGCAGACGAAGTGATAAAAACGTCTTTATTTTATTCTATTGCGGAGAAATTTTATATGGGGCTGAAAATTTTTTTTTAAACCATGAAGATATTAATGTCGTTGAGGGGAGGGATGCAAATTTACAGCTGATGGAAACTGTGTTAAACCAAAACTAAATTACAAAACATTTTTATATAGAATTACCCTGTGTTAGAACGCGTTGCATTCTACTCCAAAAGAAAAAAAAACAAAAAAAAAAAACGGGTACACATTTGTTTTGCAATATTTGTTAACCTATTTTTAATTAAAAGTTTTATGATGTCTTTCTGTACCTTACGCACTATTTTATCTTCAAGCAAATGTTCTTTATTTGAAGATAAACAGTGTATTTGTGTATTTTATACGTATTCCATTGCACCTTGATGTTTGGCTTGGTGGTTGCAAGGTTTTATTAATTGTCATTTTAACACAATCTTCATGACCAGTAGCGTGCCATCTGATCTACACGAAAGCAGTTCAATCCATTCTATACATTTCATGTTTTATGACAATCACACTCTACATGTGTTGGGTCCCAGCCCAGCACGCACATGTTCGTCACTTTGGAAGGCGATCAATGTACGCGCCACACGCACGAACGCTGAAAATGGCATCGACCAGAAGCGCTTTTCAGAAATGGTCTATAGATCTTTTGCTAAGTTACTTAAGCACCGAGGAGCATATTCATGCCACAAGAGTAGTTACACGTGGTGGTGCCTGCAACAGTAACGTTTCTAAAGAAGATCTAAAACAAATGGCACGTTCCTTCAGGTTATACGAGCGTGTGAGACATCTGTACCCCCCTTACGAGCATTTTCCGTGGTGCTTTGGCAATTTGTCAAAAAATGTATTGCGTAACTCTTCGACCTTTTTTCGCCAGCAATCTTCTAATAAAAAGAAAACGGATTTACTATCGATATCACCAAACTAGCGAGCCGCGGCTTCAGCGTACCGAGTTGCAAAAACGGTTTAATCAAAATTCCAATTGCTTCCGTTTTTGTTTTTTTTTACTTTCTGATAGTGTAGCACATAGGCTAAGGTCATATTTTGTGCAAATATAGATAATTATCAACTTCAAATGGCACGAACGCCCTGGGTTTCTCGCTGTTAGACGCGAGAAAAACGGCCGCGAGCGTACCCGATTGCCGGCCGCGCACCTCGCTGCACATCCGTGACGTAACGCTTGGGTGGAGGGGAAAACTGGGGAAAATTAGGGAGAACGGTATTTCGGTCTCGGCAGCAAACAAAGTATCACTTTTAATTAACTGGAGTGAATCTGAGACAACAAGATGGCATTTCGGAGTCAAGAAGGCATCCGCATTCAGATTGTGCCTTTGGATTAGGTAGCTCGAAAAATCGGCGGAGTTCCCCATTAACCTGGTCGTCTACCCTGTCATCCGAAGGAGCAAAGCGAGACAGCAACCCACTGCATACTCGCCTGTGCCGACCACCTCATCCTATTGACCCCGCAAGATTACACGTGATCATTGACTTGATCGAAGAGGAAGCCGGGCGCCTCGGCCTATCCCTCAAGGCCAGCAAGTGTCGAAGTCCCCACTTGAGTGGCGGCACACCTGTAGGTCTCCGGGACAGCCAGCTCCACGTGAACGGCTCTTCTATTTCTGTGATCAGAGACTTCGAGGGCATCGCCTACCTCGGCAGGCCCGTTGGATTCAACATCCTCCAAGGCGGAACAGACATGGACGCGGCCATCCACCTGGGCACCCAAGATCCTAGGCTCCATGCTGGTATCATGGCAACACCTCAACACCATTTTAACTTTTCTACATCCATCTCTACACCACCTGATGCGGATAGGCAGCGTAGAAAAGACGGAGTGAGATAATAAATTATATGTGCCTTCCGGGTCGGATTCTGTCATGAATTGGAAATGTATACGGGTAGCAAGTTGTCTGCTTCTTGTGCAGGAGTTGCGGTGATATCAGCAAGACACCAAGCTCTGATTGGCTTTGATTTAAAGGACACTGAGTAAACTTAAATGCTAGACGCCTTAAGGTCTATCCACTATTTTTGTTTTCAATCAGCCAATAAGAGCTCAGCGTGCTGACATCATCGCAACGCCTGTGCAAGAAGCAGACGAACCATGCTTTCCACATTAAGACAATTTTATCAGAGTAGGCACTCCTCCTGCGACGATAGAAGACGCACTGGCGGTACAAAATGGAGGACGTCAGAAGGTCCGTTTCTTCTTACAAAATTTTGAGTTCACGCGAGCTTTTTGTCTATACACAGCGTTTACAAGCAGGTTCGCGTTTGGCCTTCACTCACTCTCACTCACACTCATCTTCACAGGTGAGGTGAGAGCCAGTGAGTTTCTGAAGCAAGAAAATTCATGAGTGTGAGAGGAAGTGAGGCCCATGAGGTTGTGAGGGGTGTGAGGGCCGTGAGAGCCATAAGACCGTGAAGGGCATGAGTGCATGAGGGCCGTGAGGGCGGTGAGTGCGTGAGGGCTGTGGCGACCGTAAGTGCGTGAGGAATATGAGGGCCGTGAGGGCGGTTGAGGCGTGAGTGCCATGAGTGCTTGAGGGGCGCGAGGGCCATGAGTGCGTGAGGGGTGTGAGGGCCGTGAGGGCTATGAGGGCTGTAAGAACCGTGTATCCGTGAGGGCTTGAGTGCGTGGGGGTCGTGAGGTTCAGTGAGGGTGAGTGAAGGGCTGTAGGTGGGTCCGACTGTGAGGATGAGTGTAAGTGTAGCTGTGAGCGTGAGGGTGAGTAAGGGGCTTATGTGAGTGTGGCTGTGAGGGTGAGGGTGAGTGAGGGCGGCGTAAAATGCCGACCTTTGGTAGGTATGGCGCGTACGCAGAAAGCAGAGGCCAGACCCTCAAAAAGATCTCACGACAAAAACGTTCCTAAATAAAACTTACTCAAAAGTTACGAACTTCTCAGTATTCTCAAAGCAAATTGCTCTTTTGCTTCAGATAAGACAAAATCCTACGACAGGGGTCTACTTTGTCTTTCGACTTTTTTCTGGACTATTCGTCCAAAATATCTGCCTACCTAGAAGTACGTAGTTGAAGACGTAGTTGAAGTTACAGTACACCGGAAGCTCTCGTTTTTCTGGCATTTTTCGCCTCTTACTTTCGAATATGTTCGGGAGTACAAATCTGAGAACTTCTTACGATGCGCGTACTCTAAAAACCTCGTAGCAAAAATGTCTTAAAATAACAGATCCGGTGTGAATCTCGACTCCGATTTGACTGAGGTGAAATGTCGGCACTGACCACGCGCGCCAGTCTCGAGCGCCGCTCCCCCGCGTGTCCCCTTGTGCCGTCTTCCTCGTCGGCACAAGGGCCCTGGCGCGCGTATTGACCTTGCGCAGTACGACGGGCAAAGCTACTCGAGAAACCCAAAACGTTGAGGCCCCTACTCTAAAATAATTTAATGACATAACCTCGATCAAAAGACGAAAGAGCGAAAGCAAATATTTCTATGTGCCGAAGTTCACTTAAGCCTAAATTTGTCAAAAGAAGAAGCGACACCGTGTCACGTTAAGAATTTATTTGAGGGACGAAAATAAAAATCAGCTAGAAAGAAACCAATATTCTCTTTCTTGCTGCCAAATGGTTTTCAACTGATGTGTACGCAACATGAGCTAAGGCGTTCACAACGACACTTCTTCTTTCGACGATATTAGGCTTATGTGGACGTGAGCTTATATGAAATATTTGTCTTTCTGTATTACCTTATGAATCAAGTAACATCCTGTTCTTAACCTTTCGTGTTCTATTCCAACCGCTAGGGCCTCATGCTCACGTAAATGCAGCTTCCTGCGCTGCTTAGTTTTTTTTTTTTTTTTTTTTACCTGAGTCGAGAAACACTGTCCTACTTTCTAAAAAAACACTCGGTACATTCAGTGTTAGAATGTTCTTAGCCTCGACAGTGCGAGAGAGGGGCAAAATATTTTGCATCTAGGGGACCCTGTAAATTGAAGTTCACTAGGAACGCTTTGGTCTCCAAAGCCATCGTAACGCTACAAAGTGTCCAGCGTTTGCCCAGGTGTATCGCGTTTTATCAGACTCCGGTTCGGCTTCCGATCTAGTCAGAAGACAGAGGATGTTTCATTGTTCCAGCGCAGCGAGGCGACGCGTCTCTCTAGCCCGTACGCTCCACCACCTATCCAATGAGTCACAGCGACAAGGAAAGGCACCCGACGACGATAAGCAAACGTTCCGTTTCGTGCTGTTAGCGTGCACGGTCGACACATGGTACCATGAACTTGCGGGCTACGGGTCGGTAACTCGTCATTGTTCCGAGAGTCCCGCCTCCCACCAGTGTAGCTCGATCAGGCTGTTTCGGAAACGTTTCGACTCATAACAAATCTCCAATGGAGTCAGCCAACAGTGTAGCTGGAGTTGAAAACTCTTATAATAATGAATCGAGCCACTTGAATGTTAATGCGACAGTTGCGGCTCCGTGGACGATAGGGTAATAAAGCGATCAAATCAAAGAAAACCGTCTCTTCGTAGAGCGCATGAACAACGCCACTTAGATAGACAACCGTATAGCTGAATTTTACGTCGCCTATCAAATTCGCACGAGGAATATATTGGGCGTGGGCGCTACGTAAGAATTCAATGGGAACTCGTGCTCATTAACCTAGAACACATGTCCGAGCTGAACACAATCGAAGCACTTGCGTGCAATCTGCGATCCGCTCTGGCTCTGATTAGGCGGGTAGAATATTCAGCACTACTGCTTTCTCTCGATACACACAGGACTGGCGAACTTTTACCTCCACAAAGCGCGAATATGGCACGAATGGCGCGAGTGAGCATGTTTGCCTCTTTTTCGGAGCCTCCATTACCGCCTAAATGCTTCAAGTAAAACACAAGCAAAATGTTACCTCCTGGAGGGTGCAAGTTTTAACAGCCGCGATTGGCTTAGATTAGCGCAAACGAGAGCGCTAATTGGTCTCCTCGTATGATAGGTGAGGCGCTCTTCATTCATCGCGCATGTTCAGACGACTGCCTGCCCGACGTGGAGCGCACGAACGGCGGCCTCCGAGGAGTCCGAACGGTTTTTAATGCGAAAGCATAAATTGCCTCATGGAGCGAGCTGACGTCATCAGTCTGAAGTGCGAAAACGGCAGATAGTTTCTTTCGGTGCCATTGGCTGCAGTCTCAAGAAAAAAATGGTACATTTTAACACTCCTTGTCCCGTGTACGACACCCCAAAACTCCATCTCGACATACAGCCCGCTGACATTGAACATACGACCTCAACTTTCACGAGGTGATAGAAAGCGGTGAGAAATACCTCATTAAACAGCTAAAGTACGTATCAAAAATACAAAAAAGAAACACAGAGGTTTTGCAGTAGTACCAAGAAAATCCCGACTACTTTTTTTGTAGTCAATAACACGAACATTTGATATTTGAATACCTCGTACCACTCGGCTATCAAGCCGCCTGTGAAAGTTGGGAACGACGCTTCGCCGTCAGCGCTCCGTATGTCGAATTGAAGTTTTGAGGTCTTGTATATGGGACAAGGGGTGTAAGAATACACCCCTTTTCTGAGAGTGTGGCGCGCGTCGACGGGGCTCCCATTGGCCGCTGCGCTCGTCAGTTTCCACGACCGCTCACCCCATGGCGCTGCGTGTCCAACAGCGCGGAGCGGCCAAGGTCACCAGGGGAGCACACGCGCCGACCGGCGACGAAAAGTACGCAGCAGACGAAAAAGGGAGCGGACGAGCGGCTTGCATGCTTTCGCATTCACAACTCATAAGAAGTGCTTAGGTGTACCTCGATCTTTTCTTCGTAGATCTCGAACGTTCGAATGAGGCGTACCAGCGCAGGAACGTTCTTCGCTTTTTTGTTCTGTCCAATATAATATTGCGAAGTCGTGCGCACCGTATGCATGCATGTAAATGTATTGTCCGGGCGAGCGAGAGTTGGCTACGGTTGTGACGGTCTCGGGAAGGTTACCCCTGTCATCCCGCCACAAAAGGGTGGCAAACATGTTTACATGTTTGAAACCATGAAGCGTTCAATGCTATAAAAATACTTTCTTTTTTATACAGCGCAAGGTCGGTCTGCCTTTGCAGGTGCGACGACACTGGTTTGCACTGTAGATGACAAACTTAGCCAGTACAGGGCTGATAATCTGGGGTCGTCAATGTGCATCACGCAGTAGTGATACACGACCACGCGTCAGTAAAGGGTTGTTTATACTCCGACGTTCAGCGCAGTGCAGAAGGCGCGCCTTTCATTGGCCGGCGACCAGGAACTCGATATCTGCAACCAATCCGTATCAGTGTGCGCTGCGCTACGCCGCGCCCGTTGACGTTACGCTGAAATATAAACGTACCTTAAAATGCCCGTACAGATCGAGAAGGGCAGGTTTGGTGGTTGAACCCAGCATCATTGGCTTCTACAGCGCGAGCTTTCGATCCTCGTGCGCTGTATTGCACTATACAGACCCCGCCATTTACTCCCCTGTTGGATAAAATCAGTGTGTGGCCTGAACGCACACACGGCTCGGAAAATCGATTTTCATAAATAGCAAGAAATAGAACGACCAACGCTTGCACGAGCTCAAATTTTGACCATTGACATACGCTCTTACTAAAGTCACTGGATCCTAGGAAAGTAGCGCCATTGCCTTCCCTGCTTGCTAGCCGAACACAAACAAATTCTAACATACAGACGACCAAAACCTTGCAAGCTGATTGGCTAATCGGTCTCCGTTGCTGTGGTAATCGCCATTTTGGCCCCTTCAAATCTTCGAACTTCGAGAGGGTCGTTCTAATCCAGTCGCACCAAGATCACCACGGAGAATCATCGTACTGAAGGCGTTCCTCTCCAATATAAGCGTCTTTGGCACTGCGTATGCCATCAACTTATCAATCATGCTCATCTCCACAGATCTCTTACAAGGGTATAGTTCTTACTGAGTATTTAAAAAAGAAATGAAAATTATTTTCAATTCATCCAAGCATTTACAGCGCACGTGGTGCTGGCACGAAGATGTACGCTTGTTTCGCCGGTGTGTGGATAGCGAAATCTCGGTATACAACAAACGTCTCTATAAAGCTACCCGTCATAAGCGAATTTAGATTGGCTCACAAAGAATGCAGATGTCAAGGAGAAATTTCTCATTTCATGAGCCAAAATGGCTATCATACGGGGAGCTTGGCGCTATACTTCCCCACGATCCAGTTAGTTTAATTTTTTTGAGTGGCGTAGCCATGAATATTTTTCGGTGTGTGTGCGTAGGGTGGAAAAGGAGGGAAAGCGGCGCCTGCGACGTCCACGGAGCCGGGCATGAAGGCACCTTGTCTATCGGAGCTCGCCTACACACACAGCGAAAAAATACACCCCTGGACGTGTAAACCGTTGTCCCAGGGCGGACTCCCCAAATGGTGTTCGTTTTACACGCGAGGCTCGGTGTATTTCGTTTGCACCCGAGGTCTCGTGTAAAATGAACATCTTTGAACGTGTACTTCGTTCTGCGATCACACGTCTAGGGGTGTTTTTTTACAATGGTGGCCGTTGGACGCAAGACCGGTTCGACGAGCGAGGCCCAGCGCTTTACACGGCTTTTCGCCGCAGCGAAAGCGTAGTTTGCACGTGTTCGTTCGTAATCGTTCATACGTGCTGAACTACCGCAAGCATTCACCCCCAAGCGCCGACGCCGTATCCATTACGGCGATTACGCGACAGTGGGAGCGACCATCGACTGCATCCAGCAGCGTGCTTCCCCATCGAGCAGGTCTCGTTCGCGTGGCGATTCAGCCGATCGCCGAGGCCTCAAGCCGGTTGCATTGTCACCGACGCCGGGTAATTTCCACAGCAGTTATCTTTTCGCGACCACAGACATGAACTTTATTGAAAAAGCCCGTTTGCCGCGAGCGACGACGAATAGCTCCGACACCGACCCTACCCGACCGGCGTTACCGACGTCCCGCTCACCTCTTTACCGCGAGCTAAGTTGTACGCGACGTTTCGACGTATCCACTCATATCTCGTGTGTACGCAAATGTTGCGGCTTTCCGGGTACGAATCGGCTACCGAAACGGCCAGCGAACGAAGACGAACTGAACGCCGGCGCTATGCGCCATTTAAACACGTGGTTACTTTTCTACTAGACTGTAGCTATGTGGTGTGGTTCCTTACACATAAATGGACTACGTACAAACAAAGCTAAAATAAAATTGGGCGGCTGCTTGCGCCACCTAGTGAGTATGCGGAAAACTACAAAAAATGAAAGACATTTTGGCATTTCCGGAAGTGACACGCTCGAACACGGACGGCAGCATACCAACACATACATCACAGCACATACCACAAGATCAACATACAAGCATCTACATACACAAACAACGAACAGCGGCACTAACAACCCGACACTCCTACTCAATCACAACAGAGACCCGCTCGGTATATATAGCAGACTTTTTGTTTCAGACGAAGGTCCGGTGACACCCCCCGTATTTTATATGAACGTAACGATATTATACAATTATTACTTATATAGTACGGCGACATAAATATAATTTGGGAAGGTACACATTTCTCTTAGTCTAGATTATAGCTAAAAGACACCCTATATTTTAAAAAAAATGTTTCGAGCTAGCCAAAATGTAGCAAAATCTGGTTTCGTTTTCGGAAGTTCAAGCGCTCAAGGCTGCAATGCGCTAGCGAAGTGTGTGCTTGCTTCTGTCAAACTATAATCCATTGTATGACGCTCTCAAAGCTGCTGGCTGCAGCCCCCGTCTCGGTTTAGGGTTTGATTTACACGCGCTCCCGTGGAAATGAAATTATGCGCGCTCGAGTCGATATTATTGACAGCGTGAAGTATAAACCGAATGTAAACGATTTTGCGAGCGACGAGAACAGCGACGGCGACCCGCTTCGCTGACGCTCGGTCACTCGCGCGACGACGCAAGCCGCATGAAAGCGGAACGATGTTTTCTAGAAATCCAAAAACCGAGTGACGCGACGAGCGATAGTAAGAAATCTTCGTAATACGTCGCTGACTCGTCGCTGTCGCCGTCGCTCGCTAAATTGCTTTATGCAGTTCAGCCTTTATACTCACGCTAGTGCCGACCTGCATTACCCGCTGAGCCCAAGCAAGCGATAAGGATATTCAAATATGTCACAACAGTGGCGTGCATTCGCTAAGAAAACATATATCTCAAATTCCTGCAGTTTGACGTCGGGATCCGTTACTTGTTCTGCTGTCACCTTGGCAAAACGGTCACTAAAGAGAAACTAGTCAGTTTGTTTTATCAGAAATTATAAAAACCTTATCTAGCCACTGTTATGCACAAAAGCACTCTGGAATTTCATATAAATAGTTTAGAATAAACTGAACACAATCGGTAACTTAATTTTCCAAGCATAATAATAATAAAAAATCTTAGAAAACAATGTATCTTTAAGGTGTTTCAAATAAAAAAAAACTGAAAAAGGAGCCTTATTTCAGCTGCACTATCACGTAAATACTTTGGGAAAAAAATATCTATTGAGAAGTAGGTTTTGCAATCTCTAATTTGCTTCTTTCAACTTTCCAGTTACTTTATGCGTACTTGCAGATTGTATCCTGACAAATCTAGACAAAATTGTATAAAAAGTAACAGTCTATATAAAATTTATAGCTTAATTAAATTCACATTTGTTTGATAATGTTCAATCTTAAATATGAGTTTTAAATTTCACATCTATTATTACAAATGATTGAATTACATGCTGCTTGATGCATGCTGTGCCGCCCCCCCCCCCCCCCCCCCTTTTAAATATATATATCCTGTATATTTGCTGGTTAGTTGTTGTAAACCTCTTAATGTCGTGTTATTTGTTTGTTGTTGTAGGTGTGTGAATGCATATGTTGTACCCCACTCCTACTTGGGCCTTCAATGGCCAGTAGTATCCTCTAAATAAAATTAAAAAAAAGCAAGTGAGCAGTAAAAATCTGGAAGACAAAAGTAAACACAGAGCCGTGCAAAAAGGCATTCAGTATATGAAACCAAACAGATACAGATATGGGCCTCTGGCGGTCCATCGGTTCAGCCTCCACACCGCCTAAAGACGGCAGTGTTGCAATATTACGAACCAGCGCACAGGTAGACAGTTACCAAAAATCCAGACACAAAAAACTCACATCAGCGCTGTGCGAGTGTATATTTTTGTGTATTTGGATCTTGAGTAACTGGTCTACCTGTGCGCTGGTTCGTAATTATGCCGTACCAACTCGCCCAATCTGCCGTATTAATAGTGTTGCAAAATACTTAGATCAACTATAATGCTAATGACTGCAGTGTATAAAAGCAAGCTACTCGTCGGAACGAGCTTGACGGTACGAGAATAAAGAGAATGTTTTCACAGTTAAACTCAGAGTCTGTTGCACCGTCTCTTCCGTCCTCAAGATCGAAAGTGCTACAGATTGGTGACCTGGACATGATGATTGACTCCGAGCACCTGCTATCCAGGGGAATGTTCCTCGTGGCCAAGGGCACGGCAATGGCTCTGCCTTTTCGGACGAAAATGCAGTAGGCACATATTCAACTTTCTCAGCCTCCACATCTGCAGCGCCTCCGCAACCACCTCTGCTCTGTCGCATCTAGCACCGGCATCTCCCAGCAATGGGCTGCGACCACCTTGCTTGCCCCACCGGCTTGGCAAGTGAATATTCATCGACATCTTCACACTGTTCACAAGGCATGTTGCTAGCCAACCAGGGTCTCCTCATCGTTGCCATGTCAGGCATTCGCTCTCAGTTCGGTTCCTCATCTTAGGGGATGTTGCATCGGCCCCGCAGTCGGCCGGCATCCCCCTTTCAGTCCGAGGCTGTACACTCCAAACTGATCGAGCCGGACTGAAAGCACGACAGGGTCGATTTCCCCCGTCTGCTGCCTCATTTCCTGACCTCGGCGTCAACTACCATGCACGACTTCCAAACGCTCTCTTTCCTGCTCTCTAGTATGTCATCCTGCTTGCGGTACATGTCAACAGCAACGACACCTCTCTGGAGCCGCAATCACTTCAACAAAATCGTGCCATTCCTCACAGTGCAGAGCTGAGGGCGATAGCTCTGCGGCAGTCTATCGGTTCAGCCTTGGCATCGCCAAAAATGACAGTGCTACTCATACTCGTCACCACGAGCTCAACGACATGAGAATAAACAGAATGTTTTTATTGCTCGGAGTCGGTCGCAGCATCTTTTCCGTCCACAACATCGTATACTCTATAGGTAGTAAGCAAGAGACACACTTCAGATGAAAAGAACAAATGCTCAGATCACACATACCGCGGGTGTCCAAAATTATCCATCACATTGAATATTCTTTTGGTTTTTTTAATTCTAACAGAAGACAAACATCATTATCGCGCAATCAAAATGAATACTTACGAAACACCTAAGTCGCAGTGTAAGTGCTCATTGCTGAGCTGCGGCTGTGGCATATATGTGTTTATTTAAAAGTGCACCGATGATAAAACCTTCAGGTTTGGCAACAATACCGAGATTACAACGGTTGTTGTCCATTATGAAATACAAAAGAAATAAAAAATACCGGAAACAATGCAAGGTACAAATCTGCACAACAGGCTTCCGAATTCAACTACTTCGTCGTACTGGAGTTTGTTACAGTAATAACAGCTTTGGATGGGCTGTGAGGACAGCATTCACACTGAACTGGGTGCCTTGGTGACTATCACCAGTGTTGAGGAGTTGCCACTCCAGAGTTGGAACGATTCCGCACTTCCACAACCCTGGAATCGAATGCAAATAAAATGGTGGCAGCACTGGAATGGAATGGGAATGAAATTAGTAGTTACATTTTGCCCAGAATAGAGTAGGAATGGAATAGGCTTTGTTCTAATGCGAGCTGCTTAGATGCCGTCAAAGGGGCTTTCGAAACGGCATTATTGCACTTAGGTAACTGACGGTTCGGTTATCTGCTTATGTTCCTTCGAGGATGAAAGTGGCAACCCCAGTGAAGCAACCCAAACTGTAGAGTTGTAGGCTGACAAGGGCAATTTACTCTATCTTAATCCAGGGTAAGGGTTTTGTACCTCAGCGTTCCAAAAACTACCCGTGCCCAGCACTTTTCAATCTGTGTTGTCACGTGACACGACCCACCGGAGTAACTCGGATCTATTTGGGTAAGATTTGAAACACAGCCAAAGTGTCGTTCCTGGTGCTGCGAGATGCAACCATAAGGCTGTTGGGACCATGTGTGATTACAGCACCAGTTGCAGGCCACCAGGCAGGGACAATGTCACACCGCCCGCACTTCGTTAATCACGCGACTCCTCACTTATTATGTATCTCGTAAAAGTGGAGGACATATACGGTTCTTTTGTGGAAAAGATGGGCACCTTAGTTTTCCTCTCTGTTACGAGGCTTTTACACCTGGTGGTGCGATCAATATCTGCAGTGCCCCCATACCAATTGCCACTAGTGCTATGTGCGACCAAAGCTCAACTTAGTAAAATCAATGATTGCGGGTAGGGTTTTGAATTTTGCAGTTGTCTACGCATTTCACAACGCCAGCTTTACGCCGACGTTATTTTCCGGTAACTTAGTACTAGCTGTCAAGTGCCATTTTCACAATTGGGAGGGATTGAGAGGAATGGAATGCAGCAGTTCAGCCATTCCAGGAGTGGGAATGGGCCCAGTTTTTCCTTTCCAGGAGTTCAAAGGAATGGAATTAGTATTAGAAAATTCCAATTCTCTGCAATGGAGTTGGGTGGAATGGGGAATCTTTTGTTTGTTTGCACGCCTAGAATGTTTGAGATGACTCGAGAATCTTGTTTGTTCGAGCTCGGAACCTTTTAGATACCTACGGGCTTACAAAAAGAGCTTCGCATGGCTGCTCGAGTCAGTCGTCCTTTTGTCGCTGTCAAAGTATGTGCGGTCTTTGTTACTTTATGTTTCTCGGCACAAGTTCGCTGCATTTAACTTTGATCTGAAGTTTTATTAATCAAGTTTGTTTTTGTTCATGACATATTGGTGGATGTGCAGGGTAACGCAGTCTATGCCCATAAAGCGTACCATCTGTGAACACGATAACTCTGAAGACGACGATCGTGAAGGCGACGTCCTTGAAATCATCCGAGGACGACTCCAACTCTGACACCAACGACGACCTCAACTATGGCCTCGGAAGCGACCCGGACAATGAACTTGACAAAGCCCTGGCTACCACACTTAGACGAAAACATCATGATGACTTCTACGCTGATGATGAAACGGATGACAACTCCAAAGACCAAACCCGGCTACAATGTCAACAACCAACCTGACAACGGCCTCGATGACAAACAGTCTTCAACCGTGGTGACAAGACTGATGACGACACTGATGATGACCCAGGCGAAGACTCAAACAATTTCATGGAGGACGATCCCGACTACGGCTTTGACAGTTATCCAAGGACAATTTGGACGATGACTTTAAAGGGCAACTCCGACCAAAACTCGAAATTAAAGAAATTACTGGTACCGCTGTAGTGACACAAAATACGACCCCAGCCAAAATATTACGTCCGTGGGATGCCGCATTCTCAACTAATGCCGATAATAAAAATGTGACCCGCCGCGAGCCGCTGCACCTTAGCGGTCGGCTAGCGGGTTGCCGATCACTAAAGCAACATTGGGCCGTGACGTCAGTATCATTCTTTTTTTCCTCCAAGCGTTACGCGGAGTGCGCTTCTTTGAGCCGCTACCACCGCTACTTGGACTTGTGATTGTCATGTTTAGCCATTGCTTTTATCTGTAGCCCGTGTAGCTTCGGTATAGCCTTTTGTTTATTTGCTTGTGAGGACTCAAAGACTGGTTTTAGCGAGCAACTCATAGCGCCCAAGACTGCCCAGCTGTTCCTCGGAGGATGCCGAGTAGAACTTGTAGTGCTGTGGGCTGCTCAAACAATCCGCTGCACAACCCGGAGGTGCTTTTTCACAAGTTTCCAACGTACCAGAAATTGAAGAAGGTGTGGGTAAACGCTGTTCGACGAGTGGACTTTGGCTTTTACGCGCCCAAGGAAAAAAGAATGCAAAAACAGACATGTACAGCCCTAACGCAGCAGCCCGTGCCGGAAAGCCTCAAAGCTTCGTGTCTGTTACTGACCCGCAGCGCGAAAGCGAGAGGGCCCCCAGTACTGTACTTCACTGGCAGCGCGTCGTAGAGCAACGCCGCTCCATCCACGGAGCCCCAATGACAATTTAGGCCTAGCGACAGAGTACGGAAGACTGCACACACGGCGACAGCCGCTGAGTATGGTACTGAACGAGTTCACTCGTTTTCCAGTCGCTACCTTTTGGGTATACTAGCGACAAGTACGGCATGGCACACGCACGGCGGCAGCGGCCGCCGAGTACGGCACTGTACGAGTTTACGGGTTTTCCAGTCACTAGCTTTTGGGTATACGCACTAACTCTTCCTACATGTGCTGAATAACTACCACATATACAGAATTAAAATAAAATCAGCTTACCTCCTACCTTTAGACGGCTAGCGCAACAGAAGTAGCTGCTGATCAACCTGCGTACTCGTTGAACGAGAACGATCCTGACGTCACGTCCACATAGCGGCTGATTTCTAGTGCTGCCAGGGCCTCGAGCGGCTAGTTTCGGTTTTGTTGGCCGTGCCCCAAACAAAACTTTGAGGCGTCCATATCTTTAAAACTACGCACAATAACGAGGAAAAAATTACACCTTGCAATTCAGGGACGCTGACTGCACTAAAAACAGTCATAATCCCAAAATTTAAAGTATGGTCCGGAGTTGCCCTTTAACGACAACCACGACTACAAACTTGACGGCGACCTTGATGATGAACCCGATGACAATACCTACGGCAAGTGTGGTATCTGTCACGAAGACGAACAGGACGACGACGCCTGGTATGTCACTCAACGAACGGAGAAAGTTTGCCAGCTTGGTCGCATTTTGATGCAAGCCACAACTTCCTGACGATGACTGCTACAATCTTTGTCACCACGACGCCCAGTTTCAGCCTGGCTACCCACTGTGAATCTAAACACCAATTCATCGTCGCAGCAAGGAACTGTTAAAGTGGTGCTTCGACCTCAAGGTTATTCGCTACATGAGACCTAAGTTGTAAGTCGTTGGCCAATGGCACATCAACATTGTCACGCTGCCCTCTGCGACCCGTAGGGGATTCACGTCTTCCGACTCAACTGAACTAGGTATGCTCGGTAGGACTGTGAAAATCCGCTATTTACGAGACTCTGTATTTTGACCTAGTCTTGTTTAAGCTGTTAATTTAATTTTGTGTTGCATAAAGACGATGAGTCTTTCACAAGAGGGGAGTAATGCCACGTGCAAATAGCCGAGTCAGCAGCGTGATCGACTCACATGCCGCTGACCCCGCCAGCGCATGTCCTTCTTTCTTTTGTTTGCGTGACTGGAATGATGAGACGACTCTAAATTTTTTTTGTTCGAGCTCAGAAACTTCTAGATACCCACGCGCTTACAAAAGTACCTTCGCTTGGCTGCTTGAGGCAGTTGTCCTTTCAACACCATCAAAAGTCTTTGTTAATTTATGTTTCTCAGCACAAGTTCGGCGCATTACACACTGATTTTAAGTTTAATAAAGATGTATGTTTTTATTCGTGACAAGATTTAGATGAATTTTGATAATTCAATCTTCTGATATTTCAAACTAAAGTGTGTGGCTTCCAGGGCCCGTTTGCTCAAGCGCTAACCGCGGCTAAAGTTAACCGCAGTACCTAGGAGAGGGATTTTGAAATCACGTGACTGGCTCGGCAGGAATGCAGGGAAACATGGCGGTGCCCCGGTGAGTGAGCGCCGCTCGCTTTGAAACTAATATGTCGTTGTAGCTGCAATATTGGGCGCGTTAGTCAGCAATGAATGGTGCCAGAGGCTTTCGCTTTGCCTTACCTCATTTAAATCGCAAAGCATGAGCATATGACCTCGCCGCATTTTTTAGATGTCTTTCGATTCTGGCCATTCCTAAGCCTAAATGAACGCAATAAATGTTAGCATGGCAATGTCTTTGGAAAGTGGATTGCCTTGACTCAATCGGCCGGGTACTAATAGCACACAAAAGCAGACAGCGTCCCAATAGACCATATTAGACCTTTCTCTAACTTTCCCAAGCACCGAGGTGCATGCTACAAGTGTAGTTACACGCATTGCACGTGCTGGCGTCTGAAGAAGTAACTGTTCTAAAGCAAAAAGTCTAAAACAAATTTTGTCTTGCACGTGCATTGGTCAAATATTTATTATGATTATTTACTTCGAATCTTTTATAAGAGGAAGGCCAGTGCGCGCGGACCGCAGAATTATACTTCCAGCGTTCTTCTCGATGCTTGGGTAATTTAGAAAAAGGTCTATAGGGATGCTGTTTGCTTTTGTGTGCAATCAATACCCGACCGATAGAGTCAAGACAATCCGCTTTCCAAAGATGTTGCTAAGCCGACAATCACCACATTCATATAGGCTTAGGAATGGCCACAGTCGAAAGACTATCTAAAAAATGCGGCAAGAGCCTTGCTCATGCTTTGTGATGAAGTGAGGTAAGGCAAAGCGAAAGCCTCCTGCACCATTCGTTGCTGAGTAACGCGCCTGATATTGCAGCTACAACGACATATTAGTTCCAAAGCGTGCGGCGCTCACTCACCGGGGCACCGCCACGCTCCCCCCATCCCTACCGAGCCAGTCACGTGATTTGAAATTCCCTCTCCTAGGTACTGCGGCTAACTTCAGCCGCGGTTAGCGCTTCGAGCAAACGGGCCCTGGAGTTTGAAATAATGAGAGTCGACTGTAAAACACCATTTTTGCTACCCCAAGTAGCAATTTATTTTAGTGTAATTTCTGGAATCTTTTATTCAGACCGAACACTTCTTTTTCAATAAGCTTGTCGGCATAAAATTTAGACTATTTTTTATAGCCTAAACGTAGCAAGCGTTCAAAACAGATACAACCTAGTGCATCAGATACACAGAAAACACAATATTAGCAAATGCTACTTTTATTGAACACATCTGGAGTTTCTGTTGGATACATACAGCGCTGTGAAGAAGTACACCATTCTTATATGAAAATAAGCTTCCCACCAGTGAAATTTCTCAAGTTGGACAGCCTTGTTGTAAGTCAGGCACGTTAAAGAGAACCCTGCCCAAGTTCTCATAGACACTCTTACAAAGTTGTTTCATCCGTACAATAGCGACTTCAAGGTATATGTGTAGAAACTTCCCAAAGTGCAAACATTATGTGAAGAAACTGCATTTCAAAGTTGACGTCCTCGCAACCCCCCCTATCGGTAGCTGCTCTACCGGCAACAATGAAAAGAACTATAGAAAGACCGCTGAGGCCACATAACGTAAGACATGGTGTCCAAGATTCGCCATGGACAGCATTGTTGGTAGTTGGACTTGTTTGTGCTCACTCTTTTACCCAGTCTGTCGATTGACAGCTATTTAGAGTGCATGATAGGAACTATTTGTGCTGTAGACATAAAAACATGTACATGTTGCCCCCCCCCCCCCCCCCCCCCCCCCTTTGAATACGCAGGCGAGACCACTCGAAAATGTTTGAGAGTAGCTGTGTAGAACTGACATGTTCTAACATTCTGATGACACAATTATTCATATTAAAAGGTATGCTTAACCGAAATTCGAAGCTTGCAAAACAACACTGGGGCGGTAGGCGGGACGCTGCAAAACCCCCAAAACATCACACATACAGCATTATTTCTAACGGATGGCCGTATTTTTGGAAACATGTGGGATTCAACAAGGCCGACGAGACATGTGATGTCGCGATTCTCATTCCCTCTCCTCTAGGCTTCATCCCCTTAAGCAGGTGAACCGAAGCGGGAATGAGAGAAGCGAGGCCGCTTCCCCTCATTCTAAAGTGTACCAGGAGAAGTATGATGTCACATTTCTTGTTTGATTGTGCCCTTTCCTTTCCAAGAATACGGCCATCCGTTTGAGATATTAATGTATGAGTGATGTTTCGGAGTTTGTAGAGCTCCCATTCAAAGCTTCCGCGGCCTTATTTTATGAAATCCAAATTTTGGTCCAGCATCCTTTTAAACAAGCTTTTTCAAATATTAGCATAATGAACATACAATTGGACAACTTGCTAACTCACAACAGCATCCTCCCGATGATGCCGTACAAAGGTTCTGTCACACGCACCAACCGAGGGGATTGCTGCAAGTCCATCCACCCTCAACTTTTAGTCACCTTTGAGACTGAAGAACTGCTGTATGAGGCCCGTCCAGCCACTGCGCACACAAAGAGAAACACGGGAAATAACACTCAGTGACGAGCAAAGTCTCTGGGCGGAAAGCCCTCCATGACAAATGAGCACTGTTGGGTTACGGCAATGGCGTAATACACAGGTTCTGCTTCTTGGATGCCTTCACCGCTGCGGTGGGTGGTCGTAGCTAGTCGTAGCAGATAGTGTCACGTTTGTTGCTCGTACCAAAACACCAAAGCCGCGTAGTATTCTTGTTGCCGAAGTTCATAAGCCTACGTTCCCGGTCTACACACACTACACAAAGCCAGCCACGAGCAAAGCTAGCTAACCCCGTTTCTGCTTCGGCGACAAGCCGCCAGGGCGGTGACACCGCCGCTAAAACTTCTGCCTCGGCTCTTCAAACCAGGGCCCCTCAGTGCACAAGCATGACACTTGCTAGGCTGCTCTGCGTGTACCAAGTGACACGCGCCCGCATGTTCCCTCTCATAATTCTTCTGACTGTACGTGCCCCGTATTGTACACGGCCATACTGTGCACATGGCGAAAGTTCCCTTTTGAAAGTGCTCCACGGTCGGCTTACAATGCTGCGAACACATAGCACATGACCACTATAGGTGACGACACTTGGGACACTTGCCATCCGTCGTTGTGGCGCAAAGTCGCTTTCTCAGTCGTCCTCACAAGGGGCAAGGAAAGGCAGGCACTGCATAGAAAATCAATACATATTATACACTGGCTGTGGCAAACTAGTTTCAAAGATGATACAGTCATGTCTTCTTAATATGGACACACTCCGTACTATAAAAAGATTTTTTTTCTATAATGTAAGGTGTTTATATGAGAAAATTAAATTTAAAACAAAAATTGGATAACAAGCATAACCAAACAAACAGTTTATTCAGCTAAAAGATAATGAGATGTGAGTTTGCTCTATCACTTTAGAGCCGTTTAACATGTAGCACTACTGTCATTTACAAGAACAGATACCCAGGCTGTAAAGTGATGATCGGCTGAATACCAAAAGATGTTGCACTGTATGCACAAGCCGGATGTAATTGACACTTAGCTGCCGGCAGTTAGGATCCTATAATCTTATGATCGCAGACGGGAATTACATCTGGTGCCTACGGCTGGAATAATGTCTCGCTTCGTAATAGAAAAAGCACAAAAAAAAACACAGGATGGAGAAACCGGGTGTCACAAATTCAGGCTTCTCTTCATTTTTTTAAATACTTTTATGATCTTTTTTCTGGACCACTTTAAGTGTTGGTACGGTCAAAAAGGGGGAGTGTGGTGCCACTTTTAATCTCAGTTCGTCCCGTCGTAGTTCCTTTCTAAGCCCCCAACGAATTTGCTCGTTTGCGGAATAGGTTTTTGTTAACGGGCGACGTAGATCATCCCAGGTCACAGTTTGTGGCTTTGACCTCACGGACGGAGGGGTGCGTATGCTGGCTCGCGTATGGTGCCGATTTGACGTGCAGGGGCGCCGCCGGGATACAAAGATGTTTACGCTGGCTAGCGCGCTTTTTGAAGGCGGCGGCTTTGCTCAGTCTGCCGCCTGTCGTGTTCTATGTATCGGCGATAATTGATGTTTTTGTACTCGTACGGGGGAATGGATGGGCACATATGTTTGGTTGTCTGAAAAATGTAATAGGTTTTGCCATTTGGGTCGTTGCTGTGTAGCTTTGTTTTTTTTTAAAGTTGACTGACCCGAAAGGCGGGGAAACGGGAGGTTGGTCGGTAGACGAGCCTATAAAAGGGGGTTCGGGAACAAAGAAGGTAGTCCAACCCCAGAGCTGGCCGGGTCGCTACTCAACGCGGTTACTCCCTGCAGATGAGTCTTGGAACGTGTAATTTTTGGCTTCTGCCCTGCCTGTCGGACAAGTGTTTGAGTTTGTTGTGCTGAAGCGTGTGTGACTGTGTGGTGCGCGGTGTCGACCTCATCAAGCCTCTAATTGGACCGCTGGACTTCGAGACGCCGTTCTTGGGCCGACAACTCCAGACTACGGACTGCTCTGGACTCGGCACCTACCGGAAAGCTAAGCCTGGTTTTCTAGGACTTGTCTACTGCATTCTCTGGCTCTGAAGTACGAATTGTTGAATGTTGGGAAGATTTTTACACAGTGCTACTTTCTGTCGCGACTGCTTTGGGGGATTATCCCATGTGTGTAGCGGTAACGTTCGAGCTCCATCTCGGTTTGCTCTCGTTGTTAGTGTCGGGTTTTCGTCACTGTTTTGTTGGCTTATTCCGGTTTTATGAGCGTCGAGTCTTTTTAGTATTAGTTTCTGGCTCGCAGGGCTCCATAGCTTTGAGCTGGAGTGTGGTTTGTGTTGAGTGCTCTATTGCGATGTATAGCTTAGTTTTTCACTTTATTAAATCTAATCTTTTGTTTGCTTATCCTCCCTGTGTCATCATCTTTCTCTACTGATTATACACCAGGCGTGGACCTAGCGCTAGTCAATGGTCAAACTTAGCTCTCTTGTTCTTTTCCCGTAATTTCTCGTTTATTCTCAGAGTGGATCATTGAATTATTTTCATTAATTTGAACCCCACTCCGTGACACCGAAACAGATGGGAAAGCACCACAACGTATTAAACTCGTCGAACATTAAATGTTCTTGAATTATACCTCACCCATGCTTGCTACGTGATGAAGCCCAAAGGTTAGTTCAATGCCAATGAATATTAAATGTCTTTAGATGGGCACCTGCTGCCCGATCATGGCCTTTATTGCAAAGCACTGTTCACACATTTGCGAGTCCTGCAGTGCCTTGTGGAATGGCGGGCGATACTTGCCGTTCCGCAAGGCACTGCAAGACAGATCAGGCTCAACTTTTGAATGTCGACGTGCTTACGGAATGCTGCAGCAAACCAATCATTCGCCGAGGGAAAAAGAAAGGAAGCTGCATGCCTCCGTGTGCTCATTGCCAGTGTTTTCTGCTCTGCTATGTACCCTGCTTGTGTGCTGTGATTTGCAAGCCAGCACGGGATATATTTCCTTGATTTGTTTGTCTGTTCAGCTGTGCGAGGTTGTGACTGAAACAACCAAGAAGTATAGACCGCCATTCTTTTCATCAAGCTAAGGCTTCGCTCATCCGAACCGGGGACGATGACTGCTGTTGTTTACACGATTTTCGACAGCTATGTGGAGTGGCTTTGTGTTTAAAATTGCAATCCTAAGTGCAAAAAGAAGTTACCGCAGACTATATTGTTAAAGGTTGATTTCAACTGGCAGGCTCTGGCTACAACCACCTTAATATTCATTCAACATTGTTTGCATTTCTACTTGCCCGTGATCGCTTCATTTGCCAAACACGTTAGTGGCCGGTCACCTTACCAATGAAACTAATGTGCTGGTGTCTCCGGCGAAGAATTCCCTCAGGGCTACATGCAATGCACAACCCAGTTTGTAGCCCGTTGTGACTGAAAGCTTTCACACTGGGGAAACGTTGTTGTCACAAACGCAGTCAAAGAATGCGATAGGATTGAGGGAACAGGGGGATTGTCCAAGTTGACTGACTGCATGAGCATATGTCTCTATCGCCACCGTGTTTCCTCCACGCAGGCGACGGAGAAAACGATATAGGGACTCCTCGCGCTTGCCAATGCCAAGTTTCTCTAAAACGTCGAAATACGAGACACCCAGCAGCGAAGTGTCGATATTGCCGGAGAGAGCGGCGGGACAACGATCAGCGCAGGATCGCGGCTTCGCCACTCTTATGCGACGGTGTCTTCGGTTTCCGCTCTCTGCAGCTTCCACCGGGACGCTAGCCGTGCCTAATTGTGCTAGCTTTGAGCACCACAGTTCATAGGGTTCACAGCGCCCGAGCGAAAGCTCGCGCAAAAGAACCGGCGAGCAGTCGAGTCGTTTCCAATCGACGGGGTGGCTAGACGCCGGTTGTGTGAATCGGGCTTAACGCCTGAGCCGGCTTGCTCAAAGCAAATCTAACGTTCTTGAATGTCATGTAATAAAAATCTGAGACGTGCTACATTCTATACAAACTTGATAAAAAAAATCAAACACTCACCTTCGGCTGCTACGTCCGCCGTACCGCTTCAAAGCAGAAGCAACATGGCGCTCGACGTTTTGGGGTGTTGGGCTGGGGTGTTTTCAGTGTTGCTTACACGCCTAGTCGTGTAAACCGAAACCGAAACACCAATTTTTACTACCCCAAGTAATTTTTTGACGATTTATCACTAGCAGAGCGTGTAAAAATATGCTAACGAGTGAAAATGGGGTGTAAACAGGCGAAATATTACATTTTCGCTAACAGTGTACGTTTAGAGCCGTGAAGGAGAGGGGGAAGGGGGGGGGGGGGGTGTTCGGTTTTTTGGCTACTGAAGCGTCTTGTCCAAACTTGAATTGAGGACCTCATAACATCGTTGAGGATTTTATAGGCTCGCATTGAGGCTTTCGCAATCATATCGTTTTGCAGAGCAGGAGCCGATCGGGTATTGACTGGTGGTACCGGTCAACCGCCGTGATTTCTTCCCAACGTCGTTGGTATTTGTAATATACAATGTGAAATGCTAACTTTTACTGTGAAGGATATATTTTTTAGAGTTTAACGAATGTGCATTACATTGTTTTGGTCACACCTCACGTCACGTCGAGATTTCGAATATAATTGTTCGAGTGAATTATTATGTGCGATTCACAAAGAGAAATACTAGCTTATCACGGAATAAGGTAATTAAGTTATTGCCGGCAGTGAGACTAGCAATCATGTTGTGGTCTTGGCATTGCCCTCGCGTGTAGTTTACATTTCTAAAAGTTAGTCGAAGTTGTAGATGGCTCATGTTTGCGTTACTTGAAATTGATTGAATATATGTTTCTTCCATTTTACAGCAGCTTTCAAGGGTGAGTTTGTCGAGGGTCCTAACCGTCTACTGGGGACTACTTGAAGTTACTGCTCCTTTCTTCTCTTGTGGCAGTTGTTAACACTCTTTTATTGCAGGCAAGAGGAGTCAAGTATTTTATTTTAATGTTCCGGTTCGCATTTAGGCACTTGAAACAGGGTTGTGGAGTTAATATTTTCTTCGTGTTCGAGCACTTCCGAGCAAAAATTGAGGGTCTACTTACAGTAAATAAATTAGTGTAAAACAGACATGGCGCTAGCGTGTCTCTTTCCGTGTGCTTATCTTTTTGCGTTTTCGTCCTTGTTCGTTGTTTTTCCTCAAATCTAAATAAAATATGTCCTTAATTTTATTATGGCAAATAACTTGGGCAAAAATATTCATATTTTTGTAGAAGCTCGGCATTCGGTAGTAAGAATCGGAAAACATTTGATAAGCTGATTAACACTCGTAAAATAATAGGCCCTTTTAATTCTTTATTGAGAACCTGGCCGGAGGCAATCGGCAGAGCTCACCGGTGACGCATCCGGACTGCTTCAAATCCAAACGAAGAGTCCGCGAGAGCGGGCTCGCTCCCCCCTCTCTCTTTCTCTCTCCCTCTCTCCCTTTCTCTCTTTCGCTTCCTCCTGGCGGCGAACCAGGGGCAGAAACAAACTTCTAACCAGTGTGGTCAAACTGCTCACAGGTTTGATCAAGCTGCTTACCGGTTTAAGCAAACTGGTGAGCAGTTACAAACCTGTTCGCTAGGCCGCTCTGCGGCGTGAAATGCATACCGCTACGCTCAAAAAGGGCAGCGACTTGACCAAACCTTAGAGCAATATGACCAGACTATGCTTCGTTTCTGTTGAAGTCCAGAGGCAGCTGATGCTTCAAGCGCGAGCATGTAACCCTTAACAGTGCCTGCACCTCACGAGCGAGCGTGCTTGGCAAGGACGCTGAAAGCCCGGAGCTTGGGCTCCGGGCTTTCAGCGTCCTATACCTCCTATAGCATTGGTTGCGTCTGGACGCAACCAATGCTATAGGAGGTATTCACTGGACGCCATATTTTTGGGTGCTGTTTAGAGCGCATGCTCAGAACGAGCTCACATTAATAGCCTGCTAAGACCGGCAACCTTGATGGTGCTAAATGCACGCTCCAAAAGGGGTGAGGAAGCTCGCCGTCAGCACGCGCTCAGCAGCAGCGCACACGGATATGGCCGCCAGTGAATACTCCCTATACTTTGTCTCACCTTAGTATGAACTATTGTTAGCCGC
This sequence comes from Ixodes scapularis, assembly GCF_016920785.2. NCBI lineage: Eukaryota > Metazoa > Arthropoda > Arachnida > Ixodida > Ixodidae > Ixodes > Ixodes scapularis. The sequence continues at coordinate 69,936,550 of NW_024609839.1, read as the reverse complement.
GCGTGCTAAAAGCACGAGCTAGTCGCTTTGATTGAAGCCGCGGCGGCTGGACGAGCGCTCGTGCAGCAAGTGCTCTAGTCAAGAGAGTCAAGGCTGGCCGCTCGCGCTAGCACTGCCTTCGCGGTTAGTTCATGCTAGGGTGAGACGAAGTATACAAGGCTGAAACGAAGTATAGGAAGTATTCACTGGCGGCCATAGCTGTGTGCGCGACTGCTGAGCGTCCGCTGACGGCGAGCTTCCACAATTCTTTTTCAGCGTGCATTCCACACCATCAAGATTGCCGGTCTTAGCAGCCTATTAATGTGACCTCGCTCTGAGCATGCGCTTTAAAAAGCAACCACAAATATGGCGTCCAGTGAATACCCCCTGTAGTGACAATTTTGATTAAACCGTTGAGGGCTATGGTAATACCGCTAAGCTAAAATTCGAACCTGTTACCGGTATATTTTAACAAGTACCGGTAAGAGCCTGTTCGAATTTCAAACGGTTTTTCAGTAGGGTATCGACGTGAATACATAATTGAATATATTTAAATATTTATTTCCTGGAGTCATTTTTGTAGAAATTTTACTTAAAGAGCTTGTATATCATAATATTAAAAAACAGACATAGTATTGTGTCTAATAATAAAACAAGCCAAATGTAATGACATTTTAATTAAAAGTACTTCGAGAAAATTGTTAATTTTTCAAATATACTCATTATATGCATGGAATAATAATAATATTAAAATAACAGACATTTAAGTAAATCTAACTACATCTAACAATAAAACAAGTCAATGCAATATTATCTTAATTATAACTACTTCGAATAAATTATTATTGCGCGTTTATTTTAGGCGTGCAACAATAACAATTAATTGCCCTAATAATTATTAAACTATGTCATAAATTATTAACATAATCTAAATTTCTATTAAATAATAAATTGTATCGTCAGGAAATAACTTCCGAAATGGAAAAAAAAAACACATGGCGTTTCTGGGAACGCAGGACAAATCGCTCCTGTAAAAAGTACACATAGTCATACCTCGGCAAACCTCACTCATGAGGGCCCCCACTCACCCTCACTCACCCTCATTTACACAGGTGAGGTGAGGGTGAGTGAGTTTCTGAACCAGGAAAATTCATGAGTGTGAGGGTGAGTGAGGGCCGTGAGGGCTGTGAGGGCGGTGAGGGCCATGAGGGCGGTGAGGGCCGTGAGGGCCGTGAGGGCCATGAGGGCCATGAGGGCGGTGAGGGCGGCAAGGGATATGAGGGCTATGGAGTGCGTGAGGGGCGTGAGGGCGGTGAGTGGCGTGAGGGCCATGAGTGCGCGAGTGGTGTGAGGGCGGTGAGTGCGTGAGGGGTGTGAGGGGCATGAGTGCGTGAGGGCAGTGAGTGGCATGAGAGGCGTGAGGGCCGTGAGGGCCGTGAGGGCGGTGACTGCATGAGGTGGTGTGAGGGCCATGAGTGCATGAGGGCGGTGAGTGCGTGAGGCCCCCTTCAGATGGAGCATCTTTCTCAGCAATTTTGGTGTTAATGGCGGGTTGTTCTCTAGCTTTCCCTAGATCGACACGAATTGCTGAGATCGAGTCCGGCTCGAAATAAGCAAGTAACTCGGAGCAATTCGAATACGTTTGAAGCGGCTGCATCCAATCAGGGACGCAAAATTTTCACGTGATACCTCGTGCCGGTGATGATGACACCGAAAGACTTGGTTCTGGTTTGAAATCGATCGTTTTTTGGAAATAAACTGTTTCAGAAAGGTGCATTAGTATTCTTAACGAGGTTTAAATGCATAAAAACACGTTTATAACGCGTAATTGTGTCTAAATAGTGCAAGAAAAATAAAATTTTATGATGACGATGGCAAATTGCAGCAATTGGTTGCTGCGTGTAATCGCGGGCGGCCCGTGTTGCTGGTGTTGCGACGTAAAGTTTCTGGGCGAAATTGCCCCATCTGAAGCTGGCATGAGTTGCGTGAGGGCCATGAGTGCGTGAGGGGCGTGAGGGGTGTGAGGGCCGCAAGGGTGGTGAGGGGCGTGAGGGCGATGAGTGGCGTGAGGGCGGTGAGTGGCGTGAGGGCGGTGAGTGGCGTGAGGGCCGTGAGGGCGGTGAGGGCGGTGAGGGCCGTGAGGTCGGTGAGGGCGGTGAGTGGCGTGAGGGCTATGAGTGCGTGAGGGCCCCGAGGGCGGTGAGGGCCGTGAGGGCGGTGAGTGGCGTTACGGCGGTGAGTGGCGTTACGGCGGTGAGTGGCGTGAGGGCCATGAGTTAGTGAGGGGCGTGAGGGCCGTGAGGGCGGTGAGGGGCGTGAGGGCCGTGAGGGCCGCGAGAGGCGTGAGGGCCGTGAGGTACGTGAGGGCCGTGAGGGGCGTGAGGGCCGCGAGGGGCGTGAGGGCCGCGAGGGCGGCGAGTGCGTGAGGGCCGTGAGGTTCAGTGAGGGTGAGTGAAGGGCTGAAGGTGAGTGTGACTGTGAGGGTGAGGGTGAGTGAGGGGCTGAAGGTGAGTGTAGCTGTGAGGGTGAGGGTGAGTGAGGGGCTTAGGCAATACCACCTAGAACACAAGGCCTGCGCGTTTCCTCCTCTAAACGTCATCACTAGTAGATCCCCTCAGCGCCCCCTAGCTAGCCCGGATGAGCAACATCGTCTGCTACATCGTCTGCTCCATCGCCTGCTTCAGTGGTTTGTGTAACAGATAATGAAACAGATGCTCACGCTGAGTGTCTCTTGCAAATAGCATACGATGAAGTTAGACGTTCACGTGGAGCGTCAAATGCATGAGCGCAATTGCCTTACTGCTGCGCGAAGGGCTGCCCTTCGTTGGACGCTGGACGCTGACACTGGACGCCATTTTCGAGGGCGCTGTTTATACCTCGGGTAGCTGCTTCGAAGCGTTCTACCGCAGAACGAGCGCGCGCGCTAGAAATGCGCGTCTCAAAGCCAGGAGCGCGTGCTAGCTCGCGCTCCTGGCCGAGGGAGCGTTCGCGTGCACGTCGCAAATGCACTGGAAGCTCGCTATCAGCTCGCGCTCAGCAGTCACGCACACAGCTGCGGCCGCAAGTGAATGCGACGTAGTTGCGACGCGGCCCCTACTCTCGTCAAGCTTCAGCTGTTTGCCACTTGGGGCGGGTCGGGGATCTACTAACGAAACGTCATGCGCAGGCCTTGTCTTCTAGGTGGTATTGGCTTAGGTGAGTGTGGCTGTGAGGGTGAGGGTGAGTGAGGGCCACTAAAATGCCGACCTCTGCACATAGTACAGAGGGAAGTTTGATGTCCAACTAGGAAAAAAGTTAATAACGTCCGGTATTGGTAGGTTAACCTACTCATTTTTACTTTATCATCTATTCAACTAGGACACTTAAAGGTATGGTTTCAATTAAAAACTTCCTGGCCACCATAAAAAAACGCAAAGTCGGCGCATTTCATATAAATATATGGAACACGGACAATTTTACATCTTTCCAAGAAAACTTTGAATTTGGACGCATTCTAAAGTTTGGTGTGCAACCAAAACGCATGTCTACTCCAACGGTACTGCTGCTCCCTTGTGTCCGAAGCGCACAACTCACGTGCCACGCCGCACAATTTTTTTTTTTTCATGACAGAGCTGAACCCGAAAGTCAACGCATATTCTTCTATTGATTATCGAATAGCACAGCGTTTTATTTCGCCGGCACTCGCCTTAGGAAGGTGAGGCAGTAGTTTCGCGCCTTAGCCACGCGTAGCAGGACCACCTTGGCAAAAATAGGCTCAGATAGAAAGCCGAATCTTAGGAACGCATCCCGAATTGAGTGTTTTCTCTGAACGCCGAAAACGTTCCGCATGCCGTAAATTCTTGTAAGTTGGGGTTTTCAATATTTTTCGATGATTGCAAGAAAGTTTTTGATTGAAAGCACACCTTGAAAATACTAATTCAAAAGTTCATTGCTCAAAAGTAATTAGGATTCTAAATGTACCGAACGTTATTAAATACCCTATAATAGGCCCTTTGGCAGAAAACAATATAGGACATCAATATTTCTTTATCTTCGATGGGTAATTTCTGCGGGGACGATTTGGCCCGGAATTCGAGAGACGCTTTGTACTTTATCTACACAGCTATAAATGCAGACTTTTTATTTTATATTAGTACAAAGAATAAAAAAAAAAAAACTTGCATATTTAGTAGTGCCGCGTTCAATAGAACATTCTGAAACGAGAAAAAGAATGCGTTTTTTTCTTTTTTCTATTTCGGACGCGACATTTTACGAAACATGTTCAATAACTTAGAGAAGAAGGCGTTTTCCACAGCTTCTAGTTTAGAGATCTGCCATAAATATTCCATATTTGTGTGAAAAGCGAGTATCAACATTTTGTGGTGTAAGTATTAAGAGTGAGTTATCTTTGCTCTTTATTTAGCTTCATGAGCTCTTAGAATATATACGGGCTCCATACGAGCAACGCATTCTTTATTATAAATCCTCAATCATGAAAGATACATGTATCAAATAGTCTAAAGTTTTGAAAGCATAAACGCGATTGCTTATTTTGTGGAAAAGAAAAGAAGCTTTGTTCCGACTCTATATATCGTAAAATATTCACTAAAAATCAAAATAAAATTGCCTGTATCATTTGTAAAGAGGTCTAAAGACTTTCTTTAAAAAAAACGCCTTACAAATTTATTAATAATTGTAAAGTTCTATAGAGCTAATGGTGATGAGAATATCTCATCGCATATGTTTCTATTTGATATATATCTTTTGGTACATAAATTATGTAATGTATAAAGGGCTGACCTCTTTCTCAATATAGAAGGAATTCAAACCGTCCCAAGACAGATAAAGAATCTTGGAAGTTGAATGCGAAGATAAATGTTATTTCCGGCACGCATAGTTTTGAAAAACGCATAATCTTGTGTGCGATATTGGATTGCTTTTATATCACAAATGCGTTCCAGCCTTTATATAACATGCCGGCTTCTCAAGCGTGCGAATTCAGTGCGTAGGATTTGACATACACAAACCAAGTCAACTAAACCGCGGCAGAATCACCAGACTGCTATGCTAATGGTTTTGGCACTCTCCTATCCCATTGTTCAACGCCCATTTTGAGAGCACGTCATTCGTCCGTTCTGCTCACGTGACAGATGTTTACAGGCCAACGGCTAGTGGACACCGACATTTTGGTGCTTCCGTTTATTATATTTTTTTTATATATTCATCCACTTACTCACAGCGCGTAACGGCATTACCGCGGAGGGTTACATAAAACAAAATATACGCAACTGTATTCGAACGAAAATGAGCATATCAGAAAACGCGCATGCATACACTCAAGAAAATCATTAGAAAAGGACACTCGAAAACAAAAATTCATCTTACAATGCTGCTTAAAAAGCCAAAAGAGCCTCACGAACGCCCTTTGCCATAGTTTGGTTTTCAAATGCGACCATTGCGGCATATTTTTGCTCTGCTGTCTGCAGTTTCGTAGCAAGCAGGACATCAGGAAGCACTTTCCCATCTTCCGTGAGGAACGTCGGCAAAGGCTGGTGACCACTATGAAATAAAATATGTTTGCTGGGCTAGTTGGAGCGTTAGAGTCAGGAAACGAATAAGTTCAAACAGGAACGAACACGAAGAAGCGGACCCAGACAAGTGCTCGTCCGTGGACGCTTCATGACCGTCATTGAATGAGCGTACAAGTTAACTGAACGAAGAACTCGGAACATTAATAATGCGTACCAATATGGCTCAAGTGCCGTCGCTCTAAAGTGCCATATTGCTCTAGGAGAACTGAACATCCCAAGCCACGCCCTTTGCCGAATTTCCCAAGAATTTCCCTTGAGCCGTAGCCAGCTGAGTCGTCGGCTGGTGTTCAGGAGATGGCGTCACATGTAGTCCGAGCCTTATTTGTATAGGAAATTTGAAGTAAAAAAAACAACAAGAAAACATTAGCCGTTAACGACACACATCCAAGGTGCCTCTTTAGTTAAGGGGTGGTATCATTCCAATTCGATCACGCATATTAAAGGGCTTATTCTCATGTATATTGGTAATAACTGGAGCGCTGTCATGAGTGACACTGCGCAAAATAAAATTATACCTCAAAAGTTTTATAGAAATAAATTAGTGCGCGCCAACTGGTGGAATGCTTCGAAATGACAATTTTATATTTTTTTTTTGTGTGCAAAATTGGACGTTATGAATAACCTATTCAATTCCTTTGCATTGGTAATGTTCTCCCAGTATTTACCGACAAGTATTGACTATTTTCGAACTAAAAAACGTAATTTCCAGCTTTTAATATTTTGTTTTCGTTACAAAGTTTTAATATTGTTATTCAAAGCAATTTGTTTCTAAATTTTAGGTTCTCGTAGAAATTGAACCGGCACGAACTATGACATCAAAAACTCCAAAACCCTGTAGCTTTAAACGTAAGCTATTTGAAGATATATTTTTCGTTTATATGAGCCTTGCGAAAGTTTTATATCTTGCTCCGAAATTGCTAAAATATAGAAGCTTAAAAGTTTAAAACTGCGTTGTTAAAAGAAAAAAAAAACATTTGATATATTTTATATTTTTTGTGTCTGTTTTTTGAAACGTTAACATTCATCGGTTATAAATATTGATTAATGCTTTCGTTGTAGTATTGAAAAAAAAACAAAAAAAAAAACGTTACATAGGCATGCTGTATCTCCAAACTTATAAAGATCGAGCCTAAACGTTTGAGCTACCTGAGGGCCGATGTTGTAAAAAAACCAAATATCTATTTTCTTCTTACTTTCTTTTGCATTGCGTATAAGGTACATACTCGCTGTGTATAAATACTGGTCGGCCTTGTTTTGTTGAGTTTGCTGCACAACCATTTATGGGGAGGTGCGGGCAGATGAATCGAGCTTACTTTGGAAATTTTGTATTTTTGTATTTTACTTGTTTTATTATTCTCGGACATCCTACTTTCATGAGTTAAAAGTTAAAATTGGACGAGAAACCAAGAGAAACATGACTGATTAATTCGCCGTGACTCAAAACATCGAAAGGTTACCCAAAATACCGGGCATCTTCGAAAAGCTGTCACTAGGAACTGCGGCCATTTCCGCGTTTTCCCGATTTAATTTGCTATAGACAACCAGAAAAAGCAAAATTTCTTCGCGTTCGGGACTAGCGAAGTAAGAATTAGTTAATAAAAATTCGAGGATACTTAAGCATTTTTTATGAGTTGTGAATGCGAAAGCATTTGCGGCGCCGGAAGGAGCAGAAAGTGCCGCAGCGCCTGTAGGAAGTGCGGCGTTGCGCATAGCAGACGGAGCAGGAATTTCCCGCTCCGTCAAAACGCGGCCTTGCTGGTGCGCGCTCATAATTAAAAACCTTGAAACGAAAGATACAAAGAGGACGTGCACACAACCGTCTTATAACGGTGTTTCATGACCCACGGCTCAAGGGGGGCCATAAAAGTCATCACGTACAGGAAGGGACGATTTTAGTGACTCAATAATTCACGGGCACCCTGTCTGTTACGTCCCAAATTCATTTCATTCCAGCCGATATTTAAAGGGTACACATCTCTTCGATTCAAATGCAATTCTTTGTTTCGTTTTTCAACTTTGGATTTTTTTTAAGCTTGTGTACTTAGTTATCGGTCCTTCCCGAGTCGCATGACGAAACTTGGTCAGTGTCGTGCCAGTGCCGTCCAAGCATTGGTCCTAAAATTGAAGAAATGTCCAGTTTTGCAGCAAGGCCCTATATCCGGCAATTAATGCGTGCCGTTGTTTCGCCGCCGGCATGGTGTAAGCGCAATTTCGTGCGAGTACTCAACGAATTAAATTTTCGCCCAGGTGTCGGCGCGATATCGTGCTAGTACTTCGGGGATCGACACGGGTATCGGCCGGTCGTCGTACATGCGTCTGCTTTGTATCGGCCGCACGTCGTGTGAGTCTAAATTGTACTGGCCATTGCATATTAGTTCTTGCATTTCAATCGCATACACGGACAAACAGAGTTGTTTTCGATTGCTCTCATAAGTTTCTTAAATACCTATCATTACACACAGGTCTTTCTTGACGCGCTTGCAAAAGCGACACTTCTCTGAGGAAGAGAAAACAAATTGTTATATACAATTACTTTGTTTTCATGACAAGCAAAACTCAGAAATATAACACAAAGGACCGTGACGTTTGAAAGGGAAGCAGGACTACTATCAGAAGCATGCTTGCAGTGTACTTACGACCAGAGTGTCGAACCGATATTTTTATCGGTTCGGTTCGGGTTCGGGTTCACTGCTTTCGGTTCAGTTCCGGTTCAGTTCCGGGGCGCAAAAATAACGGTTCAAACCGGTTCGAACCGGTTTGAACCGCTAAATTGAGAATATATTTTCTGCGTTGTTCTGTCAATAGGCACTATTTAGGCCATGAAACTAACTGCTGTAAACAATCTGATTTTTGCGAGGACCTATTTTTGAGAATTTCGCGAATCGCCTACAATTCGCGAAAAATGGGTCCCGCGAACAATTTCGGTAAAATGTAAACAGATTGAGATTTATAGTGAGATTCCACCGCGTCGAGAAAATTACAACCCACGAATTATTCCAAAACTTCAGCTTTGACCTAAATCGCGAAATATTGAGCCCACGAAAAATAAGTCGTTTACAGTATATAGTTTTCTTTTTTTATCGTTTGTTCAATCCAGTTTTATTTTCAGGTACAAAAATTATAAAATTCTGTTATTTATACCTACACAACAAGAAAGGAAAATCTCCATTAACATATCAAACGTCGTGTTTATACGACTCAACCTCCCTTCGTTTACCAGAGTCACATACATTGTACCTGAATCGAAATGTTTTCGCGAAGTGAAGTAGGTTGCCTAAAATACCCGTGACAGGTACAACTTTGTATCGCAGTATTAGATGTTGAATCGTGGTTTTGCCCTTGAACTAACAAATTAATTACAGTGAATAAAATCATGAAATGGGCACCTCGTCGCCATATATACCATAAAATGTGTTTTACGGAATACATTTCACAATATATATATGACGACGAGACGACTGATCTTAAGGCAATATAATTTTAAAAATGTCACGAAAGTCACGGGACAAGTCCTTCCACTCTATGTTTTATAAAAACACTAAGCGACAATCGCAATGCTTGTTTTTTCTAACTAGCATTGTTTGCTCTCAGCACCATGATGCGGGCGACGAATCATGCGAAAAGGAGTGGCTGAAATTGTTCACTCTAACCTATGAGCACCTTCGTACTGAGATCGAATCTGGCCTAAAACAGTGCTTACCCATGCGAACATTTTCTATATTGGATAAACTGGCATAGCCTGGTTCTGATGTTTGCTCTTGACAAAATGCCGGTCAATTTAATTTGCAAATAAGCATCACCCTCTCTAATTGATGATTTTTGTCAAATAGAACAAAGTGGGATTTCATGCTCTACTCAATTCGGAAGCTACTTAATTGGACACTTTCTGAGAGTTTAAGTGTGCAATCGTCATAGTTCCATCATTCGTTCCAGTAAAAAAGGCGATAATAAAAACACATAAAAAACGCAATAATAAACTTCTATATATTTGAGAAGTTATATATGCGTGAGGAACACATATAGTTATTTAAATTAGCTTCAAAATAAAAAAAAAAAACATTATTTAAAGCTTTTCCAAATCACCTATAACGTGTCTATAGAGGATAAAAGCGCCGAAAAAGATTTGCAGAACATCTTTCAGATAATTTAAAAGTGCATTTACATATATATCTTTGAGGTGAGGATCTTTTATTTATGCTGCCAAATCTTCAGACAGGAATTAAGTATATTTGTATTATCATCGATAAATTTGACTTTATGAAGTTCACATAACCGCCTGAGACCGACACGGAAGGACGATACTCGAAAATACGCCAGCTGTTGAGACTTCGGCAACGTGCTTTTGTTAGCTGTTTTGCAGTGTAAAATACTGGGTTGCAGGATATGCCAAAAAACACTGTGGTCACATGATATATCGCAAGGCAAATACACGAAATGTGCAGAAATAAGCTAGAAGATGACACGCAATTTTTTCTAAATAATCCCTTACACAACGCTTTACTGCAAAAAGAGATGCATAGAAATGCATAAAATGATATTCCTAATTAAACATAGGTTCCTCGCAGGGCAAATGAAGATTTTTAGAATCCTAATATAAGTCACTTTTGGGCATCAGCTTGCCTCAGCTCGAAACGTCGCGAGATACTACTAATGTTATCTTAGGTTTTACGTGCACTTGTTTTGGGACCTTACTTCACGACTCTGTTCTTTATCAGTCATGTGCTGCAACATTTCATTAGGCTGCCGTATATCATCGCGAGACTGCTATAAATACTACACAACTTTACACCTTGGACGTCTACTGCTAGTGTTGCGAACGTCGCACTTCACCAGAAAGCTGAAGTATTTAACATGGTTTGCACGTGACGTAATCGCACTAGATACTGGTTGTCATTGCGAGTTGTTCTTGCTGAGAATATCAAATCCGATGGGGCAAAATGCACGCTGCAAAATTTTCGCGCTCAGTGCAAGCTATGTATTTGAGAGGCACACACTTTTTCTTGTTGGTGCATCGTCGTTAGACACGGCGCGAGTATCTGGCGCGGCGAAAACGTTCTTTCTGGCAAGAGTGTTTTTACAAATAAAAGTTGTACCAACTACCCATCTGTCACTATCGTTTCCAGGCCACGCTTTCTAGTCTGCGCCGAAAGTGCGCGGTAGAGGAATCTTTACGACACAGTATGCTTTAAAACTACCCCCCTCCCCACTCCCTTTTTTTTTAGTTGCTCCTCAAGATACTTTTTATTCCTCAGGGATTGCCTGCTCCGTATTGAGTGGTGTTCACTCGACAATTATATTTGTGTCACTCGTTAACAGTAATTCTTCCTTGCTTTTACTTTGCACCAAACTGTGAAGGTTAAACAAAATACAGGGCGGTCGAAACTTGGAGAACTTGAGAATGACACTCCTGTGAGACTTAGAGCGGCTGCCAAAGTTTGGCTATCCCCGTGAGACCACTAGGATCTTTCTTTTCAGCTATCCCTCACGTACACACTAATAGTTCCATGTAACGTCGGACTAATACGTCACATTTAGACCCTTTAACACTTCTATTCTCGGTACAACTTTCTGAGGCAGTTCAGCAATAACGAAAACATGTTTGGGAGCCTCAATGGTGTGCATACATGTAAAATGGGCCGTGCAGCATTTTTTTTTACCTTCAGTTCAATAAATACCGCCAAGTTGTAATCCCTGACGTTGATAACTTGCAAAAGCATCCATTAGTTTGTTCCTCTGAGAAATGAGAGACAGTCGAAAGAAAGAAATGAAACAGCTTTCCCCTCCTCAACTCGCAATTAGAACTATCAGCCACGTGATCTGATCCTAATATATGCAGCGTCAGTGTTTATCATAGTCATAGGCATGGGTTGGCAAAGCGAAGCATGGGCTAATCTTCAGATATAGTTTTAGTTGGGCTATAATGGGGCCCGAGCCCCACTAAAGCGACAAACAGAAACAAACGACAGCGGCTAGCCTTAAACCAGAGTATTTTGCGATTTGACAGGCTTTGTAGAATAAAGAAGGCTATGCTTAAACACGAGTATCATGCACACGATGGTACCATTTGCAGGCTTGTAAACACTCCTGCTAACTTCGCGAGCACCGAACAACTCAAAGCCGTATAAAGGTACCATCGCGAACATGCTGCATGTGTCTGAGGCTTGTCGCTTTCGTTTGCTTCTGCTTCTAGCTCTAGTGGGACTCGGGCCCATCATAATCTTTGAGTTGAACACGAGCCGTTACCCGAATGTTTGGCGATACTGGCTGTCATGAACCAAAGCATTTGACTCGGGATCATGACAATCGGGTACATCATGGTGTCATGGGACTCTCAGTGCGAAGTTGTGATGTCATGTGACGTCAAGGTATCAACAACGTTAATAGATCTAGCGACGTCCTCAATTTGAATCGACTTTACGCGGTGAGTCACGTGACGTCACGGGGTCACGTGATGTGACATTACTTGACAGCATGTCTTGACATTATGACGTCACGTGACGATGTGACACATGGCTATTCATAGTGCCGATAAGAAAGCGCCGCAAAAAACCAGGATTTATTATACATTGGAATTCTGTATATGACGATTTGATCAATACTTAGAGGAATTAACGTGCCAATTTTTTATTCCCAAATAATAAATTTGTAATGCTAACAAAAAAAATTACCGTGAACCGTTTTGAACCGGTTACCGTTATATTTTTTTCCGGTTCCGTTCCGGTTCAGTTCCAAGATGGCGGCGAAGATTTCGGTTCGGTTCAGTTCCGGTTCGGCTAAAAATAACGGTTCTGTTCCGGTTTTCGGTTCGGTTCGGTTCCGGTTCGACACCCTGCTTACGACTAGAGCAGCAAAAACATGTAATCCGTCATTTATGGACAATCCCACTCGAATAACAAGAACTACGCAAACACAGTCAAGAACGAAGATCGCCCACGTTCAATCGAAGTCTCGCTGTCGCCGATGAGCGAATTTTTTTTTTCTTTTTTTTGTAGAAGCCCGTGTACCAAGCATAACAAAAGAATTTCCTGGAGTACTAAGAGGAAAACGGGTATTGTCGAAAAGCGTTCATAGTTCCTTCAATCATGGTGACATGGTGTAGTAAGCTTTTATATAAGATGAAATTTTAAAGCACGCAATATTTTATACCTGGCACCTATTTCGGAGAGCCCCAATTTAAAATCGTGAAGTCAGTTGGCGCTTGAAGTTCATATCGGTTGAAATAGATGTATTCCGTTTAGGAAGAATAACCAAGGCCGCGATTGCCATCGCAAGAAAGTAGGGCAACACGGAAGAACACATTTCGGAAACCGGACCTGCTTCGCCCTCTGCGCTTTATCATAACTTGGCAAACGGCGAAGACTGCGGTCTGAGCGAGCCAATCAAGGCGTCAGGGCTAGTCACGTGAAAGAAAGTCATCCAAGCGTTTCCGTCCAGCGGAGAGCTGTCATGTGCTTCGCGGCACCACTCTGATTTGCTCGAGGAAACCGTCGCGCTCGCTGACAGCCACAGAAAAAAAAAACCGTGGGGAGGCTTAACAAAAGGCGAATTTGAAGGGAGATGGATGATGCAGCTAGGCCCTCTCTTCCGGCTTGCACTGTCTGTCCTTCTCGGGTAGAAGCAAGTGGATGCCGTTTTGCTTAATTTTTGATTCCCCACTCCCGTTTTGAGTTAGTCAAGAAATAGGAATACCTCGCCATCACGGCCGATTCACAAAAGACACTCAAGTGGATGAACAAAAAACGACGTCGGGTAGGGTATGTTAAGATGATGTCGGCAAGGCCCATCCGATGCTTCAAGGATATTGTCTAAATCGAAATGGTATCGGCACAATTTTTTTTCTCGATTTGACGCCAATATCGGGGCAGTGCTTTTTGCTGACAGGGTTGGAGTAGTTCATTCATAAGGAACGTTTTTCGGTATTATCTTGAGGAAATGTGGTGTGCAAGAAACTATCTGGAATTGACTTTTTTTAACCATAAAGATCGGGAAACAGATTAGCAGGACAACAGAAATCTCCAAACACAGCTGAGGATTGTTTCCCAAGCAACAACCTCATATAGACAACCAAATAATGTCAGTGCTTAACCATCTCGAATGCATCCTTGCATTAACCTTATTAGAAATTACTGTATATTAATTACGTTTCCGCATATTTTAACTAGTTTCTAAAGGGATTCCAGACGGATTTATGACGTCCATATTTCCCTCTTCTTGATTACAAAAAACATCAACACAACCGTTTGCTATTTGCCAGCAATCTACACTACATAATCCAAATGAGCTATTGCGCCGCACTTAGATGTAAGTTATACTGTCTAAATTTGAGCGCAATAGCTTTTTCATGTATAATTGTTTCTACATTTGAAAACAGAACTATAAAAAGCTACATTAAAACTATCAATTGTTTAGAAAAGACGACATTTTATGAACAGGTAAAGTCTAATTATTTTCGAGCCAATATGAAAAAAAGGAAAGTGTCTCTGATTTATATATTTTCTTGAATAGGCCGCCTTTTGACCAAACTGGCCATACTCGGCTCGGGAATACTGCCTTCACAGCAACGTACTTTGCGGGCTCGAAACACTATTTTATCCTGATGTATTAATTCTCTACATATATTTCTCACAGTATCCCAAAAAGGTCATCCCTTGCTAAAGTGAAGTACTTCGCATGAATTAGGTCGCCTAGAATCCCAGCCCATGGCGAGTTCATAGTTTCAGTTCTAACTCTGGAAGAAAAATATGGCTTTTAATAAAATAATTCCGAAATATTACGTTACGATAGAAAACATCACAAAATCACAATCACAAAGAAGAATGAACGCTAATGGATAAACCATGCAGTTGGTTGCCATGCGAGTCATTGTTGTGTGTCATTGGCGTGCGACACTTACATGAACAAGTATGATAACCCGGTTCGTGATATAACTTTCACAACTTATAAGAGATAATAATACACCCCTTAGTTGGGTGCATTAAACTGCCTTGCATCCCAGGCCAACAGCAAATCATTTGAGGGGCGAGAGTAAGGTATGGGCTTACTTCTGCGCCATGAAACACGTATCGGCGCATAACAATAAATGAAACAGCTTGTAGTGTTTTGTTTGAGTTATGGTCGAATTCGTAACATAATTACGCGTGCGTGGACAAGTTGGCAACGCACGCGGCTGCCATGTGGAGGATGGAGGTGCCAACCCCCATTTCGTCTAGTGCTCTTTTCGTAAACTTTGCTCTAAAAGCAGCGCTACCTCGCTGGTTTAAAACGATCGCCCTTCCGTCGCCGACGTAAGACATTGGCACATTTCTTTTTTAGTTGGTTCGCCTAATTACACGCTACCTTCACTTTTTTAAACGTCTGCTCTTTTTATCCGTAGCAATATTGATTTTAAGTTCCTAAAAATGCATATGAAGTACGCTTCTTGAAGTATTTCGCGGAAGATAATTTTGATTCAACCTTTTCCAGATCGTCGTTAACAACAAGGTATGAAAAAGATATCCGACGTTTTTGTTATATTGGTTCTAACGAGCATCCTATATTACACCATGTCATTTAAATTAGCTTAATTTGTTTTTTACATTTGTTCACAGACTACCACAAAACTTCTTTCCGCGTTCGGTTAGCGCAATAGCTGATCTACTTTGCAACGAAAACAGTGTGTCGTCCGTCCTACTTATGAACCCTCAGCTCCCCAATGGTTCAGTGGTAATAAAAAAAAAACTTTTTTACCTAAGATTTCTTATGTGTTTTATAAAATGCAGCTAAGGGGCTCATTGAACCGCAGACCCATATATTTATTTTTTCAATAGTTACGTGCTTCAGGACCTTACTTGGGTGTTACAATTACACATTGGTTGTCAGTTAACTTATCGTGTGCAATATTCTTTGGACCGCATCGTTAAAATAGAGTATATATTTAACTCTTTGCCAGGTAGAGAAAGCGGTTCTTCGAACTCCAAAATTTGGTCATGGCCTTTCCCGAATTTAGCGGGAAATTGCATTCGTTTTAGCTAACGCCATCACGAAACCGGGGGGACGGGTCACTAACAGCTGTCGCTGTGAAATTGTACTCGTTTCGGAAAATGGCATAAACTCTACAGCTTTATCTTTAATGGAAGATGCCACACAAGTAGAAGCACAAATATTAAAAAAAAAAAATTCGGCAGAGACACTTAAGACTGCATACGTGTAGGAATGCGAAAGAATTCCTTCAGGCAGCGCATTCCTACAAGCAGCGCGCCGCGTCTTCCCCGTTTACATGGCGCTTCGGCGGTGACATCCCGCTCCCCCACTACGCAGACGCGGCGAACCCCGTCGGCTTCACAACGGCTTTCGTGACGAAGCTTTTGTGTAGCTGTGCTTTTCTTTGTGTTTTATTTTTGAGGCGTGTCCGCTTTACAGCCAATAGAAATTTAGGCGTCGTTTAGCTCAGCGAATCCCTACTGGAAAAACCACCATGAAAATTAAACTGGCCAAGCTGGTAACTAAGCTGGTCAATCTGGTCAATGTCGTAGTCAAACTGGTTTAACTCGCAATCAAGCTGCTTTAAGCTAGGCAAGCTAGAATTTAAGCTGGTCAGTCTGGTTTAAGTAAAAACCAGCATGGTCTCACTAGAATCTCGTTTTAGATTCAATCTGGTGTAGCTGGGAGCCAGTCTGGTCTCAATTGGTAAAACTGGTTTTCCATGGAGCCAATGTGGTAAAGCTGGGAGACAAGCTGGTCATGCTGGAGAGAAGCTGGTGAATCTGGTCGAACTAATAATCGTGGTGGTCAAGCTGGTCATGCTGGGAGCGCTCACGCCAAGGTCGGCTAGAGATAGCCGAAATGGCATTGCTGGGAGCGCGCGCGCCAAGGTCGGCTTAGGCTGGAACGAGGCCACGTCCTGTTCTTTGTCCTCTCGTTTTTGGTAGACGACCAGGCGCGTCAGGCGCGCTGGAAGCTACCTTTGTGTGCGAGAAAAGAGAGAGAGAGAGAGTGTGGCAGGAACGGAGAATTTGCAACGCGTTTGGCCATTCTTGACAGATTTTCGAAAGCACGGCTGTGTGCGCGTTGTTTTGAAACTACTTGAACGACGGTGCAAGCAAAGCGGGTTTGGAGGAGACAGCGAGCGGCAGTCCCTTCAGTGCGGGAAGATGTCGGACGTCCCGACTGAGGCGTCGCTTAGTATCTCCGAACGTGTGTGTGCTCAAGAATGACGGCGGTGCCGAAGAGTATCGCCAATGCCATCCAAGTCACACGGATTTCCTCGCCTCTGCCGACCACGCAAGTTGCCGCTTCGCCCTCATCACTGGAGGGACCCAGGTTCGCTTCTCTCATCCGTGTAGTATTTTCGTTTGCTATTGCCTGCTTTTGGCGTGTGTCTAGTGTTTTTTTTTTTTTTTTGAAAGATAAGCAATGTGGTTTTATTAACATTGTAGGCTTTGCACCGAGAACCACTGTCTGTCCGTCGGGTAGTACTGTGTCAGCGCCGAGGATGTGTAGCATCTGAGTTCACGTGAGGCGGCCGCAAGTACGAAAATAATAAATTGGATGCCGAGTTGGCTTTTCTGAAGAGCTTGGCTTGTTTATTCTGTGCATTAATTTAAACAGGTTAAACTGGTTGGGAAGTTCACCAGCATGACCAGCATACCAAACTGGGCATGCTGGGGCAATAACCCAGCTTGAAGCTAGGACCAGATCAACCAACATGACCAGTATAACCAGATCAACCAGCATGACCAGCATGCCAAGGTGGGCATGCTGGGGCAATAACCCAGGTTGAAGCTGGGACCAGCTTAAGCTGGTTTTTTCGATAGGGATGGGAATGTAGGTTCCGTTTTGCTCAGCCAATGGGTATTTAGGTGCCGTTTTTCGTTGTTACAGACATCAGATAACACCGGCTTCACTCAATGGGACAGTTTGAGTTTTCGCAATAAAATAATTAACCACGTTTGTCGTGGTGACCCTGTTACTTTAATGTCGTTTATGCTTATTTTATGGCGCATGCTTTGGGGTGAATTATGGATTAGTAATGATAACATCCCTTCCGCATAACATCAGGATTTTGAATTCCTAATGGAGGACAATGCTTGTTTTAATAGACACGCCTTGCATTTTTTGTTTACTGGTTAGCTTATTTCGGTAAATTTTAAAGGTTCCAAGCGAACTTATTGCTCTCGTTTTTAGAAATTGTCGATATAACGTATTATTTTTTGTATCATTGACTAGGCGTGATCCAAAGTCTTCCAGATCTTAATTTTCTTATATTTATTCAGCTACAAATACGTATTCCTCGGTATTACTGCGAAATATCGCGCTGCAACTAAACTTTAAATGTTTTTTTAAATATTAGGTTGGCCTGCATTGGACACCAGGACAGACTACTATGTTGTGAGTGCACACCAAAACGCATTAACCTGGTTGGATTCGCACATAAGATGCACTATCTGGTATGGTGCGTACTCCAAAGCGCACTAAGCTGCTGTGATGTGCACAGCAAAATACATTAATTTGGTGAACAACAGGATACGCTAGTTTGGTGTGTGTACACACAAAACATTTTACATTGGCCTGATTGGCACACCGGACACAATAGTTTGCTGTCGTGTGCACGCCAATACACACATGCTGTTTGATGTACACATAGTCCTTCTAACAGACTCCAGAGCAGCTCCGGTGCAACTCAACAACCCAGACAATGCCCCCAGTATGCATGGTACGTTTCCCACACAGCAAGAAACTTGGAAACGAAAGGCTGGCAGTTAGCATTTAATGGCTTTCCTCACACGTTGGCATCACAGGCAACGAGACAGCCGATCGCCTTGCAGAAGAAGCGCACCACCTCAATGTGCCAACACCCTTTGTATCAAAAATCCACCAGGCCAGGCAACTTATACACAAAGAAATAAAGCGACAACATTCTGACCCGCGAGAATGTGATGGAAGACCACCCGCACGTGTGCCTCCAAAGCTTCCACGAGCCAGCGCCTCCATTCTGCATGGACTTCGCACTAGGCGTGCCTTCACTGCAAAGGCCATTCATCGTCTGGACCCCATAATCAGCCCAAACTGCTCAAGCTGTGACATTCCCGAGGACCTACAATACCTCGTCTGGGTCTGTCAAAATCTAGCGGACGCGAGGAAATCTGTCTTCGAAGGACTACAGCTCGCAGGGGTTGCTCAAACGAACTGAAGACATTCTTTTCCCCCAGGCTCAGTAAGATATGCCACTAGAACATTCGCCTTGCTCATAACATTCATAGAAGATGCAGACCTAGTAGACCGGCTCTAAGGCATGGTGCCATACGCCTTTTGCCAGTAAACCGTCAATTCTCATGGGTATACGTCCAAACTACATCCACCCTTTACTTCTCGTTCTCCTTTCTCTTTTCTGCTTCCTTCTTTTGGTCCCTTATCCATAACCCTTTCCTACCCCGGAACTGACGTGCCCCCCGCAAAAGGTGTGGCCAACATGCTCCCGGGATTTCTCTCTTCTCTCTCTCCACTATTAAAAAGAAATACACGTAGTGGTGTTTACACCAGAACACAGCAAACCGATCTGGTGAATTTTTTGCTGGGAATAAAAAGGCGGATCTTTAACTGATTGTAGCCAGAACACACACACAAAAAAGTGGACCATCTATTATATACAGTGATTTTGAACCTTAAAACAATTCAGGAAATTTGTGTAAAAAAATAATATTGCATTTTATTTTACAAATTTGACCTCTAATAACTTGATATTATAAGTGTTTTTTTTTTCGAGGTTGGTGAAAAAAGAGACACATTTAAATGCTTGTCTCAAAAATAGAACAAAAATCGTCAACCGATTGCTGTAACTCGAGTACATTAACTTCATGGGCCACGGACACAACAATTAAAAATGTAAATAAAAATGTTCTTCAAAATAAAATTTATATTTTTTTCTTTCCATATTTTAGCCCTTTAGCTAGGCTGGGGCAAGATAAAATTGATGTAGTAAATCTCACCTAGACGAATACTATGTCTTAAGATAGCGTAAGCTTCAAGCTACACAATCATGGTTCTTTCTTGTCGTAGTTCTGACCGGTCTAGTTTCTACGACAATATGCAATTGAGGCAAAATTGCACCGGGTAGGAAGTTTGCTATTTCGGTAAAAAAAGAAGCATTAAAGTTCAAGTATACGTTTCTTTCTAAAACATAATGCGTAACCTTGCTTGAAAAATATTTTTGAGCAAGGCAGAAGTGAAGAGTTTGTAAACAACGTCCATTTTCGGAAGAGAATCAAATCGAGTTTTTAGCGCACCCTCGCAGGTGGCAGTTTAGAATTTTTACCTATGACAGTTCTTCGGACTCATTTTTTTTTTAAACGAAGTTTCGTTTTTCTTTTGTTTGGTTGGGGGGCATGAGGTATGACATACATACTTATTAGAATTCTTACAGTTTTATTAGAATTCATATGAAACCACCCTAGGATTTTTTTTTTTTTCATTTAGAACAGCGACTGCTATAAACGCCGGGATGTGCCAGCCTTCGCGCGTTTTGGTTCATCCTCTACGGTGTACTTTGGAACATGCTCTCTGATGCTCGCACAATATAGAAAAAGTGTTTAGCAGCGGACACGGCGCTGCACGTCGAGGTGGCATCGATCCGCACGTCGTCGTTTCACTACGGGGGGGGGGGGGGGGGGGGGGGGAGAGAGCCCCGCAGGGACCACTGGTCCGCGGTCAGAAAAGAGCCCCGGGCATTGTGTGCACAGAGTAATTGTGCGACCTGTGAATGGCTCGCGCCCGGCGCGTTTTCTGCCGGCACCCATTCGCTCCATTAAACTGTCCGGGGTCTCCCATTGAGGGCGCCACTCAAACCGACTCCGATGCAGTGCGCCTCCATTGCGGGCGGTTTCCAACTTCTCGATCACGGTCACGTGGTTTATGGGCCGTGTTTGCAATGCGAAGTGCGAGGAGGAGTCAGAAAGAGTCTCCTCTTCCTCGCTCGCTTTCCTCCTCGGCCCGTGAAGTCATCGCCACGCATGCGCACTTGCGACCAGTCTGCGAAGGAGAGGCAGCCCCAATTAAATTGCGAACTCTCTCCATGGTTTGAGTTGCTGCTTCCCTTAAACCTATAGGCTCTATCGCGCGACGCTGCGTGGCACCGCTTTTCCACGTACAATTGAAAGGGGGGGGGGGGGGGGGGGGAGCGGCAGGCAGGGCTGAAGATCATGGGTGCGTTTGTTCTTTTGGTAATTACTTGCGGAACAGAAAAAAAGTAATACACTTAAAGCATACTCAGTGTGTAATTTTATCAAAGAAACGACAAAATGACGTGTTTTTTTTTCTTTTCCTGACTGCTTTCACAGAAGATGTAGTGCATTTGGGATCCTTACACCTTTAGAGAAGACCGTCGAGCTGAGTTCGCACTGGGTCTGCCTCAGCAAGGCGGCGCTTTAGCGGAAATTTCCTCTCAAATTGAATTAGTGTATGATTATGCGAAGATGTAGGGTTTCCTACTGAATTCGACAGGGACACACTTCCCGCTACATTTTATGAGTATATTGAAGCGGTGCGTAAGCCTGCACCTATTCAGATTTTTCTCTTCTATTACTGTTTAGACGCAAGCCTTAAATCGATGGGATTCGCGAACCTAGAAACTCTAATTCACTTAGAAGCGCCACCGCGAAGAATATAAGCTGGAACTCCCAATTTTGACTTTTTCCGTGCTTCCGCTCTTTGTAAGCGTTATTATATTTCTGATATTGTCAAATAGTACGAGTAAGGAACCGCAACTTCGCAGTAGATTTCTAGGTCGAATGACAGCTCCCTCAAACACCGGAAGATACGACAAAGAAGCACGACGGACTGTTTCAGTTCATATTTTCCGCGATGAAGCACTTAACGTATGTTTATATGTATAATCTCTACAAGCGAAGCGTTCCTTTAGTAGAGTTTTAGTGTACCTTCTATTTTAGTGGTGCTGGCCGCGCGTCGTCCTAGACTGGCACCTAATATCTATACTATGTTGTTTATTTACATATACTTATTTGTCCCCTTAGGGCCCGGAGGCATTAAATCAATGAAAGGGGGGCGGAAGGGGGGGGGGGGAGGGACACAACACACCATAAATAAACTAAATATAAAATCACGACAGAAATCCTTATTCCCAAATTGCAGCAAAAAAAAGAAACATTTGGCATTTGTAATGGGAACGTGTTACAGTCAATGGACGTACGATGTATGAAATACTTAAATTAGGTCTGTGTGACACTGTGTAATACCCAATTTATATAAGTGATCGACACATGATTATGTGTAGAATTCATGAACTAGAAAATCAAATTTCTGGATTGGGTTTTTAAAGAAAAATGTGCAGCAGACATAAACGAGTAATCCAGAGGCGAATACAGAGAACTACGTTAAAGCTCCGAACACCTTTCAACAAAACACCAAAATAAAAAAAAAATAAAAACAAACTGACCGTCCGTTTGTTTGTGGAAACAATTTCTATTCAATTTAGCGTGGCAACCCTTAGCGAAAACTAATACATTTGAAATATACCACATTCTAATTTGAGTGTATTT
Organism: Ixodes scapularis; assembly: GCF_016920785.2. Lineage (NCBI taxonomy): Eukaryota > Metazoa > Arthropoda > Arachnida > Ixodida > Ixodidae > Ixodes > Ixodes scapularis. The sequence continues at coordinate 69,914,472 of NW_024609839.1, read as the reverse complement.
GAAATACAATTCATAATTGTAAGTACACGAAAAATATACCGAAAATATAAACTTCTTTTTTTGTTACTTAGTACTAAAATATACTTCTAAAGATAATTTTAAAATACCGTTACTTAAACTACATTTGAAGTTCCCTTCATGCGTTTTGAAATATGTAAATACTAAATTAATACGCACGAAATACCGTTCACATATATTTCTTGAAATATTTATTTAATTCATGCAAAATATACTCCAACCCTAAAAAAATGGAGCAATCAAAAATACGTACAAAATACTCTTAAAATACTTGAAAATCGTAAATACTATTGTGTTATACTCTAAATACCTTTTGACTGCAATACTTTGGTAGTTTGACTTAAACTACCAAAATATTTAAAAGCTCCCCTTCTGAAGTTCACTTCAAGCAGATATGGAGTACACTGAAGCGCCTAAATACATTTGATTAGTTTGGCAATTGAATTGCGCAGCATCGCACTGATAAATCAGCCCAGTTTATGTTATTGTTTCCTTTTTTCTATCAAGAACACACCTGATCAGTTCCTTGCACACCAATCACAAACGGGGTTCGGGAACTACAACCACAACATTTGCTGATGCTGGAAAGCTTCAGCAGGTGCTGTGAACAGATACGTTTGGCGTGGTTTTGTTAGCACAATGTTAGTTCACTGAACGTGTCTACTCACCATTGTACGTGATGTGAATAGTGACTTTAATACAGTGACATTAACTACCATATTAAATAGTCAACTACTAAAAAGGAAAGGCAAAACAACTAATGTAAAATATTTATTTTTCGCGAGCTCAATATTTCGCGATTTAGGTCAAAGTTGGAGTTTTGGAATAATTCGCAAATTCAAATTTTCGCGACGCGCTGGGATCGCAATATAGATTTTAATGTTTTCACATTTTGCCGGAATTGTTCACGGGACCTATTTTTCAGAATTGTAGGCGATTCGCCAACTTTGCGAAAATTAGGTCCTCACGAAAATAAAGTCGTTTACAGTATTTTAAAGTGAAGAAACTGCCTTGATTCGCTTCGCCCTGAGTGGTGCTACGCAGAGAAGCAATAACATGTATTTTATGAGCCGTTTGCGTGGATATTGTTTTAGGGACTGTACCGAATTGTTATTAGTTGTACCAATGCCTTTTAGTAAGAGATATCGTCCACGAACTTCAAAACACTGTTTCCCCCTTGACTGACTCCCGAGGAGAAGATCGAATACTTGTAACCTTAATAAGCGCAGAGGTGGTCACCGAAAAAATTATTACCTTCAATATGTAGGCTATATAAGGCTGTAGAGCAGTCAACGGGACTGTGAATGAGCTCTTCAGTGCGTCATGGTGTTTGTGTTTGTGTTCGTTTCTAATGTGGCTTTGTGAGATGTATTTAGTAGTGCCTTCAAATACCACAGGGACACCATTTGCTGACAAAATCGAAAATAAAAAAAAAATTGTGTAACCGGCTTTTAATCCACAAATGGCATCTTGAGTGTGAAGGAATAATATTTTTGGTATATCTAAAATATTTTTTGATTCATATTTATAATGTATTTTGAATACATTACGCGCGTATTTCGAATGCGGCCAAAATAATACAGAATAAATACAAAATGAATATTCGTACTAAATATATTTCAACTTCGTTTGAAGTACGGCCTCTTTTTGCTAAGGGTAAGTGACGTCACGTGAGCGTGGCAAGTGACGTCAGTTTCTACGCTTGGTTTAGCACAAAATTGATGATGCCACGTGACGTTACGTCATAGGGCCTATACACAAAATCAGTTTCCCCGTTATACTTAGCAGGCAAACTCATATCACGTAACGTAAGCACTAAAACTTAGCAGCTTAATTTAGCAGAAACTAGACTAATTCAGTTTCCCCATTGAATACAGCGTGAGAATTGATTTCACGTAACCTGACGTCAGGAGATCTACGTAACAGTTGTTTTCCCGCTAAATTTAGCTAAAAAGTTGGCGTCAGGTGACCTTAGGTCAAGAGGCCTTTGCGCAAAATGACAGCTGTTGGTTTGTATTTTGTCGTATTTTACACCATCGCCGTCTACTCCTATGCATAAAACAAACTCGTCGTTGTCGGTCCTTCCGGGCCAACTTGCTGTCAGCGGCTTATGTCGGCTTATTTTAATATTTTTATTGCGACTCCTAGGCGAGTACGCCGTACCATGGCCAGGCAAGACAAACTATCGCACCGATAATGGCGTCAAATCAGAAAGTTTGTGCCGATACGAATTTGATTCAGTCAATGTCTGTGAGGTACCGGATCGGCCGCGCCGACGCCATGCTTACATACTGTTTCCGCCGTTGTTTTTGGTTGAATGTCGACAGTGTCGTTCGTAAATCGAGGATGCTAGCAAGGTATTCGGATTTTTGACCCACTCAAAACCGAAGTCGAAAAAAAGAAAAGAATTAATACGGAATGTGCTTACTTTTAGACTGAGAGAGACATGAAAAGAAGCATGGAGGATTAGCTGCATTGTCCATCTACATCTGACCTCTGCTTTTGTCATGCCTCGCCCACCTTCGTTAGCATGCGAGCGTGACGGCCGCTTCAAGCAAATCAAAGGGGTGGTGCGAAACACGTGACCGCTCTCGGTAAGATAAAAACGCTTAGACAAAACTCTGTCACGCGACCCGCTCTAACGCGCTGATGGGCTCACCGGGGCCGTAATCTTCGCCCTTTGCCAATTTATGGTGATGGGTGGGGGGGCACGTAAGTTTGGTTTTCGAAATGCGCTCTTTAATGTACTGCTTTCGCCCGTTGCAGTCGTGGCCATGGTTTTCGCCGTGAACGGCCAGAACACGTCCATGCCAACTTTTTGAAAATGTCCGTTTCCTTCGTCGGAGTCTATGGAATTATTGTGCTGCGTTTCTTGGACACGCTTCGACAAATAACTGCTCATCGGCGACGGGGATACATCCGCTGAATGGGGGCTACCTTCTTTCTCGACCTCGTGCATACGTTGCTCTGTGCTGCCTGAATCCGATTACACATGGATCAAGGATTACGTGAAACCGCCGCACGCGTACATGGCAGGTGGCGCACTGCGCATGCGTACTCTGCTTCATCTTGCCGGCGGGTCGAGATAGGCGGCTCGGCAAGAAGGGCTTGTCGCCATTTTTTGGAGTTTGAGTGAGTTCTCGTTTGAATTTATGTGTTTCTGATTTTGATCGAATGCTTATGATTTAAGTTTGGACAGGAGTCACGTGTGTTCGCGGAATTCAGCGGGTGTGGGTTCGGCCTTTTTTCTGCGTAGCTCGGGAGAGCCTGCTCGAGCAGCACTCTAGTGGCATAAGCTTGTCAAAGTCGTATTGTCAAGAAATGAGCCTGCAGTGCTGTAGCCGCTTTCGCGGTGGTAGCAGACGGTGTTCATGCGCAGACCAGCTTGACCAATCGATCTGTGTTCTTGTTAACAGGGATACTGCAGTGTTCGGGGATAATATGAAAATCGAGGGTGGACTACGAGAGACGTCGCTGTCCGGGCGAGCGGTAGTGCGTTGTCGAGCTGCGGAGTTGGTGAAGGGCCGTTCGGGAGTGTGAGAATGCAAAGGATGACTATCGACGCCAGCGGAGTTGCCGCAAGCTAACGGAGTACAGTCTCAACCGCCGCCAGCTACGCCTCGAGCCAGAGCTTTGCACTACTAGCGGGAGCTTTTGCCGTCCCGATGAGCACAAGCTGTGCTGGGTATCACAAAACCCGAGATCCGCAGCGTATGCGATGTACGAAAAGTCCCTTTGACATTAGACATCCCGGTCCATTCGTGCAATGCTGTTACGAAGCGGACCACAACAATTCCTATTTTAACGCCCATTTTGTTTTTCCGTGCATACTTGTCTGAGACCCACCCCTGTAACGACCAGTAGGCCTACAGTATGAATAAATAAATAAATAAAAATTGCACGATGCACGAATACGCCGTCCAGAACAACAGCACCAAGGCCGACAATCCTGCATGCCACCATCTCCGCCGCCGTCCCCGCTCTTCTGGTTCTTCGTCCGTCCGCGAGGGGGCGAGCGGCGAGCTGGAGTTGCGAACGGCTGCACAAAAAACCGAACCCCGAAAGTGGGGCGAAGAGAAGGACGAAAATGAGAGCCAACATCCAAACGGCGGCGCGGGGTGGCAGCGGCAGTGTGCTGACGGCCATTTCTTCTTCCGCTCGTCCCGTACCGCCAAGAGCCAGCAAAAACGAAAGGGGTTGGTTGTGGGCGAGGAGAAAAGAGGCAAGAGAAAGAGCGTTCGCGCGACCTTAGGGCATCCAATAATTGGCTCTATTGTGCCCACTTGCAGCATTCGCCGGCCAAGCCCGGGGGCAGACTGGCTCTCCCCCGGTCTCCGGCATTCCCACCGGGTTATTTGCGGTGCGTCCGACATGTCAGTAACGACTTACTCGCTGTCAGGGAGAGGAGAGCTACTAAATGGGAGCAGCGAGCAACTTATTGCCCCAGAAGTTTCCGTGGACGGATGGAAGCGGAGGCCTCGGGCGTGTGGTCCGTTTGCCGACGCAGACGCGCTTCGGGCTGTGTCCCATGCAACGATGCACGCCACTTGCGAAACGCTCCCTGAGAGAGCTCGCTATGGGCACGAAACAAAGTCGCGTTTTTATTTCTTATGAAATGCTGGTTATTAGCGCCTGGATGGCGCACGATGTGACGTACGTTCTCGTCTCAGGTTGGGTCTGCGGGATGATCGCTTACACTCTGTGCTTTGTGTGACTTCACATGACCTCATGTGAAAGCGCGGTCAGCGATGAGTACACTCTCTTGCCTCCTAAGTTCAAGTGGGTTCAAAACCCTGTTGCAACATGAACATAAAAGCGCAGGCTTCAAACGCGCTGTCACGAAGCAACCTTCTTGCTGGATTGAATTAATTGGCAGGAATAGGCATATAAACACACAAAAATTCCGTGAGCCAGCCATTTCCAAGACGCATGATTGGACATTGGCTGATAGCGTTGGTAGGGCTCGGACCTACAGTGAAGTGAAGTATATATATACGTATAAATAGGGAAACGTGCACTAAACGCATTTGGTCAAAGGGAATTCGATACGCTTGAACGGTTTAGTTGGTTATAAAAGACTCACTTCAAAATTACGAGTGGCATGAATATGCACTTTTTACGCTTTTTGATTTACCCGATAGGCTCGTAGCCTGAACTGCGCTCTGACCTAAGTAAAACAATGTGATAACGAGGTAAAACACATAAGCAGATACAAGTGAAGGGGTTGTACTTGTACTCGTACATTTAATTATATAAAAATACAAATAAAATATTATCCCTACAAATAATTTAAGGTGGCGTTTCGGAAAGAAGACACATCGTCTGCTTTCAAGAACATTTCGTAAGAGTAATCTTTTTTTTTTTACTTAACAAATCTGTAATGCGCTTCGCAAGCTGTCGGTGCAAAACAAAAAGAAAAGGAAAAAGAAAACTATTTTTTTTTCTAAACGACAATCACTACACTTTTCAATTATTAGGACGCCGAAAACATGAAACTATCCATCCAGCATCTCCTAAACTGTCGGTTTGAAGTCTATGCGGAGGGCAAGTTCGTCTGCTTCTTGCGCAGGGGGTAGCGGTGACGTCAGAACACCGAGCCCTGATTGGCTGATCGTGACCCCGTATCTGAGCGTCGTCTGCTCCTTTGCAACGCCGTCTGCGTCTGTCTTACCTTTCCTGCGACTTCCGGAAGTGCAGAGGCCAGATTCACGAAACGATCTTACGCCAGAAATGTGCGTAAGACAAATCTTGAGAACAAATTCGTATTCACGAAACGAAATTTTCGTAAGGTAAACATGTTTGAGAGAATTCTCTCTGGTTGGGTAAATAATAAAGAGATAAGATAATCCGCCAACCAAAAATTGAAATAGTAGCGACCCTACGTTTCGAAACCGTTCGTTTCTTCTTCAGGGGGATGAATGAAGGACAGCAGCTTCTTCTTCTTCTAGATGTTCAGGCTGAACATCTAGAAGAAGAAGAAGCTGCTGTCCTTCATTCATCCCCTGAAGAAGAAACGAACGGTTTCGAAACGTAGGGTCGCTACTATTTCAATTTTTGGTTGGCGGATTATCTTATCTCTTTGAAATTTTCGTAAGTTTTGCGCAGGTTACGACGAAATCCTACGACAGCTCCGAAGCTGTCTTACGCACTTCTTACGATCAAATCAGCATGGCCGACAGCGTCGCGGTCGCGACGACCCACGGACGTTTATTTTTCTACGTGCGCTTCTCACGCGTCCCGACTTCAAGCAGCAAGAAAAAAGTAAAAAGTGCTTGAAACAGACCACGACGAACAAGAACGCTGGATCCACAAACACCCGGGAAAAGCTCCAACGGCGACGATTCCACCGAACGCGACCAAGTGAGCACGGCAGTTAGGCCTAGCACTCCGCGACTCGGCGACCGTCTGCCCACGACCGGCTGGTGTGCTGAATGGAAATACGCCCGCGCGACCCTTGTAAACCCTTCCCGTATTATACTTTAATCGCTGACCTCAGTTTCAGATTAAGAGGTCAATTTCTTCCTCTTGTTATCTCCTTGTTTCCCGAGGCAACGGTGACTCACCGGTGAAAAAGCGGCGAATCTCCGACAGACGGTAAAGCAGCCATCGCTTTGACTAGCAGACGTAAAGCAGACGACGTTAACTGCGCCAACCCGCCGACGCCATTAAAGAATGAGGGGTCTCGCCGCACACGAAAGGAGGGAAAACGTATTTGGGAGGGAACTTGACACGCTCACCTCTCGGTTCTTAGCAAGTGAATTTCGGCGCCTCGGGACACCTCGCCAGTGAGTCCTTTGATTTCCCTCCTTGATGCGCGTCTGCTAGTTGTTAGACAAAAACAACTTACCGCTCGAGTTATTTCATCTGCCCTCTCTGAAAGGTGAAGTCGAGCTCGCTCGTAAAGACCTGCACTTCCTAAAGTCGCAGGAAAGGTAAGACAGACGCAGACGACGTTGCGAGCAGACGACGTTGCAAAGGAGCAGACGACGCTGAGATAGGGGGTCGCGATCAGCCAATCAGGGCTCGGCGTTCTGACGTCATCGCTACTTCCTTTCTCATGTGCAGAAGACGAAAATGAGCCCACTTGCGAGGCGTAAAGTGTCAGCTGGTGTGCGCAGCAGACATATCCTCATTCGAAAGAATATTCACATCGGATAGGCGATCCTGCACTGAAAGCACGGGCTCCAATCAAAAACACCTCAGGCCCACAATTTTGAAAGTGATGAATTGACCTTCTTGTTGATTGTTTCACCAAAGATGCGTAACCCGCAGATACTATGCTCACGGAAAATGGTATGTGGTTGTTCTGTCAAAGGTACGGCAATATGAAGGTGAATACCTTACCTGAATATCTGCCTGCTTTACGGCTCCCTAAAGATATATTAACTCTCGAGTCTCAACGTCTAAAATGGTGGGTGGCTGGCCTACAGGGCGGCTGCGCCGTCACAGGCCGGTGGCGTTCCTGGCCAAAATTTGGATGTCGGGGTGTCCCTTGGGTGATAATCTTCCCTGCGATGGTACTTTCGGGTCCGTGGGTGCTTGAGTTAAGGGTTTTAGAGACGAATTCCGACGAGCGCTCGTCTAATGCTGCCGGCTATTGGGGTGTCCGGGTAAAGGAAGAAGCATTCCAATCCAGTCTTGCTTCAGGGCACCGTTAAAGTGAAAGTTAGTGTATGTTCGCAAAAAAATGCTCCCTAACCACCTCGGCACGCTAATGTTCCACTGAAGATGACAGCTACAGTGTAAAAGCGTCGCAGGTATTTTTTTCTATATTTTTCCACTCCTCCATTGAGTGCACAGGGCCGTCGCATTAAAGCATGACCCTCTCGAAATCAGGCACACGCGCACGCACACACACACACACATAAGTATATATATATATATTGGGAGAAAGGTATGATTGGCAGGTTGACCGGCGCAACCGTAGTAATATCGTGGATGAAGAGGGCGGGGGTGATTCATGAATTTATAGCATTAAAGTTAGGGGAAGGAAAAGAGAAAGAGAGCTGTCGGACAATTGGTTCAGGAGCGGGGATCGAACCCGCAACCTTCGCCTATCCGTGGCGACGGCACCGGAACCCCGCGCCAACCCCATTGACATCACAGCGCAAGTGACTCGGAAGATGGTGAAGGAGTTGAGAGGCGCCGAAAAACTCAATCTTTGTTCATTTTTAATATAAAAACTAGGACATGCAGGCAAGACCGGTTTTTTGTTCTCTACTTCAGAAAGGTGGGGGTACCCACTCTTAAATTATTTAGGCAAAGCACTGAAACTGTTGCACAGCTCCTTTAAGTTAAACAAAAGGCCACGAAAGTACCCTATGTATAAGTATGTCTATCTGACACGCAAGTGTGTGTTTTCCCCCAGGTCAGTTGATCTCTCAACTGACCTGGGAGAGGTTACAACCTGACGAGAGGTTACAGAGGACGAGGGGGAGGGGCTTGCCGCCCCTCCGTACCCTCCCCTCCTCCTCCTCAAGAGCTGTGCTCTAATTCGGCATTACAGGGAGTTGTAAACGTCTTTCTTTTTTTCATGTTATATTCCCCTAAATTTAACGCCAGTAACTTTTTTTAACGACTATTTTCGTAACTGGTTCTAAAAACGGTGGAAGAGAAGAGAGCTGCTTGAAGATATTCATTAAAGGCGGAAAATTAGTGCTCGGACTTTGCGTATTTCCCGGAAGAAGCACTTTCGGTTTAGGGTCCCTCGGGCCAGGGCTGGCGCGCTCCGAGCCGCCATATTTATAATCGTGTGCGCGAATAAGTACGGTTACTCGTGTGGCTCTCATCTGCCTGATCGGTCCCCCGACGCCCATTAAACCTTTGAGTTCCGTTTTTCTTTCCTCGCATAATGCAAATTTTGGTCTCAGTAACAGTGTAGCGCGCTCCGTAAAGAATATTGTTTCGTAAAGACACTATTTTTTATGTGAAGAAAAAGTTAATTGATGTCTCCACGAGTCCATGACATATTTATCTTATTGTACTTTTTTTCCTGTTTTGTTTTGTTTTGAGGAACCTTTCTCGGCCTTTGTTTATACGGAACCGTATCTTCCAATTGTTTTCAAAATAGTCGAATACAGATTTCATTAGAGCAATGTCGACACCTCATATCTGAGTATTCACAATGAAACGCGAGGTTGAACAACAAAAGATTGCCTTTTTGCAACAACAAAAGAGCATAGCGAAACAGACGTTACCTAGGGAAACAAAATAAAAGGCTTCAAAAGTGACATTACAAAAAAAAAAAAGAAGTTTTATGGCTAGCTGATAAATTCCGCTACTCGGGCGTGGCACTCAAAGGATTAGGAAGCATCTAGAAACGCTGCGCCATCTCATAGCATTTGCCAGAAATGCGAGCAACCCTTCGCTACACTTGCTCCAGGACCTGGCGGCGATGTTCAAACTCTTTAAACAAATGATCGCGCTTACACACACGGACCAGATGAAAGAATAGTACAGCACAATGCGCTCACTCCAAGTGTTTCATACTCACAAATATACGAGATTAGTTATAGCCTCTGCACTATGTCACCACTCACCCAATCCCGTACCCCGCTACTGCTCGTAGGTGCGGTGTATGTTTACTTGCAAAGATCAATTGAAGTCACGTTGATGCATTCATGGCCATACGCTCGCATCAAGTCTGTGTCTATAGCTTTCTTATGGTTATAGTGGGATTAATCAGTTGAAATTAGCTCATTGTGCTTTCTTGTTCTTCACTTTTGTCAATGTCTGTAAGCGCGACAATCTTTTCAAAATTCAGCACCAACTGACTCGATAGTTAGGATTGACTCTTTTTCCACTATCCCTTCCAAATATGTTGTATTTTCTTTTTGCCGATATTAGGCATGAAAAGTGATTTTTCAGGCTGCACCGGCAAGGGGTTCCAATAAAAAAAAACGAATACATTAATTATCGATGCAGTCATTCAAACTCGAACAGAAAGTGCACTCTGCGGTTATCAAAAACACACCCTCACCTTAGCGGCAGTATAATGAGTACCCTCGTTAATGCAGCCTTCTTAACCTCTTGAAATTTTTGTTGGTGTAGAAATAGTTTTTTCATTATCTCAAAGCACCCGACATGACGGAAGTAAGAGTGCTCTATCAGGCTGATTGAGGCTTTATTCTTTAATGAACTTTACGTATAATCTTAAATTTGACATATATTTTAAGAGAAGGGTGAATAAATGTGATGCCAAAAACCAATATTCAAAGTTTCTTGCGCTTTCATTATGGAAGTGACGTCAGATTTTGAATAACTTGCAACTTCAACAGGTAGTCTATCAAGTACAAAGATTGCGCGCATGTTTTTATGTTTTTTTTTTTTTTGCGCTGAAACGTATTGTATCCAGTGAAAATCAAGGAAGAGGATATGACGGGTCACGAAGGCACGAGCAGTGTGCATTGAGCAGTGAGCATTGAGCAGCTTAACCAGCATTCCTTTCACACACTTGAACTTCCTATAACCCGTTGGCAACAAGCTGCAATGCGCCCTTAATGCCCCACATCAAAACATCAAACGTGACGTATTTAGAGTCTCCAGTCCTTTCAGCTTTTTTGACCAAGTTTGAGACACCAGTACCTTCGGGGAAAAAGTTATTTCGTCTCGCTATTTGGGTTACCGGTTCAGACGTGTCTAATAACGTGTTTAGCCAATTTTGAAGCAAATCAGAGCTCCCACTGCATTCGTCTGTTTTCCATTTGATAAGCTGGCAGGCGATGATCGCATGTGTGAAGCCAGATTTAGGATCTTCAAGTACAGCAATTTTCTGATAATGTGACCGAGAAAATTTTTCTACAACGTTTCTTTGTGTGCTAACTGCTGTAGGGGTTTATTTGCTTTTTGACTTTGAAGCTACGTGTTTGCCAGTTAACTTAACCGGCCGTCAGTCATGAAAAAGTGTAACACTCGAGTATAACGTGAAAGCGCTACACACATACCAAGGCAACGTAAAGAATGAATAGCGTGTAGCAAGCGATGCATAACCACACAAATCATACACAAGGCATAATTATGCTTGGTTTCACCTTAAGTCCCGACGCGGCCGACGCTTCGGGGTAATAGGACCGACCAGAGTGAGTCGAAAGCTTACCATCATGGTGTCCGTCGTGTTTCTGTTCGTGGTCTATCATCGCTGAATAAATCAAACAGAAAACACCCTGGGAATTGCACTTTTTTCGCTGCTTGATTGGTCCCATTAGTTAATAGCGTCGGCGATGTCTGAACTTGGCCTGAAGCGAAATATATTCATAAAATGGATACATAATCATAACTACGAAGAAAAAAAAAAGAAAAACCGAAGCCAGAGATATCCACAGAGGAGTTTAGCGGTAATCGAACCCCGGACCATGGGATTCGCAGCCCGACATTTTAGATCGGCGCCGCGAAAAAAATAGTTTGGTTTTCATACCTGTATTAGGAAGTGATAAAAAGAAAACGGTCTAAATATTAAAAATGCTCTACGATTTTATTGGACAGAATATTAAAATCTTCGCATTTCAAGGAGGGGCTTTAAGATGTCTAGTTACGCTGGCTCAGATTGACGGATGAAAAAAAGACAGCTTCGACTTGTTTAATAGGACTAACACATAGTTATATCCATACTAATCTTGTGTTGTGGTAGGTATGCCAGACCGCGATGACTTACTGACTCTCAACAAATACTTCCCCTCCCTTCAAAAAAAGAAGAAAAAAAAAAGGCGAACACAAACGGGATTGTTTTATTCACCTCTTTCGGAAACCCAAGTAATGTTGTTCGGCTCCGTGGGATGAAGCAAGAAAAAATGGCAAATTGGCAAATCAGGAGGCAGTTTGGGTTTAGTGATCATAAGAATGAAACGACGACCTAGACCTCGCGCACAAAAGAAACGCAACAAAAGCTGTCTTAGAAACAAACGTGAGAGCCCGAGCTTACCATGACGTACACGGTGGAAGAGGTTGTCCCGTCACATCCGTTCTCTCTTCTAACTCCAAATAAATGTAACAAAACACATTGAAACTTCTAAAGATACGACCTGCGGCCATAGTGTACAACTTGCAAGGCTCACCATAAACGTTGAATAATAAAATATTGCAAACTCACTCTGGCGAAAAGCGACATATCAAGCAGTTCCAGTGGGAAGCACAGCACGCATATTCATACGGGTGATCACTCCCGACCAATAGGTTTTGGGTTTTTCGGCAACACTTCAGCGACACATCAAAGTATAATTACGGCTTATCGTCCCAACAGACACCTTCAAACTCTGAGGGAGTTGTGGCCCACGCCCCGCGCCAAAACCCACGGTACTTGCTCCAGTTTACGGCGACACGGGTAACCTTGCAAAAGTTTTTGGCTAATGTAACAGCAGCACTGACGCTTTGCTTGCCGTTACATAACACCGCGATGTGGTCTGCGTAACTCATAACGCGTATCTCGAACGCTCTGCAAACGAAACATGAAGAAATGCTCGCTGTTCAAGACACTTAAAAAAAGAAAAAAACAGAACAGGCGCCCAGCTGCTGACCTCGCAGCTGGGCGCCTGTTCTCATGGTCACCTCGTCATCAGCGCATGCTCCCTTGCAAAGCCGAACTCCCCCGAGCAAAAACGCAGAGACGGATAATCCTTTCATAAGAGCATGTTCCCGCTTCCAGCTGCAACTGTACGAGCGACGATACTTGTTCACGTAATCCTTCGCGTCCTTCCGACCTTCCACGCCATGGAGATCTCCTCTCGGTTGAAAACGATTTACTGGTTAAGCGTGTCAGGGCGCGTCAGGATACTGTAGTCGCCGGCGAGATCCTTTGTATGATCCGGCGTCAACGACGAAGTATACTTCGTTTCATCTTCTGTTAAACCTATTCTTTTTTTTGTTCAGTACCGTAGCACTATAAAATATAGCACTCAAACGAGACGCGCAGTCGTCCGGATGATCTCATCGTCGTGGCGCGAGACTTGAACTCTTTACGGTCGCGTGCACTCGCTCAGCGTACTCTCCGAATGTCGTGGGATTAAAGAGAAGCCAGTCATAACAATCTGAATTTGCCGAAGAAAAAATAAAAAAGGAGGAGAGTTTGGTATAAAAGACCCTTTAGCCGAAGCAAACCTCACATGTTTCGTCATTGACAACTAAGATGCCAACACTCGCTTAGACGACCCTGCACAACCTGTTTCTGAAATTCCATCCAGCGCGTCAGTAGAACGTCTTTATAGCTTGGCTAGTGACGTCTTTAGGAGGAAAAGAGGAAAACTCTCCGATAAAAACTTTGAAAGTCAATTGCTTCTGCGAGCGAATAAATTAGTTTGGTGAATACGCAAGCCATAAAATGACTGCATTTACCTTAGGCTCGCAAGGTTTTTCATAGATCAAAATTGCTGTTTATTTTGCTACCCTAAAAATTTCAAAAAGTAACTTCGAGAGTAACTTCAAAGTAACTCGCTACTTTTTTGCAGTAGTTATTAGTTCACTCAATTAAAATTACAAATGCGTAATCTCTAATCTACTCCAATTACTTTTGGCGACGATACTCAGTAACTACCTTTTTTGAGTAATTTGTACATGTCTGCCGGAGCGTTCCAAATCGGCGAGAAAAAATTTCAAACAATCGAGAACCGATTTGTCATCTGCGGCTGCAAAATCATTAAAAGTTTGAACTAATGGTGCTGCCGCATTGTTACGAATATTGAAACTCAAATGGACCAGTTTAAGATCGGCAATTCCATACCTTGTAGTGACACTGCCATTTTCTGGAAATTGTTTTGTGAAGATAATGTTTATACTTCGTTTCACTTTAAATCCGAGCGCGGCCGATGTTATGAGCGGAAGGGCCAATCAAACGGCGCAAAAAGTGCAACGTCATAGCGCGCTCTTTTTGCTTGATAGGACAAGCCGGCGGACGAGCACGCAGAGAGACGACGAACAACGGCTGGTCCTCTTAGGTGCAGAGAACACGCCATGACGTTGTGCCTTTTTCGCTGTTTGATTGGCCCTTCGGCTCATAACATCGGCCGCGCCCGGGCCTATGGTGAAACGAAGTATAGAACTGAGTGGGTTGTCGCGGTGACTCGGTGTTAAAGGCCATGAAAGAACGCAGCATTTAGAAGGCGTGCGCTGTCGACGTCCTGTGATCACGAGATAGCTAATGTATTTGAGTCGATGCTCGATAGGTTAAAATCGCCAGTGAACACGAATATTCGATTTTGTTGGAGTATGCATTGTAGATGGTCTGCCAAAGATTCCATAAATGACATAAGGCTTTTGTGAGGTCTGTAGACGACACCAAACAAAGTGAAACATTTCCGGTAGCTGATTTTGCAGCAAATGCTTTTGTGTTCAAAATATATAAAGTTGAACGTAATTAACTTCTTTATTTACAATGACTGCCGCGTCAACCCCGCGTCCTTCGCGATTTCGTCGTGCCATTTTGTGTCAAGAAGGGTAATTTCGGAGTCGAATATATTTGATGAGAGCACCGTTTTGTAATAGCTGAAATGTGGGGATCATAAAGAAAGAGCACATCTCATAATTGGGATGTTTTATTGATAATACTTCTTGAATTCATCAATATGATGCGAAATGTTTTGAATTGGTTTCAGGAGGACGCTCGCGCCAAGCTGGATTGGGGACATTGCTCTGATCGGGAACTAGTTGGGTGAACTAGTTCTTTCATGTTTTCGCTTCATCCCCCTACATCGACGGTATTATCCACACGTAGCCGTTCATAGTCAAGGGTAACTTTGCGGCTCTGGGCTTTAAATAGTTTGCCATGCCACATCAACCAGAGCGTTTCGGTAGTGTCCCTTTGCAGCAGTCGTGACTAATGGCAATAGGCGAACCTTTTAATTTCGAACGACTCTGCAATACGAGCATTTCCTCGTTATAGTCCAAACATTTAACCCATCAGGCCTTTTTCTTCTCTTTTTCCACCTATACGGTGTGCCTTGCAACGCTCTTAAATATTACGCCGAGTTTTTTACGAAAGACCTCCTCAAAGACCTGGTTTTATGCGCTTGCTATAAGGTTGGTTGGTGAGCATCTTGGTTTCAAACAGCGCGACAAGACTTCAGTCCGTGGTTGGCTGATTTCCTCTCTATGTTGTGCTAAGACTTTAAGCGTGTGGTTCAATTCTGGAAATCTTGTTTCTATTGACTTTTTCATTGTGGACTGATTTGCGAAAACTTTGTCTGTCGAGTCTTCTAAAGCTAATTGCGTATTTTGCAACAGCTATTCAATTTATATAGGGCTGGGACTGCTTTCAACATCGGCAGCAAGAAAAATCAAAAAGACACAGAACGCGTCATGAAGCATAAGAACACCCTTCGCCGGGCACGGCAGGACAACAATGATAGATAAGGCGTATTTAAAACAAACCTGTATAAAGAACCGTAAGGGCTTCATCAGTGCGTCCGAGATGGTCCCGCCGAGCCCTCTGAAGCCATCGGAGCCGAGATCGGCTATATGTCCCATGGTAGGTGGCGCTGTCTTAGAACTAGGACACTGATGAACTGGCTGAATCACCAGGTCGATCCTTCCTTGTGGTGGCACGTCATCTTGCTCCAGGGTAAACGCAGCAGAACTTCCAGAACGGTTTCCGCGCGGAGCATACTTGACTGCTGTACACAGCATGGGCTGTCTGAAGAACAGTAAGGGGGTCATCGGTGCGGTCGAGATGCTCCCACCGTGCCCTCTGCATTTTCGATCCCCAGACGCTGGGGCCTTCATTTCGAGTCCTCGAACAGCGCTCTCAGCCTCGTCGACGTCCATGGTTAGCTGCGGCGTTTCCTCTGCCACGGCCCTGCCGGTTTCACAAGCGTACGTCCCGACGCACTAGTCCTTCTTGAGGCCAAAACGGAAGCACTCCGTGCCTTCGGCACACGGCAGTCCCGTCTGATGTGTCGGATGCGCTAACACCGGAGGCATGCAGGGTTTACCAATGGGATGACGACGAGGGCGTTGGTTCCCTGCAGCATCAGCTGGAGGGAGCTTCCCGACCGGAGTGACGCCACGTTTTAGCATCATGCATGCTGTACGTGTTGTCGACTCGATGCCTTCTAAGGCTTCGACTCGACCCTTATGACGTCCAACCTCAGTGACTGTGCGATATGGTTCCAAACGCTTGTGTGTTGTTCCGTCCGGCAGATGGAAAGGGGCCTAGTGCAACCGAAGACGAACGTCGGTTGTCGGTGCTGCTGCGGTCGATGACAACTGACCTGAGGTCCTTTACCCTGAGCTCTTTGCCATCCACAAGCCTTTGCTTAGCCTCGGGCGTTCGTAGCGTTGCAATCCAAACAGGATTAACCTGAAATGCCCCCAGGGACACTATCTCGAGAAGCAGAGTGCACCTTTTCAGTTCTTCCCTGAAGTATTTGACACGATAAAGTCGTCGTTTCAAGTCGCACAGCAAAACAAAACCGAATTTTCACACGTTGCATCCGATGGTAGTGGGGACCGTGTAGTCTTCCAGCGGACCATGCTCCATCAAGAAGGATGTCACCACTGGATCCAGCCACCCTGCGACCGTTCTCAGCGATAGCCAGAAGCAGAATTGCAACAAATAGAAGATGAACGAGAGTGCAAGGACTAAGCATGACTTACCGCCGACGGTCGCCTCTGGTAGAGGGTGGCTGTCGACAGACAATTAGTCAAGCAACCTTGGTTCGGTATAATTTGTCCTCAAGTGACCATTCGAGGCAAGCCATCTGTAGTCCAACATCCTTAGTCGGCAGTCGACTTTCGGCGCCGAGTCATACTCAGTCCAGCACACTTTATCCGCAGGCTACAGTCGATGGCAAATTATACTTAGTTCACTCTACCTAGTCCGCAGAACCGTCGGACTCGAGGTAGTTGTATACGGCTAGGTTCTGAAACTGAGCTACGTACACTGGACATTGCAGTGCCGGCGGTGCTAAGCCAGCTGGGCGTCGGTTTGTGGCATCCGAGCGGATCAGGCAGCCGTAGGCCCGATGATTCGAGTACATCCAAGACTCGAGAGCAGCTGCCTTCCCGCGTCAAATGAGGCTGCGAACTCCGCGTAGCAGCCATTCTTCGTGCCCATTATTTGTCTGTACACCTAATGTACTACACTCTTTCCGAGTGCGCCAACCGATGATCACCCCCTTTTTTTGTTTTTCCGCACACAACCAACATCACACAGGCACTGTTCTCTGTTATGAAAGTGATCGTGAACGTCTATGCGAACGGTCGCCGATTTTTCCATGTGTCCGAGCGTCAACCGACGATCATCTGCTGATCATCGTGGTTCGTGTCTCTGTGCATCACCAATATCGCTAAAACAGTGCTGTCGATCCTAGAAGTGGTTGTGAACAAAGACGCGACCGGTCGCTCGGGTCTCCCCGTGTTTCGCAGCGAGAGGACAAATGCTCCCTGCTTGTTATTCTACTTCAGATTTGTATGGTTGGGGAACCGTTTGTGCGACTAAGGTACAATCGATCGACCCACGGATAACGCATGTTGCGACGCTGATCTGAATCTTAACTTGAATGGTACTATGGCCACTATCGCTGACGTCTGCGTGCAATGCCCCTCAAGCCGCACTTCGGCCGATTTCAGAAAGGAAGTCTGAACACCACAGAAATATTGCGGAATGGAGATGTGTCCTTGTCTTCAAACAGTAACGTGTGTTTGTGATCGGGGGGCGAGACTCCTATTGCTTTGTGCGCCGGCCTCGTCGGGGTTCCCAATACGCCGGGAGGCTCTCTACTCCACCTAGATTTAACCAAGCTGAACTAAGTCGTCCTCCGAGAGCAGCGTTTGATGCCGACCGTCGACCAGTGTTGGCAGCGGCGTAGACTTTCCATTT
>NW_024609839.1:69812168-69896551 GCF_016920785.2 Ixodes scapularis | reverse complement strand
TTCACGTGCTAGCCTTAACCGATCTCCAGATTTCCTTACGCTTATGGGGAGCAAATCTACAAGCAGGCTAAAGGCTAGAGCGCGAATCCGTGTGACATGTTTACCTAAGCCCCGGTCCCCCACCCTCTCATCTCTTTACAGCGATGCTATATATGACTCGTTGGTCGGATTTGTTTTGTGTCCGTCGACAGAACAATAGTCGACAGGAAACCATTGCGCGCACCTTACCATCGTTCACGTGCGCCTTATCTTCTATCATGTTGCTTTGACACATGTCGCAATAGGAAAACGACAAAACAAGTGTCAAAACCACATCATAGATGATAAGGCGCGCGCGAACAATGCGATGCAAGTAGCGCTCGCCGCATGCGTTTGTCGGTTAAGACTGCAGTTGCATAAGCTGCCGTGGCAACAGCAGCCTACGAATATTTTCAAGCATAAAAACGTTTTAGGACAGTACGTTTACTTTTCCTTCGTCATTCAATTCGCATAGACACTTTTGCTGCTTACAATAATGAACTGCCGCTTGCTTCCCAAGCGACTTCCTGCCGCACCGTCTTTGCAAGCTTGTTGAGCTTGCTTGTGTCACCAGTGCTAGAAAGCATAAATGCTACATGGACAACAAAGTTGGAGATTTGACGAGGGCCTTGGGCTGTACAATATCACTCCTTCAAGGAGGCAAGTTGGTTAGAAGAATACTCGAAACACTTCAACAGATCTCGCCCTCCTTCGTTTTTTTGGCTTTCACCTGCAAAATTGGTGGTTAAACGCTTCATCTAAATTTCAAGCAGCGGTGTTAACGTGGTCTTTGTTCAATATTTTTATAAATTGGAAGTTCTCTGAAACATCAAATACTTGAACACAACCTGGTGTCGTTTGCCATAAAAAGGGTCAATAGTGCAAGTGGGGCAATCATTGCAGGTGATACCACAACTTCGCTGTCCAACCACCTTCGCGGTGTTGACAGAAGCCCCACCTTTATCCCCGTAAACTGCGCGATGTTATGTTTATGAACACAAGCAAACCGAAGTTGACGAAATTAGGCTGTTCACTAACTCCTTAAGCTTTTCCGAATACGCGTCCGGCGACTTACACTCTTCGAAAATATTTCTCGTAGCTCTAGCGGCGCTGACTGCAGCGGGCTCTACGTACGTGCACGTTTGAAAACAGCTCCTCTACAACACGTAATCAATGCCGGCTTACCTTTTTATATTCACTACACATTATTTCACCCTAGAAAGGAGATCCAGCGGTTCTTGTTCAACTTCCTGAATCTCGACATATTTAAGGAATATACAGGTTTTACTTTTACCGGCGTATAACTTATTATCTTAAAATTCGAAATAAGGCTGGCGGACTATCCCTAACATCTTCCGACCTCGGTTGCAGGCAATTTATTTGATAAAATTAAAATAGAAGGCGCTAGAATTTAGGTAAAGACTGTCAAAGGAAAAAAAACGAGCATACCTAAGCCCTTCTTATGAGTTGTGAATGCGAAAGCATGGAGGTCGTTCTGCCGTTCCCTTAGTTCGTCTGCGCCGTACTGGCGTGGACGGCCACGTTTCGCTACTGCCGAGTTTGCGGCCGACGGCCGAGCGCGCGCTCTTGTGAAGCTGCCGCGCCGCGCTGAGCTCGGCCGTGCAGCCCCTCCGGAGTCTGCCCAAGGGGGGGGGGGGGGGGGGGGGGGGGCTCTGCTGACACTGCCGGCCAGCCGCTCCCTCTTACCTGCGGCAGGGCCGCTGCACCGCACCATGGAGCGGGCTTCTCTGTGGGGTGGCGTTCCTTGAAACTACGCCGCGCGGCAGCCAATGGGAGCCTCATTCCTTGAAACTATGACGTGCGCCAGCTAATGGGAGCCTATACATGAAGTCGCTGCTACAGGTGATAGGTTTCGCTCCATTGGGACAAGGGGGTTTAGGTGCTGTTTGGCGCGGCTTCAAATGCTGATAACGCCGGTTCGCTCCATGGGACAGTTAATGCTTTCGAATTAATAAACAAAGTGGCTGCAGTTCTGTATTTGCATAGAATTTCGCATGGCTTGAACAAACTAGTGAACTGTATTTCTGGGCTATACTAAGGAGCATAAAATCGCTTTGTTAAGTTAAGTTAAAGGTTGTATATTCTATTCCGCCATTCTCTGGTAGAAAGTACATATGGCAAACTAGCGGATGCCTGAACTATAGATTAAGGGAACAGTATTCTAATGTGAGCAGATTTGTAACAGGACATTTCGGTATTCACTGCTGTGATTGTGGATGTGATGCAGATCTTTAGAAAGGCTGAGTCATAGGAAGAAGTGGAAAGTCATCGAAGCGGAGACGATTGCGTACCCAAAGGAAGATTGTGTAAGCGCTCCGTCTGTTTTGTTATCGGATAAAGAGTTCCACTTTTTTGCATGAAAAAAAGCGATCGCGATAAGGGTGCTGGAATCTACTAGCGTACTTGGGTGTGTGTCTTTTCTTGGTAGATCGTCGAATATAGACCGACACTCCGTTTACAGACAAGCCCGCGCTTGCCCACACCATGTGTGGGCACTGCGTGTGCGCAGAAACCGAATCCTGGTGAAGTGAAGCATCTGCGCATGCTCAGTGCCGTCGACAGCGCCCACCGCAGCTGCGTTACGCCCGGGCCGCGTGTTGGTCTATGAGGTCGCGCCTTGGCGATTAAACTTCAGTTGTACAGCGATTGTGCGTGCTCTTTTTTCTTTTTTTGTCCTGTCTTTGTGCGCTGGACGTTTTAATCACCATGCCTTCCCAACAACCCCAAGCTACCATTTTTATCTAAATAGCTATTGACAATATATAAAATAAAATTTACGTATAAACCAACATTCAGAAGTTCCGGCGTTCTTCAGTGGGGTAACATCACATGCTACAAAAATGCTGGTGTGAGGTTCCCTGGGATTTGTTTTTTCCAGCTCGCGCTCTCTTTCTCTTCTTACGGCCTTTGCAATCGCCTGGAAGTCAATGGCATTTTTTCTCCGTATGTAGTTCACTTGCTTGCCGCCAGGGGCGCTACCACCTCACCCCACTTCACCCCACTCGGAGAGTCCCTTCGAGCTGCTTTGCGCTGTTGTTCGAGCTTCGTAGGTTGTTGTTTTGGCAAAGGTTCCTCAGAATACTTCTGATTAACCATGCAAAGACGGTCGCGGACAGAAACGATAAATCAGCTGGATATGTGCACAAGCCCTCGAGGAAACATTTTAGGCTGTATTATGGACTGTGTAATAACTGTACAGACTACTACACCCTCGTCTAGAGCAGCTGACCGACTTCATGTGTGGCCTATGAAATGATGGTGCAGACCACGGCAGTAGATAATTTGGGCCTGCTCACATTTCACGAGAGTGTACGCATTATTTATCATTTAAAGTTCCTCCAAGTAGAAGGGGTCCGTCTAATCCTATTCTTGAGTTGCAACAGAAGTCCTGGAGGTAAAGACGAGTATAGTTTTTTCCGCCATTGGATTTGCTGTCTCTACTTACTACTTTTTACTCCCGAATCTCTCGGAGATGTGCGTCAAAGATTCACCGTTTCGAACTCATCAGAAGCCCATTGGATAGTGGCTGAGGCTCTAAACGTATAAACGTAAGGCTATAAGGTAAGGCTATAAAAATCTCGGCCGCAAGTTGCGACAGCGCTGAGATACACTGTCAGCCGCGCTCTCTGCAAACGGCAAAGGGTAGCCCAGGGGTTAGAGTGCCTTCATACACACGCGCGCTTTTGCTTGAGTGGTGACATCTCAGCCATTTTCACGCCCAATCGTTTTTTTATGCATTTTGAAGTGCGCGCAATACGGTGTTACTCAGCTCGAGCGCGCAGCTTTGGGTAATGCATAGGCGCCATTTTATCGCCCAAGTCACGCACCGAGTGCGCGAGAGTGTCACGCGCTGGCACATTCAGTGCAACAATGGATGTCTTCACCCTGAGACAGACAGACATGTAGGCACCCTACCAGGGGTGAGGTGACAGCGCCCCCCGCGAATTGTGGCGGGAGGTGGCGATTGCCCCAATTGCAAAGGCCGTAAAAAGAGAAAGAGAGCGCGCGCTTCCAGCTCGGCCGTGACTGTACTTACCCCAACTTAAGTCTCATTAGAGAGTTTTAGAATAGGGGGCCCCAACGCTTTGGGTAACCCAACGCCTTGGGGAACCCAACGCAACGACACCTCACGCAGCGTGCATATAGAATAGGGTTTGTGACGACGCAACGCGGCGACGCGGCACGCTCGCCTTTTTCGCATGCAGCGCCATTGTGGACAACGAACGAACTTCTTAACAGTGAAAACTTATTAGAACGCAAAACGTTTGTGCCGAAACGACACTTTATTGTGGCTTGCGGTTCAAATAATAGGGAGGGTGACACCAGTTGGAACGGCACAGCAAGGCCCATCTGCCGACCGTCTCTGAATCAGAAGATTTACTTCTCTGGTCACAAGAGAGTGCACATCCTCAAATACCAGGCTATCATGTGCGCCAATGGAATTATCTGCGAACTGGACGGGCCATTCCCCGGTCACAGGCACGACGCTGGTAGGTGTAGCTTGCTTTTAGCTTATACTGTAGCTCAAGCAGCACGACAGTTATAGAGAGTTTTATAATCGGGAATCCCAAAGCTTTGGGGCCCCAAAGAAATAGGGGCTCAGCACTGCTCTGGCGTACAACCCAAACTCTGGGGTTTTGGGTTGGCTCGCGCCCCCAACGTGAAATTCAAGAAATAGAGAGTTTTAGAATAGGGGCCCCCAAAGCTTGGGGGCCCCAAAGAAATAGGGGCTCACCACTGCGCATGCGCAGAACCCAAAATCTGTTTGGGGCTTTGGGTTGGCGCTTGGGGTCGGGTTGCGTCGGCAAACATGGCGGCGCCCTTTCTGCTCGCTTCGGAGCAAATTCGTCATGGTCGCTGCAGTATTAGCCCATTTAAATGCCAGTGAATAGTGCTACCGGCTTTCGCTTTGCTTGATCTGGCTCAAATCACAAAGAATGAGCGGTGGGCTCGCCCCATTTTAAAGGTCGCCCGCGATTTTGACCGTTTCTAAGCCTAAACATACGCGGTAACCGTTGACATGGTAACGTATTGCTACTCGGTGGCACGATATCTGCATTTTGCAAACAAGTATTTCAAGGCTTCAAAGTCGCTCCAGCTCAGATCTAAATAGTGCAACTGCCCGCAGAGTATGCGCGCTCGCGTTCGTCTCAGTCTCGGCATAGTTGAAGGCCAAAATCTTCGGCAGCATATGGTCAAAGCGCACACCCAAAAATATCGAAAACGAGCCATACCTAAAACAGCGCGCAAGCAAAGAAGGAAGAAAATAGAACACAGGAAAGAGCGCTGACTCCCAACTTATATATTGTGAAAGAAAGAGAAAGAGGAAGCTTCAGACATGAAGCCCACGCGCACAAACAAGGTATAAAGAAGAAAGAATAAAAACATATAAATTACTAAGTCGCAATAGAAAAGGAGAAAACTGACATTATAAGGTCACGAAGGAAAAAAAGATGAGAAAAGAGAAGAAAGAAAAACAACAACGTGGGCTTCATATCTGAAGCTTCCTCTTTCCCTTTCTTTCACAATACATAAGTTGGGAGTCAGCGCCCCTTCCTGTGTTTTGTTATCTTCCTCCTGTACTTGTGCGCTGTTTTAGGTATGTCTTCTATGTACAAGCTAGCTCAACTCTCTATGTTACTACGAGAACAAGCGCCAAATTAGAGCGCTACGGATTGGATTGTTTCGGCTACACCCGAAATGGGATGGCCGAACGAGTCGAGGCCGATCCAAGGCCAAAAGAAAATGGAGGAAGAGAAGGCTCCCGCGCGCGTTCGCTTCTCGATCGGCGATGACATTTATGTGCTACGCGAACTGTATGCCACTAGCTCATTAAATTCCAGGAGATGGATTTGAATGGCCGAAAGGGTCCCCGAAGCAATCGGAAGAAATTTCCCCACGCGGGCCATCCGCGACCGGGTCGACCTGCTGCTGGCACAGTTCAACACGAAGCACAGATTTCCCGGTTACTTTTCGTAACTTAACGTGAAAAAAAAAAAAAGAAAAAGAAAGAAACGGGTCTGTGTGAACGAGCCTTTAGCCGCGGAGTAGCAATACGTCACCATGTCAACAGCTACGACGTATGTTTAGGCTTAGGAACTGCCAGAATCAGGTACGATCTTTAAAATGGGGCGAGCCCACCGCTCATTCTTGGTGACTTGAGCGAGATTAAGCAAAGCGAAAGCCGGTTGCACTATTCATTGGCAATGAAATTGGCTAATACTGCAGCGACCATGACGAATTTGCACCGAAGCGAGCGAAAAGGGCGCCGCCATGTTTGCCGATATACAACCCGGCCCCAAGCAATTGGGGGCCCCACGTTATTTCTCGAATTTCACGTTGGGGGCGCGAGCCAACCCAAAACCCCAAACGGAGTTTGGGTTCTACGCATGCGCAGTGCTGAGCCCCTATTTCTTTGGGGCCCCAAAGCTTTGGGACCCCCGATTATAAAACTCTCTATAACTGTCGTGCTGCTTCAGCTACAGGATGAGCTAACAGCAAGCTACACCTACCAGCGTCGTGCCTGTGACCGGGGAATGGCCCGTCCAGGTCTCAGATAATTCCATTGGCTCGCATGATAGCCTGGTATTTGAGGGCGTGCACTCTCTTGTTGACCAGAGAAGTAAATCTTCTGATTCAGAGACGGTCGGCAGATGGGCCTTGCTGTGCCGTTCCAACTGGTGTTACCCTCCCTATTATTTGAACTGCAAGCCACAGTAAAGTGTCGTTTCGGCGGAAATGTTTTGCGTTTTAATAATTTTTCACTGTTAAGAAGTTCGTTCGTTGTCCACAATGGCGCTGCATGCGAAAAAAGCGAGCGTGCCGCGTTGCGTCGTCACAAACCCTATTCTATAAGCACGCTGCGTGAGGTGTCGTTGCGTTGGGTACCCCAAAGCTTTGGGTTACCCAAAGCGTTGGGGCCCCCTATTCTAAAACTCTCTAATAACGTGGGGCCCCCAAGTTGCTTGGGGCCGGGTTGTATCAGCAAACATGGCGGCGCCCTTTTCGCTCGCTTCAGTGCCAATTCGTCATGGTCGCTGCAGTATTAGCCAATTTCATTGCCAATGAATAGTGGAACAGGCTTTCGCTTTGCTTAATCTCGCTCAAGTCACAAAGAATGAGCGGTGGGCTCGCCCCATTTTAAAGATAGTACCTGATTCCGGCCGTTCCTAAGCCTAAACATACGTCGTAACTGTTGACGTGGTGACGTATTGCTACTCCGCGGCTAAAGGCTCGTTCACACCATAGAGTTATTATAAAATGTACGCTAGAGGTTCAACTGGCGCTAGTGTGCTGCTGCAAATTGAAGCAGACAGCAACCAGTCCGAAATTGACTTCCGGTAATGCATTTCTATGGGAAAAAGCAAGTGCATTTTCTCTCTGCGCTCGATTATAAGAGCAAATATCACAAATAATTTGTACTTACAAGGCACATTGGAACATTTCTCATTCATGCAGACGAAATAACTGGTCAGTTACAGCATTTTTATTTGAAATTCGTGGCATGAAAAACGGTGTTAAAACCGCTTCGTACGTGTATTTATGTGCACTGTCGGACACTGTTAGCGCGAACGCGGCGTTGGCGCTTTCCAGCATGGGAGATATACGTGCCGAAACGAACGAATTACATGTGAAAAACCAAAGAGACGGCAAGAACTACGCAGTAACACTGGATAAGTAACTCCTTATGCATGCAGACGATCAAAATAAATTGAAAGCCACGTAATATACTAGTAGTCAGATATGCAATAAATAAGTACTGCTTTATTCTTTCTGCTCGTGAATATGTGCGAAGATGCTTGTTCTGGGTTCAAATCATCAGCCGCACGCTCCAAATCTTTGCAAATAGGGAGAAGCAGAGAACAGGTGCCTGATTAAAACTGCCCGACATAAGAAATGATGAAAAGACGCATTTTTCGTAGCCCACATACTTTATTCTTTTAACAGATTGTCAAGATGCACGACGGAGTCATTTTCATATAGTGAGTAACAGAACGGGCATATTAGCAATATATAAGCGCCACCGGAATGCTAGCGAACCTTGAACGCACTCTACATTCCTTTCAATTGTTATTTTGCTTAGAATCGTCGCTCATTTTTACATACCTGCCATGGAACAGAGGTTTGGGCCTGAAATATAGTGAAGTTTAACATCGTTCAGTAGTAAAAAAAAATGCTGTAACTAAAGCAAATACACATTCACCATATCAATAAAGGTACATACTATCCGGCACAACTGAAATAAAAAACGTTATTCGTGTTCTTTTCCGGCGAAGAGGCAAAATTCATGCGCGTTTTCCCATAGAAATGCACAGGAGCACCGCAAAAGTAGACTGGTTGCTGTCTGCTTCAATTTGCCTCCCGGAAGTCGCGTAGACACTAGCGCCAGTTGAACCTCTAGCGTACATTATAATAACTCTATGGTTCACACAGACCCGTTTCTTTTTTTTTCTTTTTTTTTTTTACGTTACGTTACGAAAAGTCACCGGGAAATCTGTGCTTCGTATTAAACTGTGCCAGCAACAGGTCGACCCGGTCGTGGATGGCCCGCGTGGGGAAATAAGTCCAGCTCCTGGAATCCTGGAATGGGTTAGTGGCGTACGCACATAAATGTCATCGTCGATCGAGAAGCGAACGCGCGCGCGAGCCTTCTCTTCCGCCATTTTCTTTTGGCCTTGGATCGGCCTCGACTCGTTCGGCCATCCGGCTTCGGGTGTAGCTGAAACAATCCAATCCGTAGTGCTCTAATTTGGCGCTTGTTCTCGTAGTAACATAGATAGTTGAGCTAGCTGGTACTTAGAAGACATACCTAAAACAGCGCACAAGCACAGGAGGAAGATAACAAGACAGGAAGGGGCGCTGACTCCCAACTTATGTATTGTGAAAGAAAGAGAAAGAGGAAGCTTCAGATATGAAGCACACGTTGTTGTTTTTCTTTCTTCTTTTTTTTCTCATCTTTTTTTTTTCTTCGTGACCTTATAATACCAGTTTTCTCCTTTTCTACTGCAACTTAGTAATTTATATGTTTTATTCTTTCTTCTTTATACCTTCTGTGTGCGCGTGGGCTTCATGTCCGAAGCTTCCTTTTTCTCTTTCTTTCAGAATTTTCAGCGCTCTTTCCTGTGTTCTATTTTCTTCCTCCTTTGCTTGCGCGCTGTTTTAGGTATGGCTCGTTCTCGATTTTTTTGGGCGTTCGTGTGCGCTTTGACCATATTCAGCCGAAGATTTCGGCCTTCAACTATGCCGAGACTGAGACGAACGCGAGCGCGCATACTCTGCGAGCAGTTGCACTATTTAGACTGAGCTGGAGCGACTTTGAAGCCTTGAAATACTTGTTTTTAAGATGCAGGTATCGTGCCACGAACGAAATCTACTCGGAGCCACGGAGTAGCAATACGTTGCCATGTCAACGGTTACCGCGTATGTTTAGGCTTAGAAACGGCCAGAATCGGGGACGATTTTTAAAATGGGGCGAGCCCACCGCTCATTCTTTCTGGTTTGTGAGAGATAAAGCAAAGCGAAAGCCGGTAGCACTATTCATTGGCATTGAAATGGGCTAATACTGCAGCCACCATGACGAATTTGCTCCGAAGCGAGCAGAAAGGGCGCCGCCATGTTTGCCGACGCAACCCGACCCCAAGCGCCAACCCAAAGCCCCAAACGGATTTTGGGTTCTGCGCATGCGCAGTGGTGAGCCCCTATTTCTTTGGGGCCCCCAAGCTTCGGGGGCCCCTATTCTAAAACTCTCTATTACGTTTCCGGTGTCGCTAGCAGAGCCTCGCAGCTTGAAAGAACCGCTGAGGACCAACTTTGTATAAGTTAATAACATCACAAAAACACACACACACACACACACAAACACACACACACACACACACACACACACACACACACACACACACACACACACACACACACACACACACACACACACACACACACATTATACTGATCTCTAATTTAGGCTACTACCCAAAGGTGTTTACAATATGCAAAACTAATTATGAGCTAAATTAGGGACTATCAAAGTTGCGACTAAAAGTGCTAGGTAACGACGCATTGTTTGCGCAAGATTGGTTTAGGCGGTAATAAGATACGAAGAGAAATGGGGAGCTTAGTGACGTTGCGCTTTTGTCACTGCATAATTGGCCGCATCGAGTTGTAGCGTCGGCTGCGCTCAGACCTGCAGTGAAACAAAGTATTAGGGGCGTGCGCTACCAAAAGAGTCGCTGTGGTCGAAATTTCGCGATAGAGCCAAACGTTGCCTGTGACGTCTTTATATCGATCTTGTTTTTATCGACTGAAGTAAACACATTGTCAGAGTGTCAACTGTAACGATGTTCGTTTAACAATCTGATGAGTCCAAGGTTTTGTTGATCTTTTGTTACAAACATCACTGAACCGCAACTGGTGATATGCAGTCGAGATTACAACTCACAATGTTCCGGCGAGGCAAATCCTTGTCGTGACGTCACGAACGGAAAGCATAAGAGGTTGCCACCAAGTGTTTCGGGGCTAATGGCAGCCCAGGAGATCGGGGTCCGACAAGGGCTCGAAAGTAAATGTGTCAGCTACTGCGCGTGATTTGAGAGAACGCAAATTCCAAACCTCTCTTTTGATCCCTCTTCGCTGTTCGTAGACATTGGGAGAGAAGTTGAAGTACGCCTCAAATATCTGGCAGTTTGTACGATTTTGCGGTCATGCGCGGAGCGAATATTTTGTCATGTTCCACGTTAATCCACGAAAGGCGAAACATCCGTATGTTATACTAAGGTAGGTGGATCTTAAGGCCGCAATCACGCGGCTCATATATCAAACAAAAAGTGCGGTGTTCGCTCCACTCATGATTGCAGTGTTCTCTGCGGACAGACATCAAGCATATTCGAAGCATCTTTGATTTACACATTTGTATGTCTTAAACGTCTATAAAACTACCCTTTTTTATACGCCAAATGTTGCATGGCCGTAATACAAGGAAAAACAGTGTGCACACTCTGTTTTCTTTTTTTTTTTTTTTATGATGTTTTATTAACGTGACTGCGGCCCGAGAGACCTATTTCGTGATCAACGTAACCGATTCGTGCTGCATGCAGTCTATTCTTCCGGGCACGTACTGCTGCCGCGTTATTTCTGGAATAACTACGAAGCAAGTTCATGCGGCAATTCTAGCGCCATGATCGTCTTCATTGTAGTACATCAAAATCAGCTCTTTCCAAACCAGTACGCGTTGCGTGCCCTCTTTTCCTGAACGTCGCCACCTACACTGGTAAAAAGGGGGCGGGTTGAACAGTTCGGTGCTTCGAAGTATCCAGATTTGGTTCGTTAAGCTCGACCATAGCTGACGCTGCGATCATTCGGAGCCGATCAAGCATCGCCATAAGTGCATCGTCACAGCGCACGTCGACCACTTACTCAAAGTCAATGTGGCGTGATTCTGCACTTCTTGCTCAGCGCAATTGATTTAACCGGGTCCAGCCATAGCCTCCTATACTTCGTTTCACCTTATGTCCGAGCGCGGTCGATGTTATGAGCCGAAGGGCCAATCAAACAGCGCGAAAAGCGCAACGTCATGGCGTGCTCTCTGCGCTTGATAAAACTAGCCGGTGGAGGAGCACGCACACAGAGACGGCGAAAACCGGCTGATCCTATCAACTGCAGAGAGCACACCATGACGTTGTGCCTCTTTCGCTGTTTGATTGGCCCTTCGGCTCATAAGATCGGCCGCGCTCGGACCGAAGCTGAAACGAAGTATATACACTGACAAAGTCTGGCAGATTGCCACGAGAAGCGGCCACCGAAATGGAAAAGGTGGAGCGGCAGACAACGGATGAGAGGGGAGCTCCCGAGCGAACAAACGTGTTTCGGGTCCTCGCCGCTGCAGAATCTGTGCTCCGACGGCCAAGTTCCCCAAGAAATGGCTCTTCGATGCTCTTTGCTGCCAGATCCTCGGGCTCCAAATCGGCAACTGGGCACTCTATGGCTCCGTCGTCGAACGGCCAGGCTTTGTGAGTATTGAGGAGGCTATGGTCCAACGGATAATTATTACGAGCGCCTTGATGATACACTTTTTGACGCTGCTTGGCCGACTCCACGGAATCGTAGCGTGAGCCGAGGTTGGACCTAATGTCAAACGAAGTATAGGAGACGCTGATTAAAGGTCGTATTCATTAGCGCCTCCGGGGTGAGGGGGTCGACTACTCTTCCCGTCAGATGGTAAATGCGGGCTTCCGATACGGATAACTCCAGAGCTTTTGGAGTCATTCCCTTATGTACCGAAGCCCCGAGACTATACATGATATTCAAAAAGGGCGAAGTGTGACAACTTGCAGGATGACTCAAGTATTTTTGGCGCTCAAACGGAAAAAAAGTGTCCCGAGGAGATATGTCGTGTGCGGCGTCAAAGCGCAGTTCGCGAGCTTTTCGTTAAGGAATTGTGCTCGCGGTAAGACGAATAATAGCTTCTGTTGATGTTAAAAACTTGTGCTTTGTTCTGCGAGTGTCAGAGTTTGTCATTTCAGTTTCACCGCGCCGAAAGTCACGTAAACGTTGTTTTTTCTTATCCATGTTTTGATCGGCGTTGCTCACAAACGTGGCGATAATCGATGATCGTCTTCGTCGCATTGGAAAATTGGATATGTTGCTGTGACTATAAGAAAAGG
Source organism: Ixodes scapularis (assembly GCF_016920785.2). Taxonomy (NCBI): domain Eukaryota; kingdom Metazoa; phylum Arthropoda; class Arachnida; order Ixodida; family Ixodidae; genus Ixodes; species Ixodes scapularis. The sequence continues at coordinate 69,883,853 of NW_024609839.1, read as the reverse complement.
AAATATCTCCGCTGCTACCACATGGTTATAGAACTCCGCCAGCGGAAGTTGACAATAACAGACTCGAAGTTATTCTTAAACAAACCCCGCCACCACATCTTCTGATACGATTTTAAAGTTCACCACTCACTGTGGGTAAGTACGAAAACTAGTGCTCGAGGACAGTTAGTAGCTGAAATTGCCCAATATCATAACCTCGTGATACTTAATGATGGAAGTCGGACATTCTTGAAAGGTGCGTCAGTAAACCGCCCTTTAGATTTCCGTTTGCATCCTCAGCTCTTGCTAAAGAAACTTGGTCGTTCGCCGATACTGAAACTCACGGAAATGGCAACGCTCCCACATACGGAACAGTGAGAGGTCTGTGTTGTTCCAAGCGGCGCCTCTTGCTACCTTTTACCGATTGAGGAATATTTCAAGATAAAATAAAATTAGAAATGGAACGGAATCCTTTATAAATTCCCCTAACATCTTCCACTTCTAAAGTAACGAAATATTTCAACATGACACACCCACGGGCAATGGTCGGTGGAAGATACGAGCGTCTCCGTGCCATCCGTCGAAGGGCTGAATTAAAAGAAACACAAAAGGAGTTGAATATAGCCACTTCCAGGCGAGCGCAAAAACGCGGTCGACGGCCGCTTAGACAAACTTTCAAAAAGACGCTGGAAGTAACTGAGTTGCAACCTTTATCCCAGAAAGCAACATACCCGAATATAACACATCGCGAAAAGCCAGAGTGTAAGGCTTAATCAAATTCACTCCTTCAGAACCAACTATCTGAGACGCCAAATATTTGCAACAGCCGTAGCAGAAGAGTTCTGTATCAAGAATATAAGTTGCCACTTCGGTAACAGTCACAGCAGCAGTGCACCGGCTGGCAAAGTCTCTGTAAGTGCACGTAATTATATAGATGAACGTTTCAACTTAAATGAACTAGACATAGCACTCGCTACACCCAACACTAAGTCTTGTTCAGGTCCAGAGGGCGCACTCTATTCAGCTTTACTTCACTTGGGAGAAACAGCTACGATAATATGTAATTTCTCGCTTCATTCCACACCTCATGGGAGACTGACACTGCATTTCAATATTGGAATATTGTTCGCGCTATACCATTCTCACACCATAGAAATTGTAACTCGATAAAAATTCATATATGCCGATCGCATTAACTAGCTGCATAAGAAAATAATGGAACGCATCCTGCTTGTATGCAAAGGGTATGATCTTGAAAATAGAAATCCTTATCCTTCCTTCATGAATGGTTCCCGACGTCGAAGGTGCAGTATTGTCAACGTTATTTTTCTAGACTCAAACATTGAGCAAATAAAATCAGACAAACAGGTCAGCACCGAAGTATTTGTTGACGTCAAAGCAGCCTTCGATTCGGTAGCACATGAAGCCATACTTAGCAGTTTGAAGGCAGTTGACCTCGGAGGGCGCTTCTTTGCGTGAATTTCTGTTTACCTAGAAGAAATGCATACACAACGCCACAAAATGGCAACAGTGGCTTTCACGAGGTCCCCCAGGGGGTTTCTCAAGGCGGGGTCCTCAGCCCAGTGCAGATTAGCGTAGGTCTTATGGGACTTCTGAAGACACTCCCAGCGTCTTTGCATGTATTTTTATATGCTGACGATATCGTGTATTTGGGCAGCGAGCAAGTCTTTATATATAAATACAGCTAGACTACGAAAATTCCTCAGGATTACCGCACGTATACCTCAGTAACCGAAGCTTGTTTATATCACCAGAAAGGTCAGTGGCGATAGCATTTATCATGAAACAAACGTACAGATGCCCCATTAAGTTAGAACAAACCAAAATCCCATATGTCTCTTGGCATGCATAATTGGGCGTGACTCTCGATAGGCAAATGACGTGGGAACCCCACATTAAACGGCTAAAGAAAAACTTATGTTGATTACAGATGCACTCAAAATGAATAGTGGAACCAGATGGAGGTGCCCTGTATTGGCGCTGATGTCTCTGTATAACGCAATATGTGTCGCTATTTTGCGCTATACAGTTAAGTTAGTGTCTTGCAGTCTTGTTAAAGGGGTACTCCACCGATTTTTTGAGCTACCTCAACTAACTATATTTTCTGACTCCCCGGCCTTTACTCTCTCCGGTATGCTATTTAGAATCGCGAAATTCATAATAGTTATTGCGAAATCGGCAAATGAAAATGATGCAAAAACCAACATTCAAATATACGCGCGTTTTTCAGGGCCGTGACGTCAGTGGCAGGCAGGCTTGCCAGTCGAGCAAGCAGCCAAAAAATAGAATATGCCAATCATTTGTTCCGTGCTGGAGCGCGGGTACTGCAGCGAGCTTCCCAAGCATTCATTTGACACAATGAAACTGCTTCGAATCAGTTTAAAACGAAATCTACAGCCCAAAGAGTGAACCCCTGCCTTCCACTGACGTCACTTTTTCATTGTTGCCAATAGAGACTTCGAGCTTGAAAAACACGGTGAGGACCAAAACTGTAAATTCAATAACTTCGCGAAAAAACACTATTTTGACCTAATATTTGGGATACTATTTTTGCGATGTTTGTTGGTTAGTTTAGCAAAATTTCAAGCAAATCGGAGACAATGAAAAAATCGGTGGAGTAGCCCTTTAAGTCAAGTCAAGACACAACAGTTAAGCTAGTGTATTGCATTCTTGTTTAAAAGAACTTGAAAACGCCCAAACAGAAGCACTTCGTACCTGTTGAGGATTGTCACACTATGCCTGCAACTCTAAAACGCTGGTGGAACCTTGAGCGGAATATCCTGCAATAATAGAGAGTTTTAGGGAACCGTTTTTGCACATCCGATACGGTACGATGGGCCCTCCGGTACAAACTGCGCATGCGCCTGTCTTCTGCGATCTTACCGTAATGCGCTGGTCCAACCGTAAGGCACGACCGGCACGACCAATGGCCGACATGGACAGTCTCGCTTCGTTAGCAAAACGGCTATTTCGCTGGCGGAGAGAGCGTGCCGTGGCTCCAAACATGGAGAAAATAACTCGTGGCAGTGCCTGGCAGGAGCGCCATGTGTGACAGCAAGTCCATAAAGTTTGAGTCAGCAAAAAAGAAAAAGATAAAGAGCAAAACGCAATAGGACTTTTTCAATAGAAATAAATTGGTGTTTAGCGCAACCAAAAAGTCGTCTGCTTGGTAGCTCAGTGGATTAAAGCGCTGTTTTCTTGAGCTCGTCGAGGACCGGTAGTGGAGAGTTCCCGCTGGCCCAGACACTTTTTTTTTTTTTACATATTATAAGTTTTTTTTTGTTCTTTTTATACAAACATTGGATGTGCGTTTTGAGCACTTATTACCCGTTTTTTACAGCTGCTGTTATGACTGAGGATTATGTGTAGTGGCAACAGAGCGTGCAACAGCCTTCTGCATCAAGGCTCTGGATAGTTTTTAGTTTAAAAATGTTGCATGCGTTAAAAATTTCTGTACAAATGCTAATCACATATATCCTATAAAACGAGCCCTTTGATTATTGTTTGATAGTATTAATAAGTGCACAGCTGTAAAGTTACAGGTTTTCCTTTATATTTTCTTCGTGGTCGTACCGTACACAGCGCAACGATCGGTACGCGGGCGTACGACCGTGATCGTGTGCTATCTGTACCGTAAGACAGCAACATGAGCGCCGCATCTACCTCCGTCCCTCCGCCTCCTCCTCGCAAGCGGTTTACAGCAGTAGACAACATCGTTCTACTTCGGGAGGTGCTAGGCGCTACTCCTTTTTCGCGCCAGCACTTTGGAATGACGCGGCGTTGAAAAAGAACTCGTTGCGAGGAGCGAAGGAACGGATTGACCTCCTGGTAAATAAAAATAGAGATTTGAGACGTACTGAAAGATACGTCATTCCAAAAATATGCACACTGTATGGAAAGAAAAACAGAAATCATTACATTCCTTCCTTATTTAACGAACTCCCAGAGTCCCTTATGAACATAGAATCCAGTAGGGTACTAAAAAGGAAACTAAGGAATTGGTATCAAGCATCTGAGCTGTAGATATCGTAGCCTAACCGTTGGAGATATTTCGTACTTTTATTTCATGGTTGCGTGAGTAGACTTGGCTATAAACACCTATATTTCATGCTCTAAAGTGTTCCTTTTTGTATTTATTTGTGCTGCTAATTTTGTGTTCCTTTCATTTTTTTTTTGTGCTGCGGAGTGTTTTCTTTTTTTTCTTTTTTTTTGCAACAACATGTATTGTAGTTTTTCGCCTGGCCCCACATACAAGCAGAATGCTGCTTTTGTGGGCCAGCTCTTTATTTTGTATGACTTGATCTTAAAATAAAAATTGAATTAAATTGAAAATTGAATTGAAAATTGAATTGAATTTGCTTTGTACAAGAAAAATTACCGCATCAACTTGAGAAAGTGAGTATATTTTGGTTATTTTTGTATTTTCTTCGAGATTTAATATTTCTAGTTTTATTTGTCCATAGCTTTCTTAATACTCGATCCTGCATTGGGCCTCGAGGGAAAGAGACAGGATCGCTAGCAGACGACTTCGAATGTTGATGATAAGCGCGCGCGAGCGTGTTCTTGTGCCAAATCGAGTTTGCTTTCGGGAACGTTTCAGCATATCAGGACGTGGTTGGTGTAAACATCATATTTGGTTGATGTAAAACACCGAAGCTTGCCCGCTGAGAACGCATGATTTATTAGGAAACAAGTTACCATCTACGGTCGACGCATTATTTTATTCCCCAAGTATATAAATCTGGTAAACTGAAAGAAAAAACCCAAAATACGCTGGCACATCATTCGTGGTATCCGCACATCATTCCTGGTATCACAACTTTTTTGTTTACTCAGAAGCTATACCAAGTTGAACGTCCTATGCCTTGCCGCCAACAAGCGCTTTCTCTTAGTGTATCGGTGCTCGGTGGCACCCGAAAGAAATGCGACTGACTCCCTGTCACGGCAAACCAAAAAGAATGTTTATTCCCTCGTGCCCCTGCACAAGTCACGGGCCCCACGGCACGCGCGTGCGTGCCTCGCTTATAGAAAGCGGGAAGTTCAAAAGAGACTCACGCCACATTTAGTGCGCAGACAGTCGTACAAAATCACTTTTTCTAAATTGCTTTCGCTGAATAGAGCCAACTCCAAGTCATGGTAAAAAAGATAGAGCGCCATTGTTGTCGGAAAGCTCGTCTGCTGCTTTAGCAGACGAACATTTTAGAACTTGGCTGTGCTAGGGGCGACACGCCGTGGTGCGCCAGGTTTTGTATTACGAAAGCGCATTCATTCCAGCAAAAAAACGAGACGAACTATAAGTAGGTAAACTATATTTTTGGTTTTCTATATATTTAGGGTGCGATCTTTATTTACTTGAGTTTCTGCGATTTGTACAAACACACGCAAATTTGTCTTTTCTCGATGAGGCGGATGCAGATTTCCGTTGCCAGGGGGCGCGACCTGTACCGATCGTCTGCTATCGTCTGCGAATACGGTTCCCCCAAAGCGGTTTCAGGGCACACGATCGGTCCACACGCCCGATCCAAGGTATTGATCGTTTTTGTTTATCGATCGTATTTTGTTCCGGTTCCCTAAAACTCTCTATTAATGACGCAAGAAAAATTGCGAGCCCATCTTTGATACAAAACACTGGTGTATGAATACCACCTCGTAGGCATTGTAAAATCTAGATCATCATCTGGCTTTGCACAAGTTACAACGGTTCTAGAAGACTACATGCCGTTCAGTTGAGACAGCTGCAATTCCGCATATCCACCATGGAATTACACTTTAAGAAAAAATGAAGGAAAGAGGTCGTGACGGCGCGTCTTCCTCCTTTCTACTGACGCGCCCCCAAGCGGACACGCGAAGAAGGGAGGAACGAGACGTTTTTCTCCTTCTTCAGGCAGACGAGAGAAAGCTTTCGCCCTCTCGACTCGCCTTCTTTCGGTTCCGCTTTTCGAGCAGGTCGCGCACCTTGTCTAATAAATAATGTTGAGTTGATTAGGCTTCAGCGGCAGCGAAGGCCGCCTGTAATTCCGTCTTTTAGTCCAAACGTGCAGAACATTTCGGTTGCACTATTTTTACCAAACGAGCAAACGAAGCTGCTAGAAACAGCGAAGTTCCGGAGCAGTGCCAGGAGGGCTACGTACACTGGATAAGATGGCCGTCTCCGGATTGCGGGACCGACCCACGCGGAACTACAGTCACTACAGTAGCGTAACCACGCGGAACCGTGTCGACGTTTTCGACTTTATGGAAATCGCAGGAACTGCGTCCAAGACGGGCAGGTTTTGCTGCCGGCTGCCTGGGTGCCTTCCGTGTTGAGTTCTGTTCTGTTTTCCGATGCCGAGTGCCAACCGGCATTCAACGTTGTTCTGTATTTCTGCATGTCAGCAACACAGCAGCAACATCGTGATGGCATTGTTCTGCGTTGTGAACAGAAAACTGGAATTATCGCTGCTGTGACCGTGTGTTCGCGTATCAGTGGTGGGACAACAAGATGAGATGACGTAAACGGTGGGGCATTGACGCTGCTGGTCGGGCCTTGATCGGAGGGGGCGGGGTGCCGCAGGTTGACATACCGATTTACATTAAAGAATTTATGACCACTTGAGGGATTAGGTGCAATCGATCGACGTGCGGATAATCATGTTGGAACGCAAGTCTGAACAGTAAGCTCCTATCGTACAGTGGCCAATGTGACTGTCGGTTGTCTCTTCCCCGAGAGCGATTGCGTTCTGGGAAAAAGACTGAACAGTACGAAATTATGACGGAAAGTGCGTATATTTACAGTGTGGAAGTTTAGCATTAAAGAATTGTAGGTAAAATAAAAAAAAAAAGCTACCCTTATTTTTGCTGTATGAATATACTACGGTTCCCGGAGAAACTGCCTTCCAAGCGGCGTGCTGGGATGAGCGCTAGAAGGTTTCGAACTCGCCACGGCGTAGCTCCGTACACTTAACACCTGCCGCAACTCGCGGCTTTGACTGCATTCAAGTTGATCGAGAAGCGATTTCTCTGCCCGTGAAGCATCACTTCCAGCTAAGTGAATATCCGCTCTACAAAGATTAATTCAAGACGGCAATTACAGCCGTGCGCGAACAACACAAATAGAAAACAAACACCACAGTAGAAATACTCGCTGCGACGTGCCGTGCGGGAAAACAAACTCATGGCTTGGAAACGCATTGGAGCGGCTTGATTTATTGGCTTTCAAATAATTACGGCATGATCGAGCGTTTACTTTTTACTGAGAGATTCATCCCCTGAGCCATTCAAAATACTCTCAGATGTATGACATTGCTAAAAAAATGAATATGCTGGGAATATTTTTAAGTGCTTAGGTAGACACCGAGAAATTCCGTACGTTCAAAACGATCGGTATAAAAGACGGAAATGCAGAGCTCGGGTGTAGTGATCGGGTTAGTTTGCCGTTGTAATGATGTTTGTATGTGCCATGTATGTGTATGCGCTCAATAAATGTTCACCTGATACTTGTAAAAGCGGAGCGCGTTTCGCAGGCGGCGACAGTCACAGGAACAAAAACAGGCGCGGTAACAAGGAACTGCAAAGGAGACGACATCTGTACCCCGGAAAAAAAAACAGTCAAAATATTCCAAGAAACCATTTTCTTGATCGATTATGCGTCCATTCAATATGTTTTAACTGTAAGGATGATAAAATAATGCATTGGCTCGGATCTTCTCGACCGCATTTGGGTCGAGAAGATCGTCTGCTAAAGACACCGGCTTTCGGCGCCGTATGCTCGTTCGTTGGCGTAGTTGGTATCGCGACCGCTTGCGCCATCTCTTGTCTCCCGTGCGAAACGGCACCGTATTTGAAGACGTTTGACTCCGCCGCATTTACATAGGAGCTAAGCCTTTTTCTTTCTTTACCTTTTCCTAAAGTAAGTTCGCTCTTTGCAAATATCACAAAACAAAAATGCACCATCTGTGGGCAACGCTGCACAAAGTCGTAGCGCGATAGGTAAAGAAACCGAATTTTGCGGTCGATTTAAAGAGCCTTGCCACTCCTTGATACACCCAGTAGAAAGGAGTGGCGCAAATGATTGTTCAAGCATTTGTGCCCTCACGCCTACAAAATGTCGCCGCTCCTCTTTTTTTTCACAGCAAGATAAGTTGTCCGGAACCCCCCGTATGCCTATTTTTCTCTTTACCCCGCATCACTTAAAATATTCGCTTTCCAGACACAGTTATTAATATTCTATAATGTAATCCGTTATCATTCATATCAATCATACGAATTTGCAATGTTCCTTTTTTGTTCCCATACGTATAACTAACTACTCATATGTTAATAATATGTGCGTAAGTTTATTTTTGCACATTTGTCTTTCTTAGGCACCTCCCCTCGTGGGCCAAAAACTAAATAAGTTGCGCGTCATCCCGCACTCTAACAGTATTATAATGTACGCCATCTACGTTGGCTGTCAGTTAAACAATAGTTATGTCCGTCGAATATAGTCCTACATCCAGAGGTTTTCAGGTGCCTTTCAGTCTTCTCCTTAACTTAAGCTTGAATATGAATATAATTTTAAATTCGAAGGTACTGAATCTTTTTTTTTTATTAATCCGAATTGGGGAGGGGGACGGGGTGAAAGGCAGAAAGTCGCGAAGAGGGGTGGGGCTTTTGCCCCCATACAAAATTTTTGGTTCATTTCAGCCGTCAATACACCATAAAAAACTAAATCTTAAAAAAAAAGAACGGCCATATTTTTGATACACCGAGACATACTCAATGAATAAAACGTTTCTAGGTAGACGATTTGTGTCTTATTCGACATACTAAAATCGGAGACAGATGCAAAAAGCTATAGTCGGTTACAAGTCAAGAAGGTAAGAGAAGCTCCTCCCAGAAGCGCGATGCGCCCGTTTCAAATTCATCCGCGGTCGAAAGAAGAGTTTATTTATTTATTTATTGTACATACCCTCAAGCGCCGAAGCATTGTAGAAGGGAGGGGCAAAGCAAAATAAAACAAACTGACAAAACAATAAAAAACAAACAACAAGAAATTGAAATATCAAAAACACACAGCCATTGGCAAAAGCGGCAAGCAATATATTTACGGAAAAAAATAAACAAAATAAAATGACTCATGTTGGCTCACCAAACAGAAATGTAGACAAAGATTGGCGAAAAAGAGAATAATCAGGTATAGTTGCGATATCTGCTGGAAGGTGGTTCCAGTCGTTTGATGTATGCGGGATAAATGAATAACAAGGGGGGTTTCCAGTTCACTGGAAACCCCCCTTGTTCCGGTTCAATGAATAGATATCGGCTACAGAGTGATGCCAACTTGTCTCCGGCCCCCACTTTTTTAAGAAAGCGACATTTGTATGCATCGGAGGGGGAACCTTACCCCCCAAACTCGTATTTGCTTCTATCGGAGGGGGAAAACTCTATAATCTCCCTCTCGCGGCTTCCACAACGCTAAGTCAAAGTCGAAAGATAAAGCAAATATTTACAGGAAGGCAAAACCTTTTCCTGCGTTGGTCACGAGGCCAGGAAACGATGGGACGCTATCGGATGCGGAGGTGGCGGAGGGATATATGAGTCCCTTTGAGGGGTCATTTGCCGCTACCTTCTTGACCTGTAACCTGCTATAGAGGACAGACACGGGAACCGACCCACTCGTCACAATCCCACTCGTCACCGGAAAAGTTGAGACGACAACTGGTCACACCGGCCTTCTGGATGTAGGTCGTTTCGTCATAGGAACATTCGGCACAGGGAGCCATTCGTCACCGGAACACTGATCGCTAAGACATCTATCTGTTTTTACATGGGAACCGGTTCAATCTTGCATTACACAAAATATCCGCAATGCCTGGAATTAGTCCTATCAATTTTTATTAACAAAATAAATGTGTGCGCCACTTATAAATACATTTTGGACGCTCATATCTAGTACGACTATATTCAAGACAGTTTGGAACTAACGAAGATTCGAATTTCTACAAAAAATATTCGTGCCATTGTCGCAAGACATTTCGCGCGCAGCTAGCAGAAAATTCAGGCCTCTACTGGGTATGTGGGGACAAGAGCAACTGAAAGGCAATGAATGACATATCACGAATCCTTTGAGCCCGTTAGGGCCGCACATACTTATCGTCGGGATGCAACCGACGACTCTACCGAGGTACAGTCGTCAGCAAACGTTTGCGAGGCACGAGAGCGCAAGCCGAAATGACTAGCTGCGCCATCTGACGACGAGTTGCCGCTTCAAGACTCACGCTTTGCGCATGCGTTTCCTTTCGTCTTCGCAGCCATGTTTTTTTTTTTATTTTTCTTTTTTCGTTCCCTTCTGTTGTTTTCTTTCGACGTCCACACGATAACAGGGACAGTCGCGAGGTGCCGCGAAATTGTATCTGTAGCATAGGAGCTCCGTCACCCATCACGATGGCTGATCGACGCGTGGGTGTAAATCGACGCGTGGGTGTAAAAGAGCAAAGTACAAAGATAAAAGGTGTGCGCATCAGAGGAGGAGGGAGATGTCGCTACCTTTCTTATTCAGGGACGTTAGCAACCAGTCATTTCGGCTGCCGCTCCCGTGCCCCGCGAGATTTTGTTGCAGACTGTACGTCAAATAAAAAAAAAAAAAGTTTTTTTTTGTTTTTGTTTTTTGTGTTGCTGTTTTTTGTTTTTCTTTCTCAGCCGGAGTCTACCTGTGTTTTTCAGTTACTGGTCGCTTTTCCACTTGTGTTCTCACCTATTCGTCTAGCGGTTAATTTATTAATTTGTTTAACTAAGGAGAAAAACGCGATATTTTGCATCGAATTCTACTTTATGTCGGAAGATTCTTGAGATTCAAATATATTTGAACGATCCACACACTTCAGAATATTGCAAGAAATGTCTAGTTATCTATCTGGGACATTCGTATGATCTGTATAAGTTCAATGAAGAAAGATGTTGTTCCATGATATACTATAGCCTCTCTATTATGTCTCACGGTCACGCCTAGCATCCTCACAATTTGGCATGCCAGTTTTGAAGACTGTGCATATGGTAAATATTTATTTGAATGCAAGAAAAGACACATGCTGTTCAGCGTGCTCTAAAAGTAAGGGACGCTAGCGAGCAGCTAAAACGACGCTTCTCGATGAAGGGCTCATGCGAAAAGAGTTCTTTGTCAGAGAGCCACGTCACATCTCAAGTTTCTCTTTCACAATACACAAATGAATGCACTATCGCGCGTATTCGTTTTTATTCTCTGCTTTATTTTACGCCACTGTAAGATTACCCGGAATGTTTGACAATATAAATATTTAGCTTGCAACTGAAACAGTCAATATCACTCTTTTAGGTATTAACTAGTCCTACGACGAAACTGAAGTAAATTCATTGTTCTTTCGCGATAAATAATTACTCGTCACATCGTATAAACAATAAATAGGTCATATTACGAGTATTCCGTATGACGAGTACTCCGGCGCGACAGGAATTCCTTGTTCGAAAAGCCCCGTGACGAGTTGCCCTACCGGACGAGTTCACCTAGTTGGCTTGCGACGAGCATGCTTGGGACGACTTCTCCTAGACCCGACAAAGAGAACGTCTCAGTGACAAAGGACTCCTACCGAAAGACGGCGCCAAGTTCGGACAGAGGGATTACTTATTGTCTTTTTGACAATTGTCTCGCATTCGTCCCCGGATATCCTCCCAGACAGACAGAGTCATCAATAATGCTTATGCGTTCAGAGCATCTTCACAAGACTGGCACTACATGTTAAAAAAAGCATGCCAAGACTTTTGTGTTTGTGTGTGCGTGCAGGGGGGGGGGGGGGCGGAGCTGGACGCCCTTAATTGCTCACTGCCATGAAGCGCCTGCACGCCATTCGCACCAGACTTGGGTCCTCTACGCAAGGTGTCCTGCACTGAGCCAGAGTGATCCTCCTAGTTAGACGGCATCTCGAGTGCTCGCGAATATGTCTGGATCTTCTAATTAGGTGTGCCGGAGTGGAGGCTTCGCCGCTTGCATTATTAACATTGATAGGTTTTGTTACACAGCCAGACAGCACTAAACCCACAGCGAACAATAAACGTTAAAGTAACTACTAAGACAAAAAACACACAAAAAAAAGAAACAAGAAAAAAAGAACGCCAAGGTCTACGAAGGATCAGGAGTGCCTAAACCGAAAGCGCCTCGTGACTTCACCACATGAACCCGCAAACCATTTCTCTCCCTTCGTTCTCCACTGTGTGCATCCTTTCGCTGCCCTCCTTCTCGAGGCGGTACAGAAGCACGACACCACCGCTCGCAGCGCCTAGAGCGAAGTCCTGTACTCCAGAATAAAGGTATCCCGTGTTCAGTCTTCACACTCTTCCGACACAACCTGGGTAACATTGTAGTGGCGTGGGGTGGAGCATAGCTCTAACGTGATGCACGCTGTAGCCCCGAGGCTAGCAGTTCTGCCCCACTGGCAAAATTTCTCATGCACAGCGTGTAATCATGTCGCCAAAGACTCAGACAGTCTATGAGGCTGGAAGTTGAGCGACTTCGGAAGGCTCAGCTCACTTTGTCTTGACATTTAACGACACATTTTGAGGAACACAAGGGCAAAAGCCGTCACGTGTCTGGTCTCCGACACTCAACCGTCATCATGGCGAAGGCCAACCTCTTTGCCCGGTCAACCGGTGGTAAATATGCATCACTGCAGGGAGCTTTCGCCCTACCGACGACATCGGTCGGCGTGGGATATCAGGGTGCAAAAGAAGCCTCCATGCTTTCACTGAAGGACATTTCTGCAGAATTTTTTTTTTCCGATACGGGAAGTACGGCAAGCACGAGAACTGCGGAATGTGCGCTCCTGCCTGCAGCCTGACATACACAGTCAGGCTGCAGAGGGGAGTGACGGCGGCACCGAAGTTGTCGGCAAGGCCGACAAACACCTGTTTGAAGCAACATTCGAGAATCTGTAAGGGTGCTAGCAGGGATGCTTCGCCAGCTTACATGAATCGTCGAGGTTCAGCTGCCATTATGGAAAAAAGAATTACGGTAATTCACTGGAACTGCCAGGGGCTGGGCGCAGCTAAGAGCGGCCAATCTCGTGGAATATATTTGTAAGAGTCCGGCCATCAAGTCAGATGCCCTCGTTCTACAAAAAACTCGGACGATTAAGGTATTAATTGCTGGCTTCAGGAGCTACGTGAAACCCTCCATCACGCCCTATTGATGTGCTGAAGGCAAGGAGTCACCGGGCCAAGGAATGGTCTATAGACCTTTACACCCCCGTCGCATGGGTGCAATCATTTTGGAATTATATGAAGCGGCCACCATTAGATTACTTAAAAAAGTCGTCACTCAGGTCTCCCCACCTCGGCTAGGCGGATGCGTTATATTCTTTTTTGGGGCGTTTCACCGCCTTTCTTGCCTTCCTCCCTAAATTATTGTACCATACTTGTGTTTACTACTAAATAGCATTTCATCATTATGAGCACAATTTCTGCAGTTAATTTTTTAACACGTTTTTACTATTTTCACCTTTGATGTACCGGATATCTGTAAAGAATAAGCGTTATGGCTCACGTACTTTGACTATGCAGATGACTCTACACTCCGTTTCACCTTATGTTGTACCGCAGAGAAGGCTAAAAGCGCGAGCTCATAGCGTTGGGAGCTGCTCTTGACGCACGAGAGCTTGTGCCGCCGAGATGTGCCCTAGAGCAAGGACGTCGCGCTTGTAGCCTTTCCTGCGGTACATCATAGGGCGAAACAGAGTATAACACAGCACGAGAGTTCAATGGCTGATTACTTATGACAAGTCAAGTTTGCTTACTAAAGCGGCGGAAAATTCGAAATAAGAAGCGCAAGGTACCGCTAGCTATCTAGTTTTCGGGAGGACATAATACATTCCCGAACTTGGAGTTTTGAAAAATATCGCACAAAAATTCATCACGCATATACAACACCTGATGGTAACATATACAAAGCATGCCATTCCCGATTCCGAAATTTTGTGCCCGGGATATATTTCCTAAAGGCACATTCAGTGGCTTACTAGGGGGGGGTGGCGGGGGGGGCGGGGGGAAGGGGGAGGAAGCGGACAACCCCGGGTGCAGCTGGCAGTGAAAGGGACGGGGGGTGTCGCGGCGGGCCACCACCCCGGGTGCCGCTGACCCTAGTGACGCTACTAAGCCCACCCCAAGATTTGTGAAATATCGATCCTACTAAAAATATAATAATTACCTGTACATGCTTAATCGCGCATATAGTATGTTAGGGAAGGCGAAAACAATAGTTACTGTAAGGATCCACTCTGTGTGTTTCGTTAAAGCACCGTGCTCTGTATAGTTCATTGCATACGGAAAACAGCCGCTTTTGACTAAATGGGGGAATTCGTTGAGGAAATATGTAGCGAATGTTTAACACCCATTGTCATCAGATGCTAGAAAAAAGGGTACATCAACATCAGGCGGTGTGTTTGTTTTGATCCAACCTAGATGTGTTCGACGTTCATAATCATTTTGAAATACAAATACACGCTTGAGCGGTTTATATATCAATTGCAAGAAACACTATACCGTGCTCCGTCTCGCATGTCTGCAGCCTGAAATGTCTTATGGATATTTGTAAAAAAGCAGTTCAATTGAATGTAATTTCGTTCAGCACAAAGGCTGGGACTCTCCTTATGATAAAATGCCACAAACAACTTGAGAGTGCCTAAAAATCACAATATGTGCCTCAAAAAAAAAAAAGTGTGCCTAAAAATTGCTGGAGCACAGGGTTGTTGACGGCAAATAAAAATTTACCTTGTGTGGCTGGCGACGCCGAAATCTAAAAAAACGTATCTATTCAAAAAAATTAATATGCCTGTACACCAATCCAGGGAGTGGCGCGTGGCGTTCGACTTCACCAAACCTGCCGAAAATAAAACTTGCGTCTTTTATTTTCATTGGGCACATTTTTCGGAAAACAAATGCCACATATCGTTTGACGGACCTGTCGCTTTGTCTGGTATGTGCGACCGTCGTATGCGAATGTCTGAGAATGGAATATCTAATTTTTAAGGTCAAGATTATGAAATACGGTTATTGAGTAATTTAGTAGTGCCGATAGTTTAGGAAACTTTCTAGTCGGCTTAGGTTCAACTATTCAAATATTTCGTGAGTACCTTATATTTTAAATAAAACAGGCCCAGACATTATCACTTACTCTTTAGATTATCTCCGCATTCACGAAAGACTTTTCCAGTCCTCAAAGTTCACAAAAATTTGGTGTTCACGAAAGCCAGACCGTGGGCAGTAAAGTTATGAGTTCATCTGTTTTTTTCTTTTTTTATCTTTTTGTTCTGCAATTTTTCACACTGTTAATCAGGTTGCTGTCCTGCTTCTGCTTCATGCATTCTGCATTACTCCGTTCGCTTGTGTAACGACATAAAACAGCAACGTAACCACGAGCACGTTGAAACTGGAACCATCCAAAGTGGAACAACTTAATGGCGGCGAGTGCACCAGCGTCCTCTGTCCGTCGGTCAGGCAACTGCTGAGCATCATGTGGCTGCAGCATCATGTCGAACTCTCCCCATGGGAAATGGGGAGATTTCGCGCCGCTTGGAAGAACCCATACTTTTCGTCGTTTTTGTCTACTACTATGGTCAGAGACGAACTCTGAGAATTCGAGGGGTCGTAATTGCGTCGCATGTCTGCGGGGTTTCCATCTCACAGGGATGCCTGTCTGCAGTGATATTAATATCTAGACGGAGACTCGGTGCGATGGCGCCAACACATAATGTGAGCGGGCTCTACTCGTGGTGACTCGCTGTCGGCTCCGACTCCTCAATACGAATGACTCAAAGAATAGGCTCTGGTGGAATGCGACGCAGACTCATACTAGCCTAGCTCCAAACGCGTCAGGGGCTGCTCATGCCACAAATTCAAGGGTCGCCTCAATGCCGAGCTAGACATGCCTTCCGAGGAGATGCTGCGCGCGGCTGCCGATGCCGCCACGACTCCCTCTGAGGTCCCAGCAGACGCCCACGCGCTGTTTCTGTACCTGCTCGATGTGTGGTCGGAACGCCCCCGCGCATTTTAGCTGTATCGTCGAAGGTCCAATCTTCGAGGGCTCTCAAATATGTGACGCGTCACACCGTGAACGCGCGTCATCACGCAGTCAAGCTCGACAGGCCGGGGTGGCTGGACTAAAGTCGATCGCTGCTCGAGAATGCTTCCTTCCTCAAGCTCCGGGCCACGAGCAGGATGATCGGGCAAAAGAATGATTGCACGGCTGTCCTGACGCTGGCTGCACACATGTCCCTAAAAGAGCTGGCAAGGTGGTTGTAGTGCAGTTATTTCTGCGGCTGGCGGCTACTGCGCTTGCGTTTATCACGAGGTTTGTTCGTTATTTTTCTTATATTAACAAAATTAGGCGACACTTGATACGTTTGGAAGACATTCAGCTGCACATTAAAAATTAGATTGAAAATGGTATACGTAACTATATTTACCAACTATTTAGAGAGAGCATCCAAATCCGGGACAGTTGAGCTGGCTCACTAGCGTCTGCGCACACTGGGTCTAGGAAGATGTGTATCCTGCCCAGACTTGTACACGTTACTGAAAAATAGTAAGGAATTACATTTACAATTACTCGAGGCTAAATTGTAATTTGTTACAATTACAATTACCCTCCCATAAAAGTAAGTGACCGTTACCCCAAGTAATCGGTTACTTTTCTGGCGTTACCTTCAGCATTGCTGTCTTCAGTTAAGAAGCAAAGGGAAGAGTGCTATTCAAGTTCTTATTGTTGCCACCTGTTCCATTTAATGACCTTGAGTATTTCGAGCAACAGCTTACTCTCCAAAGTCTCGTCAGACATTTTGCGTTATTTCTTACTGAAGATGTCGACTGCTACGCTGACATTCTTTGAACTGAGGTACTGGATGGGAGTGGCATAGAGCCCTGCACGGGCCGTATTTTCTAGGCCCGGCCCGATCCGGCCCGGCAGAGGCACGGCCTGGGCCCGGCCCGAGCCCGACAGAATATTTAATTTCTAGGCCCGGCCCGACCCGGCCCGGAAGAGACATAGCCCGGGCCCGGCCCGGGCCTGGCAGAAATTTTGAACAGAAGTTCGAGCCCGGCCCGAGCCCAACAAAAATATTTTAAATATAAGCCTGAGTCCGGCCCGTGCCCGACAGTTTATATTCATGCGCCATAAAGCGTAAAGCGAGCATATTTGATTTAAATTTCTTTTGGACTTGGATCGAGATTTTTTGACACAATAAATATCCCGACTTGGTGTATTTTAGAGAATATTGGCGAAATATGCAGTGTATAAGTGATTTAAAGAAAAGTGCCGTATTCTTTATTTATGCATTTCTTGAAGAGATATCGGGCTTTTCGTTGTTCGATTCGTTTCAGAGGACTTTTCTTTCTACATGTTTTTGTGAAGAAATAATCAGAATCACGCTAGTGCATACTCAAAAAGCTGTATAAGCATAAAAATATCTAGTTAGCTTATCTTTGGCGGCATAGTAAGGCTCCCTGCACAAAAGCAAAATCAAGCTCACGTTGTTTTTCTTGTGTTCAGTTTGAAACGCAGAGAAAAAATACGCTCATGTTGCACCCTGCGACTGGAGTGCCCTCGGTTTCTTGACCGTACTTTCCCACTATGGTGGAGGAATCCATATGTTTCCTTTTATCCACGTGAAAGCTTTCCAAGTGCAAGACGTCCTTTTTTTTTTTTATGGCAGCTTAGTAATTTTGCATTTGGCTTGTTTGTTTTCATTGAACCGAGAAGATCAATGCGCAGCTTTTTTTGTTATCAACAATTTAAAATTTGTGGCACGCGACTGCCCAGCCACGGCCGGCCCGGGCCGACACGGCCCGGAAAATAGTTTGTTCAAGCCCGAGCCCGGCCCGGGCCCGAGAAAATACGTGCTACCCGGCGCGAGCCCGGCCCGCCGGCCGGGCCGGTCCCGGGTTTTCGGGCTGGCCCGGGCCCGTGCAGTGCTTTAGAGTGGCATATTGTGCCTCATGAATGTGTTCTGCTTTGCATTGAGCTTCTTCAGCGAAGCAATGGAAGTTCTATTTACCTCGAAGATAGAGCAAAGCTTCGCCGTTGCAGCCGTTGCCTGATAGTCGAGAGTTTTAGTAGATTGGTTCGATACCTCCGATGCCCCCGATAACGTTATGAGGAATGCGCAAATGCTGCGGTGGAGTATCGGGTATCGTTACCGGAGTCATCGGACCGATCTACTAGAATTCTCCATTGTCGAAATCGCGAAGCTGTAGAAGTCATCATACATCTAGCCAAAACTAGAATAATATATGATTTATGTCCATCTTACTATACCGGCATATATTGCCAGACAATAGCAAAACATAGTGTTAACAGTAAGGTGATAATTAAATAATAAATAAGGTTTGGCTCGATTTTCTTCTTCCTTTGGTTCTGAACAGGTCGAACCTCGGTGGAGACGTTGGTGAATAAAAAAAAAGTTTCAAGTATATAAGCATAAGTAATCGAAAAAAAGAACAGTTATAACAACAATTAATTAGAACGTATGTTAAAAAGGGAAATGTAAACGCACGTTTCTCGTGTGTACCTTTCTTGGTGCAATTCAGAAAGGCACGAAGCACGAACCGACTGCAGTTTACTCCGGTGTTCTCCAGATAGACGTCCGCTGATGCCACGGGCAGAGTACTAAGTAAGCCGCGCTATTGCCCCAGTCACGAATTTCACCCTCCCTTCAAGCCCAGGATATCAAATCTACGTCAGCCACCATCGTGTTTTAATTTTAAGAATATCTGCTTGAAATGGGATGGGTTTTGCTGTGGGTAAAACAGGAAGAAGAAGAAAAGAAGACTATTACCATTTTCGAAGTGCTCGCAAAAAGCTGACTTAGGGTGCCTTCATCGAACGAATTCACAAATAAAGTGGACCAACCCTAGACGTTGGACTACAAAAAAGTAAGTAGCTTTTAAAACAGGGTCAAATAATGTGAAAGAAACAGAAAAGGATGCTTGTGGCAGTAACACCTTCCCATATTATCACATCTCTTTTAGTAAATTTTAGGGTTGCCTCGTGTCGTGACATTAGGAAAATGGTCGTAGTCACTCTAACGGAGAAAGGCATTGTTAATTGCTGTCTGTGCACTTACCGCCTCGAGCTTCTCGTAGAGGCACACAATCACTTGGTGCTCTCCTCTCCCCGTCTTCGATCCCAAAGAAAAACAAAGGAGCTAAGAAAAAAGCGGATATAACCTGCCCCTCCCCCTCCCTTTTTTTCTTTTCCGTAGGCACGTCCATTTCGATTCCTTGACATTGTTGTTAGTGCATAAAGAAATAGATTCGGGAGCTTGGTGTTTCAAAAAGAAAAAAAAAAAAAAAGCCTTTGCGGAATTGAAGAGTGCCAAGCCTCTCTTTGGGCTGGTCAATTCGCCTGACAGTGTCACTGAGCTCGACTTTACCACAATAAAAGCAACTTTTTTTTTTTTTAGAGGGGGGGGGGGGGGGTTTCTGAAGAAAAAAAATGTAACGGATTACAAGGAATCTTACGTAAAAAATGTAAGGGAATTATTTTAAAATTACTCTCGAAAATATGTAACTATTCCGTTACTAAATTACTCATAAATGTAAAGGATTACAAGTAATTTCGTTACTTGTAACGGATTAGTACAAGTCTGATCCTGCCTATCTTGCCACATGAAAGAGAAAAAGACGTGGATTTTGTTTCAGCGCGGATGGGTGGGTTAGTGGCATAGGCTGTATGTAGCCTGCGCCGTGCCGGGTACGATCGAGAAAGTGGCGAAGCCAGAAAACATTTCGGAACTGACATCCAATAGTTGGTCAGATCGCCCGCGGTTCCAGCAGCCTCCTGATGCCAAGAGAAAACGCCATGACGGCCAATGCCTCTCATGTGTGACTCCCGGAGAAAAGCTCACCGGAGAAAAGCTCACCGGAAATAAGCTCACCGGAGAAAAGCTCACCGCAAAACCGGCGAATGCGGAGAAAAGCTCACCGGCCATTGAGCGTATGCGGACAAGAGCTCACCGATATTTTTTCTTCTTATATGGAGGCTGTTGGATCATCCGTAACATATATCAATTTATTATTATTAAAATTCGTCAGCTTTGTAAAAAAGAAAATGTCCTTTTTTTGTAATATTTGTTAAGCTTGTTGGGTATAGTGCCCCCAAATTAATAATTGCGGGCGAGTGTTTTCTGTGGCTTACTCTCTAGGCAACGAAAGCCTAACTTAAAATCTTTATGAACTTGAAAAACAAAAAAAAAAAAAGTTAAGAAAAACTTAATGATGTCTGCCTAAAACATAAAAATCAAAGCTGTAAATGCCGAAAATACCAAAGTGCATGCGCAACAACGCGGTGCCTAAAATTCTTTTTGAAGCTTTTGTTAACCTTTGAAAACAGGATAAAACACTCAGTAGGTTATCAAAACTTCTTTCTTCCACGGACATGCACGTTTTCTAGCCGTTCGTGCTGGTGTTTCGACACGTGGCGTTTGTGTGATAGCGCCTTTTTACGGTGAACCACCCATGACCTTCGGAGCTGCACACTGGCACCGTCGTTCCTCGTGACCTATATATATAAGAAGTAGTCTTCTCTAAGGGAGCAAATAGAACGAGTTGGTGAACGTCATACATGATCAAAACCGCTCAAATCACGACGTCGGAGTGGAGACAACAAAAACGACAGGACGAAGCTGTTCTCGCAACTAAAGTTTTGTTAGTGAAATTAACAGAAAGAAAACAGCGTAGCCGACACTGATTACATTAACAAACACCTACTTATCTATTAGGCACTACAGAATATTTGGAGCTGAAACGGTTCACAAACCGCTATTCATATTAGCTCACAATGTTCATAAAATTCTTAATGCAAAATTTCGCAAAATTCATAATGCTCGCTATTCATATTAGCTCGCAGAGCTAGCAACTTCGCACCGTCAGCTGTCAATACATTGTTGTCTTTTTTGCCGGTGTACGATGTTCTGATTTTATACTTGCGGCTTCATTAATTTACAAAATGGGTGATTACTAATTTCTGAAGAATCTGTAAATATGCCCGATGAACTTCACGAATATTACAAAAAAGAGGACATGTTTTTAATGAAGTGACGCATGGGAATTGTGTTAAATTGCCACGTTTGACGCAGAATAAAGCTAGGCTAAAAAAATATATATATATCGGTGAGCTTTTCTCCGCATCCGCTCAAAGGCCGGTGAGCTTTTCTCCGGTGAGCTTATCTCCGGTGAGCTTTTCTGCGGTGAGCTTTTCTCCGGTGAGCTTTTCTCCGCCGCCCCTCATGTGTTACGTCGACCCCTTCACAGCAATCGCCATGGTGGCAGAGCACCACGGTGGCACGGCGGCGTCCGGCTGGTTCAGTCTCGGTCGGTCAATGCACCGAACACGTCTGACTGACGCCCCCGCGCACGGCTTTCTGTCTACTCCTTTGATCCATCATAACTCACCACGACACTTCGCGTCATGGTGAAGATGTTTTCTCATCCACAGCGGGAAACTATGTCGCGTATAGACTCCTTTCAGAAAGTCTGACAACGGTGAAAAGAAGCTAGAGCAGGCTGCGTACACTGGGCAGCAGACACTATCTTATGAGATGCTTCCGGTTTGTTTACATCTCCCCAGTGCGATTTTCGTTTCGCGGTGAGATCATTGTGGGTGAAATACAACAACCGCTTTTTTTTCACGCGCTGAGAAAATCATTATTTTTCTGCTCTGAGTATTTGAACAGGAGACTGAATAGTACCATTTTGAATTATAAGTGAGAGTATATGAGTTTCTTGAACGTCCTTTATGCGTCTGTGTGATGCACTGGCAGCCACCATGTTGCGAAAAACAAGTGAGGATTCGTGGCTACGCGAAGTGGAAGGCTAGGTCTTGCATCATCCCGTTATTTTAGAGTCTTTTCCCGCTCAGGTCGCGGGTTTATGTAACACGCAAAGCGCAGTTGTCGGTAATATGGTTACTATGGGCCCACCGATTGCTAGGTTGCCTTTTTCTTGGCATAAAGCACAGTTTTTCATTCGATTGAACATATTCTGCATTGAATTCATTTGCAAGCGTTTCCATATCACGATAATTACCAAAGTTAACTTTAATGACGTCTTCTATCGATTTTTTTTTTTGTTTCGTCATGTCAGTTGATTTACTAGTGACCAGCACTGCGCTATATCTTTTGTTTGTGAAAATTTGGTCCAGTAGTAATTTTTTCGTATATCTTATGAGGGAAGTCACTTTGTTCCTAATTGCTCGATGATTTGTTTTATATGTTTTATTTTTCGTAAAGTGCTTCAAGAGCTGCCAGACCCCGTTTTTTTTTTTTCCTTTACAAGGTTGTCAATATCATTAGTTATTCATTCATTTTGTTCCTTACGTCGTTTTAGATTACTTTTCGCGTTAATTTTTTTATAAATTTGTTTAAATATATCTATAAGTTGATTGTGAAGTTTTTTCTGAATATTGTTTTAGAAATTTATTTCCAGTTAATTTCTTGTATGTATGTATCCCCTTTTAAATTAGTAATAAAGGAACTCTCAACGTATGCCTTTTTCTGTAGTTTTAAGGTGTAAAATAGTTACTGCCACGAAAAAGTGGTCGGCTACCTTTTCTGTGATAACTTGTCCCTCAGAATTCCCTTTCTTTGTCCGTGTGTGTCTATGATCTATGCTTGATTGTGTTAGCCTTCCTCTATATATTTCTTCTGTGAAATCCTGTATAGTCGCCTCTAGACCATATAGTACCAAAATACCAATGTAATTAATTGCCATGGGATTGGAGCTGTATGTGTCAAGGTTTGCCTCCTACTACAACCATATCATTGTATTGATTCTCGTTTAACCATTTATTTATGACATCCATGAATTTAACTATAATTCGCTTTGGTGCTCGGTGCAGATTTAATATTCAAAATATCTTTACGTTTTTTTTTTGTTTTTTTTTTTTGACATGAAGAGTTTTTGTTGTAAAGAATTTCACCTTTTTGCTTTTTGTATTTATTAATTGTTTTTATTACTGAAGTGATTCAATTAATGTTTTTACCACCAACACCTTTTTGCTTTTATTTATTTTTAATTTCTGATTTATTATGACCATAATTCCACCTCTTTTTAACCCGTCTCCACTGTGTGACACCTCAAAGTTATCAAGAACAAACAGCGTCTCTTGCTCAGGCTTTGTTTGTTCCCGAAAGTACAAGAACATCTAACTTGTCTAGGTAAGGTTCCACCAAACTGTTAATTTCATTCCAGTGCTAGTTCGGACTGCGGACATGGGCATGTAATAAAACAAAACAACAATCATCTATCATAGCGGATACACTTCCCAACCATTGTGTAAAAGATGAATGAGCCTGTTTTCTTTTCATTTTCGTTTTTTCTTATTTTATCAAGATCATTGCGTCTTGATACGAATAGCCCAATCAGCGTCCTGTTTTCTTACGTAAGTGCAACTACCTCTGTGCCGTGTATAGCGATAACTCAGTAATTTATCTTTTTCCCTAGCTTCGAAGAAAAAGCTTTTTGTTTATTTCGGTTAGCTTTCTTGCAAGTAAAGTTTGTCGTTACAATCTTCCGTTCGCAGCTTGTTCTTACTTTTTAGCCATTGGTCTCGGCTGCTCCGGTTCGAAAATCTAATCATTATCGGTGGGGTTTTTCCCTTTCTTGATGGAACACGGTGCACTGCTGCAACGTCCTCTTTCTTCAATCTTGTTACTTGCAGTTTGTCCGCGACACAACTCAGTTTTCCATGAGGTTCTTGTGTTCAGTGAGAAGAATAACGTGGGCCTCAATGTAGTTTGAGCTGCCGTATTGCTCGAGGTCTTGCTTTCATTTGCTGATTTCTTCGTTAGTTGGGCTAGTTTCTTCAATTTTTTTTACTCTTGTTTTGATCTCGGTTATTTCTGCTTCTTGCACGGTTAGTTTTTTCATGACCTCGTCATACCTGTCCAACGTCCTTTGTACCCTTCTTTCAATTTTTGGAACAGTTTCTTTTACATTGGCCCACTCGTCGACCTCCTTTTCTAGTGGACCGAGAACAACTAACATTTAAGCAATATCTGCTAGTTCCTTGTCAACAACCAATTTCCAAGTCGCTTGGTTTCGGTCGCTTTTTCGAAATGCGGCATGTCTGACATACAAAGCTCTCTTTAAGACGAATTGACTATTTTCGTTTTTTTTTTTCACTTTACTTTTAGGCACGCCAGACCAATTTCCTAAATGATAGCTGAATCGACATTGAGTACATTGTATGTCCTTGTCATTTCCCTCCAAATTCAGATTACAGCTCAAACAGAGGTCATCATTTTTACTCTTTGAAGCCATTTACAGTATCAAAACACACCTCGCAGTCAGCAGCAGGTTTTTGTTTTTCTTTTTTTGAAAAGAAACAAGAACCGTAATGTATGATTTTGATTTCCCACCTGTAAAAGTTGGCGCGTTATTATCTGGTGTAGCTGCTGCCGCTGACTGCGATGGTTGCTTGGTGGGAAGCTTCTTTTATCCCTTCTAGATGACGTGCACAGTTCCGTGACCGCTGTGGCCTTTTATGAACCTTGCGGCTGTGTCGTCCTCGGCAGCGAATCTGTCAGCGATGACCAGTATCGGCGTAGTTTTTCTATGGCTCTTTTGGTTCCGCTACCGATGATGTGTTTCGTCGGTCCCTTGTTGCTGCCTGGTCATGGGCAGCGGGTCCCTAGGATATCAGCGCCGGCGATATCTGTAAAAGTTGGCGTGTTATTATCTGGTGTAGCTCCTGTCGCTGACTGCCTGTCCTAACACTAGTTAGTTGTAACCTAAAGAGTTATATATATATATATATATATATATATATATATATATATATATATATATATATATATATATATATATATATATATATATATATATATATATTATCCTTGCATTATCCAAAATTCAACGGTACGTCACATTTTTCTACTGTTCTTTTTTTTATTAGAAGTATATTAAATACTGATTTTGCTTTCTTTCCGGTAAATGAAAGTTTTAAGGAATTAAGTCAGGTCTCATGGCTATAAGGTATAAAAAAAACGTCCCATTGAGAACACGTTGAACGACGGCTATATTATATTCTAAAAACTTAGATTTTTTTTCCACGATGTTTCCCAAAGTTTTTAGCGTAGCTTACTTGTTTGATGTGGCTCTTCTGCCTCGTAATTAAAAATAACAACCCTAACGACCCTCTTCTTAATTAGAAACGAACTGCCGAGGCATTCTTACGCTACGGGGAACGCAAATAACCTCCGCCTCTCCAGTGTAAAAAGCTCCGCCGTACATCAAATTTATGTCCCCGTGTGTCTATCTTAATGGCCACATCGTGGGCAGATTCTATTCAAAGTAACCGGCAGGGATGGTTTTGTTTCTTTGTTTGTTTGTTTGTTTTTGTTCACTCAGATCCAGCGTCGTTTTCGCGTTGCTGTAACTGGCGGCAGTTATAAGACAGTTTTAAAGAGAGGCGCATTTTCATAATCCTCGGCAAAGCAGTATTTCGGCTTCTAAGCTTAGTCTTAAATTGACTTCATTTTAAATAGGGCCCAAATAACTTTAAAGAAATGGCTCGAAGAAAATCTTGAATGCTGGGAAGATGGTAATTGAAAGGGTATTTTGAGATTCCAACTTCGTCGGGGACCTCGAGCTAACTCTCATTTTCTTAAGACGTTTACGTCTTTCGTACGTTTATTTGGCTTTTTGAACTGGGACAGAGACCTGGTTCAATGCTTCGTGCAAAAAAAAAAAATTGCTTCGTATTCTAATTATATTCATTAGTTTGCATATGTTACACTTATACGACTGTTGTAATTTTTTTACTATTTTGATACGCGTTTATTTGCAAACTCGTGTGTGCGCGATAATTCCCGCAGTATGTTCACCGAGATGTTATAAATGGGGTTCTGTGGCTTTCGCTTTTTTTTTATTTTTCTTTGAAATCGTGGTTATTCATCGGTGTTTATTTTTTTTTCAATTTTGAATCGGTGTTTTTCGGTATCTAATTTCAATACTGTATACTATTCATTATTTATAATATTTATATTATTGTGTGTTGTAAAGCGCCTGCATATTTACAGAGGAAATACTATAATGTGTACCTTATAAATTATAACATTTTTTACACTAATGCTGCTAACGAGAAGAGAAGGGGATGGGGCAAGGAATGTAGTTTCGATAGAAGGAAACAACCACAACGACTTCAGTGCGGCTGTGTTCCGGGTCAACGAAAGAAAAAAAGTAGAGTAAAAAACTTCCCACGAAAGCTGGCGTTGTTTTTTTCCGCTTTTTTTTAATGACAGCTTAAATTTTGGCTTTTCTGGTTTTCAACGAGCGAGAAAAAACTGCCTGGCGGGTTAATTTTTGGTGTTTATCGGTATATACCGAAAACACGAAACCCTAGTTATAAATCCGGTATGGTACTCACACGTAGTGTAAAATGGACGCTCGGACAACTCTTGTCGTTCACTTCTTGTGAAAAGACTACCTTCAGGTCCCAATATAGGCTAGACTACTAAGCGGCTCATACGCACATTTATGTTTGAGTGCGCGTTTGACTGCGTTGCGTCGAGAAACGGCCACACGTCACGGAGACATCCGTCGCGTGGCAACCGATTAAAAGAATTTCCTTAATTGGCACGCAGCACACGAACCACGAATGTCTTAGTTACACGCAGTCTCAACGCAGTCAAATGTTCTCAAACGCTCTCAAACGCCGCTGTAAGTATGGGCCTTGAAATATATTTCCCGGCATACCATATACCAATATTCACCGCCATGGCAGTCTAGTGCACGTCAGTCAAAGATGTGTGGGCAGTTACCAGACGTTTTTATGTAAAATGCGCTGGGACGCACTTTGACGACGGGCCACAAACGTATAATTAGGATATGCCTATATTCCCTTGAGTAGCATATCCTTAGAGCCTTTATTTAAGCTCAGAAGGAATATTGGGGCATAAAATAATCATTAAATTAAGGAAGGACCCTTCTCCGTATGAGCTTTCTGCCTGAGAAGAAGCGCGATATTGAAGAAAAGTTCGGGACGGACGAAAAATATATACAAAAACTGAACAGGAATCAGTGAAAGCTTCTGGATGGCAAAACCAACCATGAGGCAGGGAATGGCTTTGAAAAGAAAACATAGACATGAAGCTTTCTGTGTTTTGTTGTTGTGTGCATTACCGATAACCGTTTCGGGCAGTCTGAGAGGTGTGTGTTTAGACAAAAGTAGCAGAGATAAAAATAACAAGGACGCTACATAAACAAACCACTCAAAGAGAGATATCATTCGGATGATTGAACGAAATTATGAGATGCGGTGTAATCGGATTAAAAAATAAAGTATCACATTAAATAAACGTTTTTTTTTTTTGTAAGGTGTCAAAAAGTTTGCTGTTCCCCGCCTCGCCATCACCACCTACTCCATCATCATAAACCGTTTAAGTGAACGAAACTAAGCAATATTTGTAATGTCATGTTGTATGTAACTATTTTTATTTACTCAAAAACATATTGCAAAACAAGTAATCACACAATTCCAATATATAATTAAAAAAAACATACCTGAACAACAAAATTGCGTTTCGGTATACGATGCATCAACTTCAAGGCAACTTAAGTTTCCAGGCCGTGTCTGGGGCTTCGAAAACTCGAGGTAAGGATGTCCGGCCGCCGAGAGAGGGCCCTTTTGTAATTGGCGTAAGCGATGCTGCTCTCCAAACCTCGCATCCAAGCTCGTTCATCACGTTTCGCGTGGTAGCGGTAAGCTGTACCTTAAGTGTTCCCGAGCGCTTCAAGCAAGCGCTTCGGGTAAATCGATTTAGGCTAAACTTCTCTGGGCGCCTTCATTTATGTAGCCTTTCCATGTAAGCCTGTGTTTATACCAAAGCCGAACAGTTTCTGGTTTCGGTGTCGGCGCCCGTTACCAGGGGCTCTAAACTCGTCAAACAGAAAGTTGGACCGAAGTTCACAGAACGCACCGATTGGGCTATCACGACGATGACTATTCGCACTTTTGTCGCCGGCGTCCATTCGGCGCGCTGAGCGAACGTTCGGCTTCATTTCTGTGTTTAACGAGTTTAGGGCCTCTGATCATTACTTTGCATGCTTGGGTGGATTATAGGTCGTAGTTTCTCCTGAAAGCAAGCAGAATGGAAAATAGACATGTAAAATTCGCTTTACGTGTGCAAGGCATCCTAAGAATATGATTCGTCAATGCTAGCAGTGAGAAAATGGTGGTCCTTACTTTCAACATGACTCGGACATGCCCTTCGTTTGTTTGGAACGCAACCCCCCCCCCCCCCCCCCTCCCCCACTCCACGCCTTTTCGTTTTGCGCTCACCCCTCCTTTTGAACTGACTGACTTCTGACGTTCAAACGGGAGTCGACTTCCGACCTCCCTACCATACTAATTATTAACAATCTCTCGGCACGGCTTGACGTACTAGAGATCCTACAGCGACGACACCATCAGTCTAATACTTCTGTCAGACGGGCTAATTTAGTGTACCTTTGGTGTCACTTCTGTAATGTGCCACACGGCTTCTTCGTAAAAAAACACGTTGACTTCAGGTGCGTCTGACGAACTCACTTCACTCAATCGAGTGTATGGCGTCGACAACAGTCTTTCAAGTGTAAAAACATAACAACACAAAAACCCAGACCTTGCTGTAAATTTTATTCTAAAAAGAATTATAAATTCGTTTAAAGGAGGACAGAAATGAGCGTCATTACAAGGAAATAGTGGCGTTCACTTAACCTTACGCTTTTGGCTGATTTGTACTAAGATTAGCGCCGCAGTGAATTGATAAAAACGACGGCAAAGTCAGTAATTCTAATAGTACCTTGGTTAGCAGAGAAGGATAGAGCCTACATTTGTTTCTGCATTTAGCTGCACGAGACCGCACGATAATTATTATCTAATAATGCAGTCTCAGGGCTTCCTCATAGACCTCCGTAGGATGAAGCGGAACGCCAAGGTTAGATCTTCTTTTCCTTGGCTTGCGATGATCTATGAGAATCACCCAATCGGCTTAAGGATTGATGACTAATGTAAGGTTGTTTTTAACGTCTCTTTATTAAGGCCACAGTCCAACTGAATTTGGCAGTTTACGTACTTTTTGGCAGGTCATTACTCATCTTCTATTGAATAATGTTTTGCATGGTTGATGTCGTTTGAAATGGAATGAAGTCCTGTTTCATTTGATATTATGTATGTATTGATTTATAATGCCACGTGCTTCGCCGAGTGGTCGGGTGCGTGTCCGAATGATCAGAGCGCTGGATTGTCACGCGGGTGCTCTGGGTTCGACTCCAGTCAGTGGAATGTTCTTCTATTTATTCCTTCAACATGGCGTTCTCGTAAGTTCGATAAGATGATCGTCTGATCGAGTTTTAATGGTCTACGCGCCGAACGTTCTACGCCGAATGTTCCAGAAGCCCACGCGTGTACACAAAGAACTTAGCGTGGCGAGTCGGAGTCATTCTCGCCCGAACGAATTCGATCCTGCTGTTTCGCCGCCATTCATGCCTGCGACGCTAGCCTTTACCTATTTTGTTTGGGGCACAAGTTCGCCCCTTAAACGTTTAGTATTCTTCAGTTTTCGTAGCCTCGTAATACGAGGGGGGACCCAAAAGAAACCGAACTAATTCTTTTTTAAGCAGAGCTTTTGCAGTACCGCGTTTTGCAGCCAGGAGTTGATAGAGCGAACATTGCTGAGTCATTAGGCCTAATTCCGTCCTCGAAGAAGGTTAGGACTAGTTGCGGCTGGGTTTATAGTGACAAGTGTTTCGTGTGGGCGTCGTTTTTGCAATGTTTGATTTCTGTGAACAGCGTGCGGCGGTTAAATTCTGTTTTTCGCTCGGAAAAAGTGGAGCAGAAACTATTGAACTGTTAAAAACGGCGTACAAGGACGATTCCATGGGGAAAACTCAAGTGTTTGAGTGGTTTTCCCGTTTCAAGAATGACGACATGTCAATTGATGACAAACCTCGTTCCGGTCGTCCTTCCACGCCACGAACACATGAAAACGTTAAAAAAATTCGTGCAATCATCAACGAAGATCGACGACGGACCATTGACGAAATTGTGGAGCTGTCGGGAGGGAGTTGGAGTTCATTGCAGCGAATTCTGACAGAAGATTTGGGAAGGAAAGGGTGGCGGCCAAATTCGTGCCACGACTGCTGACTGCTGAACACAAGCAAGGTCGCGTGGAAGCATGCTGTGCTTTGAAAGAAGAGTCCCGAAGTGACCCAAATTTTTTTCAAAAGTTATTGCAGGTGACGAAACTTGGTGCTATGGTTACGATCCTGAATCAAAGCAGCAATCAAGCCAGTGGAAGACTTCAGGTTCGCCTCGCCGGGTCGCTCCAAGGAAGCTCGTCAGGTGAAATCAAACATCAAAACAATGCTGATTAGTTTTTTCGATGTGAAAGGAGTCGTCCATTCAGAGTTTGTTCCGCAGGGTCAGACAGTTAACCAGGCTTTCTACTCGGAGGTTTTGAAAAGATTGCGCAACAGTGTGCGGCGGAAACGGCCCGATTTGTGGAAGTCGGGTGACTGGTTTTTTCATCATGACAATGCCCCGGCTCACACTGCCTTGTCTGTACGACAATTTTTGACCAAAAATGGTATGACCTCTGTTCCTCACCCCCCATACTCACCCGACCTTGCCCCGTGCGACTTTTTTTTTTTGTTTCCTAGAATGAAAAGAGAAATGAAAGGAAAGCGTTTTGCTGACGTTGCTGAGGTGAAGATAAAAAACGACAGAGGCGCTGTCAAACATCACAAAAGATTAATTTAAACAACGTTTCGACACATGGATTAAAAGATTAGACAAGTGTATTAGTGCAAGTGGACAGTACTTTGAAGTAGATAGAATGTTTGTACTTGAAATGGGAATAAATAAGTGCAAAAAAATTTAGTTCGGTTTCTTTTGGGTCCCCCCTCGTATGTTATTCGTTTTATTTGGTGGAGTTGCGAGGTACCTCATTTCGTGCCCGTGAAACGTACCCTCCAAAAGATCTGTCGGGCCCGATTTTCAAGAGCAGGAAAACTAGTCCCCTTCAGGACGCCTCGGTCGATGGAATCTCCGAACAAGAGTTCAACATGACCTGGTTTACAACTTCGGCCGGAAGCACAGTGACACCGACTGCCTGTCAAGGGCCCACATCGAAACCGTACCAGCCTACATCGACGACGATGACAGCGACTGTTTTCTCGGCGCAGTAAATGTCAGCGACGAGCCGATCCTGACCTGCGCGCACTAATATAGCTCTTGGAAGGGCGCGGGAGTATTATTCCACGTGTTTTCTCACGAGCCCTGTCGACCTTCACCATTCCACACGGTGTACTTTTCAAAGAGAACTTCGGGGACAACAACTCGCCGTGGCTGCTGGAAATCCCAACCGACCTTCGAGATGAGATCTTTCAAGCATGTCACGGCGACTCGACGTCCGGACACTTTGGCTGCAGTCAGACACCGGTCCGTATTCGTAGAACGTATTACTGGCTCAAGCACCTCCAAACCGTCCACCTCTACGCCCGATCACGCCACGAGTGCCAGCAACGCGAGAAACCGCCGACAACCACACCTGTCCAGCGTATTGGAATATCTACTTGGTCCTTTTCCGCAGTTGACCCTGGGAAACCGTTGGATAATCGTAGCCACTCATTATCTAACACGATACGCCAAGACAAAAGCCCTTCCTTCCGGGAATACTGAGGAAGTGGCCAAAGTTTTTCATCGAGTCCATCGTCCTCTGGCACGGCGCTCCCGAAGTTCTGATTACAGATCGCGGGTCATCGTTCATGGCAGAGCTGATGCAAGAGATCCTCTATCTCATCCACACCAACCACTGGCGGTAAAGTTTCCCCATTCCAAAAGATTCTTAACGTCTACTGAAGCCGCAAATGTGTATGAGGCAAAATATAAGAAAAAGCCTAATGGTTGAGGTCTAAGTCACCACCGTAGATTCTACTACTAAATACAACTGCAGTTAGACATTGCACAAAGAGAGTTTGTGATTTGTTGTGTCTACACGCAAGGGTACTGATATCCAACGTATTCAGAGGGATGACACCTTCTGGTTAACTAACATGGAACGTTTTATACACAAGTTTCACATGGAATGCATGCTTCCAGACATTGTAGATCGTCGAGAATCCACAAGCATGCCGCTAAGAAAACCCCACTACATCTTTGATGCCAGAAAGAGACGAGACGAAAACGAGGGTAAGAAAATCAAGAGGAATCAAAAGAGCAACAACAAGAAAGCAGCCCCATAGTTTACAGTGTGAAGTATCGAGTCTGGGACTGTATTTCCGATGCCTTTGGTCCTCGCGGAAAAAGCGAGCACGAACCATGAGTTTATGGCCTCTGGCTAGAGACAAGGGTGTGGCGCAGGAAAATACGCGGGGCGGTGAGTCCTTCGTTTGTTATTATTTTCACATACTCCAGTTACCTAACGAAGCGGCGCAGCGAGGTGCACGATGGGTCATAGGCTCAGAGAGTCAGAATCTCCTTGTAAACAATCGTTTTCTGCCCTCTGCACGCAGCACATGGTCTTGCAAATGCGCTGGTTGCTTGATACTGCGACCACATCTAATACATTAATCTGTGATTTTTGGACTGTCCATGGTGTTGTCCGTGGGGGTTCTTTTGTCTCCGTGTTTTTTTAAGGTTCGTTGGCGGTCTCGGCGTCCGGGTACCTTATGACGGAAGATGTTTCCTGTTCCATGTCCGAAGCTCGTTTGCTCTCTTGTCGACGGCGAATGTGGTCCCCGCGTCGATGCTGAAGTCTTTCGTCATTCGAGCATGTCTGGAATGATCGAATTCCGATCGGTTTCACGATTACCGCTGGCAGACAGGCCGGACTTACGCTGAAATTCCTCACGTAAACGAGTTGTCCGATCGAAAAATCTGCCATTACTCCCTATCTGGGAATATCTCGATCTTTGTTCGTAGGCCATAGCGTCGTAGATCGAGGGGTGTGGCTCTTTGTCCGCCGAACATTGCTTCGGTGGGTGTTTTCCGCGAAGAATGTGAGACCGTCCCGCGCTGCCGGAACAAGAACGTGCCGATTCTTCACTGAACTGCTTCTTCCCTAAGCATCAAGATGGCTTTCTTCGTTCCGCACACCATCTGTTCTTCTTGCCCGTTAGTTGCAAGGTGGTGCGGTGCACTTTGTGGTGCCTATATAATGCCTTTTTTCTTCTTTTTTTTTTCTTGTCAAAACCTTGTTTATTTTTTTTAAACAAAATTCGGCACGTCACCAAAGATAATTATTTTCGGTAGGGCAAAAGTAGCGAAAAGAGAGCGTATAAGGTGAATGACGCGTTTGGACGTCGTGGAACACATCGCCTAAACTTCCAACCACTTATAGTGCGCATCGACCATGACTCCGAAGATGCGCACGCGCTTCGCCACCCACCGACTGAGTAGTGAATCGTTTTCAGTTCCTGTTCATGATGGCGCTGGACTCAAGGAAGACTTCGAGTCCTTCCGCAAAGTTCGCCCACGTGTCAACACTTCTGTCGAAAGCGGTAAGTGTTCGAAACGTCGACAACGTCGGTAGCGACGTGCTGTGCTTGACACTGAACGCTTACCATTCGCTGAGAAGAAACTTGCTTGCTCGTCCTCCACGAGTCGTCCGATACCAGGTCATCACCGTAACTCTATCTCCCGGCAAAACAGGTCTTCATTGTCCGCATGTCCATGGTTAGCAATCATGTGAGTTTATAAATTCCCGAACGCTCATCGCTTGCCGTCGCTCAACGTTGCTCATTCATAGCGTCTTCATTAAAAATAAACGTCTTCCTATTTATTTTTATGCTTTTAATGATATTCCTCCTGAGCTGTACTTACACGAATTTGTCTGTAGGTACTTCCGAAAATGTTGTGACGGCGTTTGTTTTCTGGGAACAAACGCCGTTGTTGCAACCTTTACGACATCTTCCAGATGTTTCACAAGATCTTCCAGATCTTGTGAAACACAATATTTTGGACGTCACTTTTCAATCGTCATATTAATGGTGAAGTAAGAACCCTAAATTGCGAAGCATTTTACTAGGCGTCAGCTTCCACTGGTGTCTTGACAGATTGATCCTCGTGAGCGTGCACTCCTGCAGAAGAGTATTTCATTGAGTGATTATTGACACGTCAATAAACAATTGATTCCTTCTTGGTAATATTTATTGCGAAAGCCCGTGGCAACCGCCGAATCGTATGTCCAGCTATATCAGAGAACAATTATTACCCAGCCTGACATCCTCAAATACAAGAGTTTGCTGGGCCACGCTACTGAGCCAGCTGAGCACAGCTGGCAGCGGCGCGAGCAAGGCGACGATGGGAACGCGATTGTGCTCAAGCCATCACACCATGAACCAATATACACACCACGGGTGCGTGTCGCCATCTATTGGTTAGACTAACGCCTTGTTCAAGATGGCCGGAGCGGGACCGCAGCCGTAAATAGACAACATATCGACGACACATTCATGCCTTTATTTAACATTTTACGTGTCTAATAGTACTTTACCCTTCGTCATTGCCATCATTTTTGAGCGACTAATTCTTTTCGTGTGGCAACGAAACGCTTGAAATGACCTTCGGTACGCTGAAGCGCACTCTCCTTAAGTTCACTAACCGACTGGGGTATTTCCCAACTATTTGGTAGGGTGTTTTTCGGCACTCCCTCAATATTAGTTTTACTCTATTTGCTGTGTACCTCACCAGTTCCTTTGTAAAGTATCGGTAGCGAGGCACAATCACGAACATTTTGACGCAGCCCTCACCTCGTCGTCGTCTGCTTCGGGGAAGCACGGCCGCGCGCTACACAGGCACGCGGGGCAGAGGAACGTCCGTCGACTGCCGCTGCCGAGGCATTAAACAGCCGTTCCTTTTCTATGTTGGGATTCGCTCGTCATCACAACACAGCATCCCACATATCCAACCGCCGCTCCAGTGCTAATTAACTCTATTTCCGCAAATTATAGCCTATTTGAATACGAATCATGACTGGATGTGTCTTTGGTGTATCCCAAAGGCGCTGTATAAGCGTAGAGTGTATATGACCCTTGTGACATCATGGCGTCGCCTGACGTCACGGCGCCGCGCGCCTATCACGTATGTGTGTGGTCGCATGATCTGACATGACAGCGTCACGTAGCGTAACGTCAGGTCACCTTACGTCACGCCAGGACCCCACAGTTTACATGATGTCGGGTCATGATGTCATGTGAGGTCGCAGTGTAATGTGAGAAACGATGACCAAGAAGCTCGTTCCCTTAGCACCCGCGATCATTTCAATACCACGGTCAGACACCAAATGTTGCGATCACGGCGACGTCGCCAGCGTGACATCACTATCGAGGCTACATCCCGGGCGTATAGATACAAGAACTTTAAAAACTAGCCATAAGGATGATACACCTTTATATTCCCATCATCTATGATGATACGTTTTATATTTAAAACTTCTTAAAAGGCACTCAATGAGTCCACGCCGTAACGCCGACTATAGATTGGTAGTCACTAAATTTCCTCAATATAATTGGAGACCGAAATGTATTTCAATGCCGGTCACATATATGGAACATTCTTCTGGTTCAAACTTCACAATTTCAAGCATATCTAGTTTTTAGAACGCAGCATTACTTGTTTTTAACTTTATCCTAGAAACCTTTGCGACGACCCGTTATCCCAATAGTTGTTAATCATTTCAAGACGTGGAAAGCTCCAGATGAAGTAAATAAGTCCAAGACGTGGGAAGTTCGAGAGAAGGCAACAGGATCAACGTTGCCATCGTCATCCGTCTGTGGCCTGGCTTTAAAACCAGTGAGCGACTGCCTTCTCTTCAGTGGGCACGGAACCAGCCTAAGAATGCCTTCGTGTAACCAAGCTGTGTGCACATTTGTGCAGGTTGGTGCTGTTTCATCCTTGTACGAAAAAAGAACTAAACATTTTTCTTCTGACGCTTCCGCGCCCAAGCGTTATTTCGGATGTACTTGTCAAGTGTGTTGAGGTTTTGGGGGCACTGCTGTAACCCTCGGGCGACGTAGAGGCCAATCCCGGCCCCATGTCTTATGCCCAGGCCAAACAGTTCGCGGAGATGTTTCAGCTTTTGCAAAGCCTCAATGCGCGATCTCTGAAATCTGAGAAAGGGCAAAACGACCTAATCAAAACTGTGAACGAAATAAAACAAACTCAGCAAAATATTGAAACAAAAATTAACACAATAGGCAATCCACTTGCACTAGTTGAAACTAAGGTGTCCGCGCTTGAGGTGGCTAACCACGAGCAGCAAATGTCTCGCGACCTTACTGATGCTTTGCGGAACGACAACGCACGTTTACATAGTCTGCTGAATGAGTTATAAAATCGTTCACGGAGAGATAATTTGATCATCTATGGCAGGGGTGGCCAAACCGCGGCCCGCGAGCCGCATGCGGCTCTTTGCTGGTCCAAGTGCGGCTCGCGGATCCATCGTAAGGGGACCCCCCCCCCCCCCCCCCCCCCCCTTTTTCGCCCCTTTCCACGTTTCCCCAGGAAAACAAAAAAGAAAAGATTTCAGAATAAAGCACACTGCAGCTTGCAGTTTGGCAGCCTTGTAGTACATACGTACAGTCGTACATCCTTGTGCCCCCATACGTACAGTCAGACTCTAAACAAAAGTCAAATTTGCACGCCCCCCCCCCCCCCCCCCCCCCCCGGCTCTTGGAAGTTCCGTGGTTTTGCTTGCGGCTCTTAGGCCAGGCCAGCCACCCCTGATCTATGGTATTCCTGATGTCTCTTCTGAAACGTGGGCGGAAAGCGAAAAGAAAGCGCTCGATCTGGTCTCTAGTTCTCTGCAGCTTCAAGTCCCCCGAGTGTATTAAACGCGCACATCGCATCGGCTCTTTTAGTGATACCAAATGTCGGCCCGTCGGGATAAAACTTTCGTCATCAAAGGTCAAAGGTCATATGTACTATTCACGGCTGAAGTTAAAAGGGAGCCAAACGTATATAAGCGAAGATTTCTCACCGGCAACGCGCCTCGCAAAAAGGAAACTGGTCGATTACGGAAAAACTATAATTAGCATTTATCAATTACGGTACAACGAACTTTACGTCAGTAAAAGGTGATATATGTTCAACGCAACAATTGAACTGATACTGTATTTGAGCTTCGTAGCGGCTCCGATAAGCGCGTGGCTGAAGGCAATGTGGACCCTCTTTCTGATCAACAACAAACACAACTATCACTGTAAAAAGTCGTGAGGGGTGAGGGCTGTTCTGATAATGGCCGACACGTGTCCCTACTTTTTACTAATATAAGAAGTGTTTTACATCACAAGAATGACTTGAGTTTTGTAATTGATTCTTGTGTTGCTGATATTGTTGTCTTAACAAAAACGTGGTTATGTTCGAACGTTAAAATTCTGATTTTTTTTTTTTTTTTTTTTTGTGAAAGACGGTTTAATATGTATCGTTGGGATAGGGGCGAAAGATCAGGTGGTGGTGTACTGATAGCTGTAGCAAATCATATAGAATCATTTTTTGTGCGTTTGAGTAGTGACTTAGAAATAGTTTGGGTTTGTTTGCATTTGAACCACCATAAGATTGTTTTGGGCGTATGCTATCGTGCACTGTGTTGTAACTCTTCCTTCGTTGCGAATCTTCATGACGCCATTCACTCCTTGCTAGTGCGATTTCCATCTTCTCCAATTATCCTTCTTGGCGATTTTAACTCTCCTAATATAGTATGGACAAACATTAATACTCACAGTCAATCATTGTTGTCAGACGCGCTTGAGTTTATAGACTTGTGCAGCGACTTCAGTTTCACTCAGTTGGTCACAGTTCCCACGAGAGTCACTACAACCTCCGCTAACATATTGGATTTAATCCTCACAACGTCACCTACTTTAATCTCTTCAATCATCTACATGCTGGGTCACAGTGGCCATTCCTTAATACATTTTTTTATCGATTGGCCTATTAGAAACTCACCAAAGTATACTAAAAAAGTACGTGATTATGCTAAAGGGAATTTTGATTCAATAAACAGTTAACTTTGCATTTTTCTCGACGACTTTTTACAACAGTTTGCAGGTCGCTCTACCCATGAATATTGGACATTATTTAAAAACCAGGTGCCATATCTTACAAATGTATATATACTATTACGTAACATCTCGTGGTTTCCCGACTCTCCCCTGGTATAACGCCACATTAAAAAGGTTTTCCAACAAAAAGAAGCGTAAATTTCGAGTAGCGAAATTTACAAACCTTCCTGAAGAATGAGATGATTACCGCATTACTTACAAAATTTACAAAGCTGGTATTGAAGATGCCAAAAATACCTATTTTTCGGTAACTCTACCATCACTTCTAAAAAACAACCCGAAACAGTTTTGGAAAGTAGTTACCAACGAAGGAAAGGCCCCTATAGCCTTGTTTACTCCTTCTGGTGACCCTGTGCTTGTTAGTGAATGTGCATCTATTTTGAAGTAAACATTTGTCGCGTCATTTTCAGGCGTTTTATCAACAACTTTACCTTCATTACAACAATATGACTATTTACCAATGAACCATATTTTATTGATGTTAATGGCATTGTTTCTGCAATTTACAACCTAAAAGTATCTTGCTCATATGGGGTAGACGCTAGTAACTCTAAATTTCTGAAAAACACTAAAGGATATTCTTCTATAATACTGGCTAAAATATTTAAGCAAACTCTTGAACAAGGACGTTTACCCGACGACTGTTAGATGGGGAAAATAATACCGATACATAAAGGTGGCGATAAACACTGTCCTCTTAACTATCGTCCTATATCCGTAACAAGTATCCGGTGCGAAATTCTCGAGCATATCATTTATTTACAACTTGTAAAATTCCTGGAATAAAATAACTTCTTTTCAGCCGCTTAACACGGTTTCCATTAATTCTTTTCGTGGGAAACGCAGTTACTAACGTTTAGTCATGACCTTCACCTTATCTTTGATCATAGTTCACTTTCTGATTCTATATTCTTGGAGCTCGCAAAAGCACTCGATAAAGTATCGCATAAACTACTACTCCATAAGTTAAATACCCTTAACATTGATCCTTCATTACTTAACTGGATTCGTGTTTTCTTAACTAATCGCTCCCAATTTGTATTTGTAAACGACTGTTCCTCCCCTTTAGTACCTGTAACATCCGGTGTCCCGCAAGGTTCTGTATTGGGCCCTCTTCTTTTTCTGATATTTATCAACGACTTACCCTCCTGTGTTACATCTTCAATTAGTTTGTTCGCCGATGACTGCGTTTTGTATCGTGAAGTGACTAATGATCATGATGTGTCTTGTCTTCAATCTGATCTTAACCGCATATCTGAATGATGTAACAAGTGGAATATGAAGCTTAACACTGACAAATATGGAGTAATGAGGGTCTTCCTAATGACTGCTAATGTCTCTTTCTACTACGTGTATCATACTTTTCTACAACAAGTGTCGTCTTACAAATATTTGGACGTTAACATTTTATCCAACTTATCTTGGGAAACTCATATTCAGTATATAGCGAATAATGCTAACCGTTCGTTAGGATTCATTGAACAAAGCTTCGCATCAGTTTCCTTATCTCTCAAGCTGCTTTTTTACAAAACGCTCGTGCGCTCTAAGCTGGAATATGCCTCTTCAATTTGGAAACTTGGCACTAATATATTGATATCAGGTCTTGAAGCAATTCAGAACAGATCTGTTCGTTTCATCCTCACTAATTATCACCACACTGCCGGTGTAACATCAATGAAAATAAGTTTGAACCTACCTAACCTTGCATTACGTCGAAATCTTAACAGTTTATGTCTGTTCCACAAAATTTATTACCTTAATCCTTTCCTACGTGACAAGTTACTAACACCCCCCTTTTACATATCATCACGTCTCGATCATCCACAGAAGATGGGTATTCCTCAATGTAACACTACAACTTTTTATAATTCATTTATACCTCAGACCAATGGTCTTATGGAACCACGTTCCAGCGTCTGTGACATCCATATCCGATTCCATCGCTTTTAAAGAATGCCCTAACAGCGTCAACTTTCAGCGTTTCATTATTATGCATTTTTTTTTCATTCTTAGGATTGTTGTTTGTTTCTTTTTGATGTCTCCTTGTAACTTACTCTCCTCTGCAATGCCCTCGGGCCCTGAGGGTATTTGAAATAAAAATATAAAATGAATAAATGTGTTCGAGAAGCGGGGCTTTTCGAGTCAATTTTCGGATCTAATCAAGACTGGCGTCGGAGAAATTTATCTTTCACGAGACGCAACCATTAATCATGCATGGCCATTTTTCAGCTTTTGCAACTTTAACACCGAAATATCGCTATACATCATCTAGAATTCACCAACTTGAAAAGCCGCTTCCTCAGATCCAGGCCGCGTGAAACGAAATAGGGCTGTACTGCGAAATAGAAACTTTCCGTACTTAAACAAAACTACAACGCGGCGCGACATACAACTTTAAAGCAGGCATAATCTAAGCCGGATACGCGAGAAACGAAAGTATTGAGGAAAAAGTATGAAACAAACTGCATTCTTAAGTTATATAAACAACAAAGTCGAAATCGGCTTGTAGTTAGTTTCCTCTCAGTTATTCCCCCGTCCAGTCGCCACAGTTGAGCGCTTTATTTTATGCGCATCTTTTCATCTAGTTATTGTTAACCTCTAGCACCATAGTTAAACGGGAACATCTCATCGCAGTTACACTGTCAAGAAAAAAAGATGAAAAAGGGTGTATCGCTACACCCTTTGTCCCATATAATACACCCCCAAACTTCAATTCGACGTACAGCGGCCTACAGTCGAACAGACGGCACGGAAGTTTACGAGGGGCTTGATAGCTGTGAGGTACAACTTACTAAAATAGCTAATGTACGTTTTACTGACTACAAAAAATAATCGGGGTTTTCTTGGCCCTACTGTAGAAACTTGGTGTTTTCTTTATGTGGTCTTTGATACGTACTTTAGCTACTTAAAATGTTATACCACACCGCCTGTTCGACAATAAGGCTCAGTACGTCGAAGTCAAATTTTGGGGTGTATTATATGGGAAAAAGGGTGTAACGATACACCCTTTTGCACCCTTTTTTTTTTAGACTGTACACTTAATCGCCGTCACCACCGTACTCTTGAACAACTTTCTGTGGCTATGCAGTGAAAGCTATGGGCGCACGTGCGCTTTCGCATCTTGACAGCCAATCAAAAGCTTTGCACACAAACTGTTTCTTTTGAAATAGCTTTGCGAGAGTATAGTGTAGTAACTGTGGTGAAGCGTAATTGCAGTTAAATGTGACTTATCTGCTTTTAAGGATGCTCGTGTAACCAGAGTATTAGCGGCGAGATGTTTTGGTGGCGCCCTCGTGTGGTTACCTTTCGTGACGTCATTATCTTGCGAACAACAAGTTCGATGGTGTTTGTAATGAGCATGGTGGAAGCTTGAAAACATTTCGCTCTTAAAGCAACACTGTCAACACCGTCAAAATTAAAGTTCGTACATCACTCTTATTTGCGTCGATGAGAAATCCTTTGCTGACGTCATAGTCAGCATTCGGCCAATCGTCGAAGGCCGACCACAGCGACGCTTTCGATCGCGCACGTCGCCAATACTGCATTTTCATTCGTATAGGGAGTATTCACTGGGCTGCCATAGCTGTGTGCGCGAACGCTGAGCGCGTGCTAATGCAGAGCTTCCACAGGTATTTTGAAGCGTGCATTCCGCACCATCAAGAGTGACGGTCTTAGCAGCCTGTGAAAGTGAGCTCGTTCTGAGCATGCGCTCTAAACAGCACCCACAAATATGGCGTCCAGTGAATACTTTCTATAGGGAAAGTATTATAATTCAGTTAATATTCAAAGCGTTCAGTTACTGAGGGTTAATTTTTAACGCCGTCTCAAATATTTATATCGCTCTTATACAACACGCACTGCTCTAAAAGTGAGACGTACTGAGTCATGTTGATTTACTCTTAGGAAAAGGAAAGAAGGGTTTTGTAGACATGGTAAGTGTTACGAACCCGGAGAGGCTCGAGCTCCGTGCGAAGGTCACGCTAGTTCTCAAAATAAGATAAAAGCCCCGTTTGTATCAAGTCTCGAGGTGCCAGGAATTAACACCCAAAGCAGCGAAGGGTGAGCGAACTTACGATGACACAACTATATAACTATTTGGGACTGTTTCTGACGATTTTTTTTTTACCTTGCCCTCTGTATGTGTTCCTTTTAAAGCGTACAGTGCTATTTTGGTTTTATTGCGCACTGGCTTACCTCTATCTTCTGTCTCTAAGCTTCCGCAGTTCTGATCTGTGCGCATCGTGAGGCTGATTGAAATATATGCCTTCGAAAAAAAAAAAAAAAACAATGCTGCCTTACGAGTTAAAACTACTTGCGTTCTGCTACAACGTGTTTCACGGACGCCCGTTGCCATAACAATCAATAGTACGATCTCGTTTTAAGCA
Source organism: Ixodes scapularis (assembly GCF_016920785.2). Classification (NCBI taxonomy): domain Eukaryota; kingdom Metazoa; phylum Arthropoda; class Arachnida; order Ixodida; family Ixodidae; genus Ixodes; species Ixodes scapularis. The sequence goes on along the minus strand of NW_024609839.1, from coordinate 69,841,386 downwards.
GTCATAGTAGGTCGTATAACGGTTGGTCGTACTCCAACCCTATTGGGGAATTGTAGTAGACCGTTCCCGCAGCTCGCTAAGCACCCGGATAGCGCTCCGTAATCCGCCACAACACCTTGAACTCTGCAGAGAAGGCTGGCGGCGCGCATGCGCAGCTGCGGCGTTTTCTTCACGGATACCGTAGCGGAGGACAAAAACGGTCTACTACAATTCCCTAATGTCTGAACCCCCTTTTGCGGTCTCCCCTTACCATGAGGCGACGTTCCAGTAGGTTCGTTTTCGATTCACAAAAAGCCGGACAAATAAGGCACTCAGGATGGTCGAGAATTCCCCCTGTAACTAGTTCTCAATAGCTTATACTAAATTTACAAGATAAGCTCAAGCAGTTGGCAGATTGACTAAGGCACGGAACCCTTCTATCTTCGCCAGAGTCTTTTCTTTAAAATATTACGTGTCACATCGGGCCAATCATGCACTGAAAGTGCGCGAATACAAATGCAAAACAAACCTCTTGACATTATTAATTTATTCAAGAACTAGTGGCGAATAGAAAAAACTGTTTTTAGTGGTTGTAGAAACAATGAACTGCGTAACTTTTTTTTTACGCATTGTGATATGTTCTTTTTTTTTTTTGGGGGGGGGGGGGGGGCATTTTTAATGCGAAAGCAATAAATGGTCCCATAGAGCGGAGTCGACATCGTCTGTAACCGCGAAAAACGTGCCAGAAGCCGGCGGTGTCTGAAACCGTGCAATGCATGCGCAGAAAACATGCAAGAAATTCACAGGAGCCGACGGCCTCTGTAGAGGGACATTGACAGGGTATTTACGTTCGCCAAGGTTTTTAGCTGTACAAAGTATATGAGAACCCAACTACCAAGAACAGAATTGGCGGCTCGAAATTCGGTTTCTTTCCGCCCGAAAACCGCCGATCGAGAACTAGCCGGTTTGAGTCGCGCTCACTCTCTTCTCCGCTGTCACGGGTCGTTTTCTAAGGTTTAGACGCAACCACCAAATTTGATCAAAGTCGTGGGTTACTGAAGGCACACACTCAATATAAAAATTTGAAGAAAAACAAATTTAAACCCATTTCCTGTGGCTTATAAAAAGTTGGAAATACGTTAATTGAAAAGAAAGTTGTGCAGAGAACCGAAAGCGTTCTGTGCGTTCACTGCGTAATTCTCAACATGCATGGCGTTGTTTCGCGTATCACGGGACTCGTGGAGACGGCGATGGCAACGGACGACGGGCGTGGGAGCTCTGCTTCAGAACTGTCATTCGCGGTACCTGCGAATTCTGTCTTCCTTCGAAAGACAAATTTTTACCGTTCAAACGAATTAGTATTTATCCCGTACGACATTCCTGACCACCAAGCAGATTTTCACGAAGACTTCACTGACCCGTCGCCTCCTTCGCTGGCGCAAACGTCAAGCACGAAGTGCGTACTTCGAGTTGATTATGCACGCGTACGATTTTTTTACTAGGTACTAATCTGGCCAATGCGGAGTGCTGCCCGACATCGAGCCGGGAATGATTTTGCTGGAGGGAAATTGGTAGCAAGCTTTCGAACTTACAGTAGACCGGCTGCATTACAGTGAAGATTTCCCCCAGTAGCTCAGTGAAAACATGTCCGCTTCACACACAGCAGACACAGGTTTAATCCCAAGTGGGGCGTACCGTTTCTTTTATGTCAAACATTTTGCGATATTTACATTTGTTTTTCTACAAATATCACTGAAAAAAAAAATGTTGTAGACGAAACGTTGCTGAACTAAATGGTATGGGATTTCCTTTTTGACAACTGCGAACTCAATGTAGTCACTTCCCACAAAATGTAAGTAGCATACGAATCGGGTAGCGTCCGCTATCCGAGGTGCCAGTAAATGTCCCACGGGATTTGTAGCCAGCCATTGGTTCCAATCCCGTAGATCTTTCGGAAACTTGTGCAGACTCTGCCGCACAATGCTTCTTTCGGATGCAAGACATGTGCGGCAGCTCCTCACGCAACATCTTGGGGGTATTCTTTTCGGAGCCGATCACGGGAAGTCACCACGGACACTCACTCACTACTCATTTCCAACTCTTCAATGTACAAAACAACTCATCTTGAAGTGCAGAACAAGGAACGGAACAAACATAAATAAAAAGAAATCGCACGACAAACGGTTCCCGCGACACTTGTCGTGTGCTGCGCGCGGCAAAAAAACAAACAAAAAAAAACGCACGGTCGTGTGTAGGCTATGGGACTTCCGCAACTCACTCCCTTCTATACTTCTCCGACCTCCGGGCGCAGGCTTCGGTGTTGGTTTCGAGTAGTTGTGTTTTTTGGCTTTATTAAAAATATACGTGACTCTGTAGCAAAATATTAATTGAGTAGTGTTCCGACACCATATTAAAAAAAAAAATTTAAGAACAATTTTGTGGGGTGGTGATGTCCCTTTAACCGCTGTAGTAACCGCGCAAAACGTGAAAGGAGTTTTCATCGAAACGGCTCCTAGATGACCATTGGCTGGGACGCGTCATAGTTCCGATGAACGCCACCTCACAGAGAAGCCCTTTTCGTGGCGCTCCGGCCGGTACGCCAGAAGGGAGCGCGCACGTCCGTCGCTGTCGTGTCAGTCGTCGCCCGGAGGAGTGTAGAAGTGCTGCGGTTACTTCTGCTCCCCTCGGCGCCGAGGAACATGGCGGCGTCTGAGGCATCTATATCGTCGGCGGCCGCAACCTCGCCAGTAGCGAAACGTGGCCGTTTACGCCAGTATACCGCAGACGAACTAAGGGAGCGAGCTTAAAAAAATATTAACATAAGAAGACAAACAAATAAAAAGAAGAAGAAGAAGAATCTATCATGTAGGACATCTTCACTGTCATGTGCCATCCGAAGAATTTTTAGCAGAAAGTATACCATTACAAAGACAAATTTAAAAAAAATAGTTGAGAAATATATAACTATACATCATTCCGCCTCAGGTCTGAGCAAAGCCAAAACTACAGCGCGAGCATTATGGCTCGCGCTGTAGTTTGGTCCTACGTGCTGGATTCTTCTTCTTTTTATTGCTTTGTCGTCTTATATTGATGTGTTCTAAGAAGATGAAAAAGAGAGTAAGTCGTGAGTCAGCGCTGTGTCTGTGTCCCTTCTACTTGTCCTTGTGTTTGTTTGCGCTGTTTTATTTATCTGTTTACAATGCACCACCGACTAGGCCACCTCCAGACATTACTGCACCTGGGGGGCACTGCGTGTATCAAGCGGTGATGACGTCTAGGAGACGAAACGCGCAGGCCTTGTGTTCTAGGTGGTACTGCCCCAGAACGCTGCCATTGTGCGCGAAAGTGACTACTCGTCACGTGATCTAACTAAATTCGTGACGTCACAGGAAACGCGGCAACGCGCAAGCAGTGGCTGGCCACAGCTAGGCCGGAGCATTGGCCGTATCATATCGGATGCGTTGTTCGTTGTCGTTGGTCTCAGAAAGTTGATTTCAGATGTTGGAGCTTTCATATGAAGTCGGTCGAAAGCGACTTCAGAGTTCAGCGTGGTCGCTCACGTAGGTACAACGTGGAAATACGGAGGAAGGGTGGGATTTTCAAATGCAATCCGCGGGGATATTGCCACAAACGAGAAACGATCGGCCCTCTGTTGCCCGGGCCTCAAATTGATTGGGATAGGCACGGGATAAATTATAACGCTCTTGTTGATCATCGGAATCATTGAGGTCTGCACTGAAGCATGTGCGATGTATTTAGATAAACACTTCAGCTGCGGGAATCGCGTGAGCCATACTCGGAATTATGCAGTCGTGGCGCCGCTTCGTTCAAGTGGCCGAAGGCTCACCAGGTTCACTTTGGTCGTGCAGCGTAACGAAGAGCTGCCTTGAAACTGGTACTTCCTGTGCTGTGCTAGATGATGCCGTGCTGCTTTATAAATTATTCTGGCGAAGAAATGCACTTCCACGGAGCACAGGTGTTGCAGTTGGTATAGAATCCGGTGGTCTGTCGCGCATTTTTTCGTCAGAAGCGTTTCATCAACACACGTTACGCGAATTGCAGGCAGTAGGGACATTTCATCGCGCGTGTTAGCCTACCCGGCTATACCGTTCACGCCGCTTCCTGGTGAGAGTGTGCGATGGCTCATTGACAGAAAAGGGGTCAAGCATTTGTTTCAGTTCAGCTCGTCCACGGTAGTATTCAAAACACAGAAGAGAAGTTATCCGGAGAAAGTGCCAATAAAGCAATGCAGCTTTTTACTGGTCAGGATAAATTCTCTTCAGTAAATTGTGTTATAATTCCACAGATAATTGGCCCAGTTTTTTCTTTTATCAATCTTTGCTATTCGGGAAGGTTCCATGCCATGCTCGGCTGTAATCATGTATTTTGGTGGAGATGGTGGGGTACGTTAATTTATGCCTTTTACTCCTGCACCCCTTTGGAGTCGTGAACCAAATAAAATACCAAGCCCGGCAGGAAAACCGCAAGACGGACGAGTCCCAGGGAAGCAAACTCCACAGACAGGCCACGAACAACCTGAAATTCGAGCCAGTCGTCGGTACCAGGGAGAACCAATGAAATTCGGTCTCCTGCCTGAAAAGCCGAAGCGAACTAAGTAAACGATGACAAACCCGTAGCAGCGGAGCGCGTCCGCTCCCATGGTTGTTTACATGCCCGTCGCACCTCACACTCCGATGTCCTTTCATGTCGAGTTGTAAGGAGACGTCGAGGACTGCATTGATCAATATTATCGTGTCTCCCGCCACAAGATGTGGACAGACGACCAGCACCTGGAGAACCTAGACTTGTCCTGGAAGAAACAGTCAGGCACTGGTTTGAGAGCAAGGGGTTTTTGTGGTCGTCTTGAGAAGTTTGAAAGATCGAGCTGAAACGCAGCTTCGTCAGCCAACATTGCCAAGAGAGCCAAAAACCTCAGTTGGTCCAGGGCACAGGGCCCCAACGAGAGCGTCGCCGCTTTCGTGAAAAATGATTTGCGTCTGATCGAGTGCCTGTGCCGACCCTCCTGCTACAGGAGACGAAAAGGTAAGAATCCTCATACAGGGGCGTGAGGGAAAACATCTTCGGCCGCCTTGTCTGCAACTCTCCGACAACAGTCGAAGGGTTCATCACCGAGTCTTCCAATATTGATCGTGAACTACCCACTGCTCGAGTCGACACTTACAAATATTCTTTCCTTCCACGAGCAGCATCCTAGGCATAGTAATGATTGTGCTAATGCTTCCTCATTTCCATACTAACTCTTATCATTTATATAACTTGCTGGTTGTCAATAAAAACTACATTCGCGTTTTACATGCATCATCGTTTTTAATTTTAATATTCTCCAAGTGTTATCGTCAAATGTTTGTTTGATTAGTATTTCTGTTTAATACCCTGGTAAGGTGTGACCTCTGCCTTATTGAAGTTATTTTGTTAAGATACTTTTGCATGCCGCTCCCATTATATACCTTGTAAAAATAATAATATTGCTAAATAAAAAAAAATAATCTAAAAATACTCTTAGTGTTGCTGCGCCGATCGTGTTACTATATATTTATAACAAGTTTGTCATGCATGGCGCAGGGGTACGCGGAAATGGGACTGTGATCGGCAAGGGTACATTGGTACAACTAGTTTTCTTTAGTTTTCTTTTTTTTTAAGATGACAGTTTCTGACGTTGACATATGACCAGATATAATATTTCTTGCTGGGACGCTGTCGGGTCATATCCGTTCGTGTTCCCCGCCCAAATCAGCCTCCAATCCACAAAGGGAAAGCCCGGCACGCGACGACCCTCTTCCCCACAACCTGCTCCGAGCAAGGATGACGGTAAAAAAAAAAGTCAATATTTGCAATTGAAAAAAGAACGTAGCCAGTAAGCCAACATCCAAGGAAAAAAAATATACAACAAAAATAAGTAAAGGATACACATATCCGTCTCATTTGAAATTCAGATGTAACCCCGGTCCCAAGATTGCCCCAACGGCGCCGAAAAGGGTAGGAGGGAGTGATTCTTTTCGTCGCTTCCCGAATGTATCTTTGCTCTTTATTCTTTTTTTCTATCCATTTTGCTTACTTTTGTATTATGACCAGATTCGGCATAATTCTGGGACCTCTTCCAAGATGGAGTAAGTTGTATCACCCCCCCCCCCCCCCCCCTAACTCTTTCCTTCCCATTCTAGAAAGCTATGGAAAGAAGTCAGCCGATTGCAATAAGCCAGTGAACGAGCTAGCGCGCGAAACATTCTCTTATTTCTGCTCATTCCTTTCCTCTTTTTTATCTTTTTTTCCTGATGGGTGTCGTATATATGAATGCGTAATTTGCCGACACTGTTCGTGTCCCGTGTAACGCCCGGGGTGATCGCAAGATGGGAGTGACCCCAGCTGTTATGGGTAGAATAAAGGCACGTTCACACATACACCTCAGCGCCATCCCAGCGCTATAGACAGGACGCTATTTTAGGGCTGTATACTACCGTGCATGTGACACCGCTTTGTCGTCTTTGCACACAAAATGCAGCACTAATACTCTTGTTACAAAGATAGTTTCGACTGTTGTGCCGGCGCCAGTTAGGGGCGTCAACTGTGATAGGTGCTACATGGCTACTTCGATCTGAATTAAAACCAACACGGAACCAAATATGGTTTCACGTGATCTCTGTAAATTATTTATGAACTAACTATTTAATGTTGAAGAGCTTTGAAACGGGATTGTGTGATATGATTATCTTTATTTTTAAGCAAGAAAAGGAAAATTAAAATGCTTTAGACGATCACCAAGCAGCACAAAGTGCGCTTTAAAGAAAAAAAAAAGGGGGGGGGGGGGGGCGATCTGGGTCCTCCTTGGACAGCCCAAGTAAGTCCCACGTTGGTTTCGCAATTCGGGAGCAGGAAAGGGGGGGAGGGGTGGGGGGAGGGGGAGGCATTTTGGTAGCCCCGACCGGGTACCCACCCCTTGGAGAAAAACAGCGTAATAAAAGTATACTTTGTATAGTTCTAGTGAGCTATTAACCAGGTAGTGTAACGGAATTTCTTAAAAGTACATTAATATTATGCAGCCCCCGAAAGTCACTTTTAGATCGAAGTATACTGCCTGAGTAGACTTATAGTGTGCACAAGATTTGTGCATAGAAAGTACATTTTAATCACATGATGCACTTTAAGAATCCAGGAAGCATACTTGCTCGGGCCAGGATTGGCGCGTGGTTGTGCTAGCCTGGCCGGGGCTGCCCAGCCAATTTTGGTGTATTATAGCTTTTATTCTTATAGTTCGGCCCAGCCTTTCATGGATTTGATGGGGACAAGCTTCCTTGATATTCCGTTGTCCTTCCTTGTTAAGGGTCTGCCAGATATACATATCCTTTGCCAAGCTTCGAGGTTCCTTGACCTTGATTTTTTTTTTTTTTTTTTTTTTTGTCGTTGGTCAGCGCTGCCCAAAGAAGACGTTTCATTTGCCAAGCTTTGAAGTTCCTTGGCAATATAAAGTTTATATTCCCAAGGAACTTCATATTGTCGTTTTGTCCAATAACGTCCACGCTCCGAAGTTTCTATTATAAACTTTGGAGCGTGGTGGGTATTGGACAAAACGACAGAAAGAGCAACACACTTAAGAAATTGAGACAATGGACACGTCTTCTTGCTTGTTTCTGGCTTGGTCAGTGACGTTCAAGGTAGATATGTCATTTCCAATATTTTGGGTTCCGAGCAGTTCGCGGATATTCTGTGGTCCTAGCAATTACAAGATAGAGCCGGTGTTCGGGCATGTTGCCAGAGCCAAGATTCAGTGAGCCTAGGGAAGCTTGCCTTTCCTAAACACCGAGACACTGCCGATTGCCGATGTTATGCAGAAGAGGTGTCAGGAGAAGTTCGGGCTCTTTGTCCGTTCTTCTTTTATTCTGTCTGAAACAAACTCCGTTACAATGTTTACATATCTACAGCCGAGCGGGCGACCTCCAAAGCCCTCAACACGTCCATGCGTGACTTCAAAAGACGCGTAAAGCACGCACCACAGGCATGAACTTTCGTTTGTGAATATTTTTTTTAAAATACACCATTTTCTAGAGAGTGCAATATCCCAGGATTCCCTGTCTCCTCCTTTTTCAGGCCCAGCGCTTTCCTTCTTTATTTACTTGTTTTTTCGAAGGTGGGCGTAGCGCGCAATTGGATGGCAAAGAGACGTTTCTATTACAAGAAAGGTAATTTTATTACGTGCTATCATTAAAAGGTTTCACCTTAGCGGTTTGTACCTAGTTTAGCTAAATAAATTAATGGGCAAAAAGTAAAAAGAAAAAAATGAAAGACGTTTACAACACCCTGTAACGCCGAATTAGAGCGCAGCTTTTGAAGAGGAGGAAGAGGGAAGGGTACTGAGGGGAGTTTATGCCCCTTCTTCCTCCTCCTCACCTCCTCCTCCTCCCCTCATCCTTCAAGCTCCTCCCCCTCCCCCTCCTCATCTCTCCACCTTCTTTCTCCCTTCTCCACGCTTGCCCTCCCCTCTTCCCCCTCGTTTCCCTCCCTTCTCTCTCCTCCTCCTAACCCTTTTTCTCCCTCTCCTCCTCCATTCCCACTCGTCCTCCTCTCTCTCCTCCTCCTCCCCGCTTGGGGTAGTATGCGAAATGTCCCATAATGCACCGCGCGGGACCCTCGAGACGTCGCGTCACGAGAGTCCCGCGCGGTGCATTATTATGATGATGATATTCTTTATTGTATAAGGGATGGCGCTATGGCCACAGTGGGGAGGAGGGCTAAGGAAGCACAAGTTCACATTTTGCGGTCGACGCCAGTCGAGCACGTAAACTTCCATAACGAGAGTACTGTCTCTTTAGTATCAGCGTCGTTTTTATCGGGGGACCCAGTCCTGCATTTTTTGGATGCTTGGGTTTTCGTACTCGCTTCTTTTTTCCTGTAAGCCGGTGCAGTCCCACAAGAGGTACTGAATAATCGGAAGAACGCCGGCAGAGCACGTAGTGCAAGTTACCGGCGCTTTTGTTCCCGACGCTTCATCGTTCTCCGGCGTCTGATCTGATGGGCGGCCCCTCCGTGGCTTGTAGTCTCCCATTGGACATTTATATTATTCCCCTCCCTCCTCCCCGCGCGGTGCATTATGGAAAGTTTTCCATAATGCACCTGGCGGTTACGCCGGCGGCGACCAAGCTGGAAACGGGCGCCTAAAAGCTGCGCTCTAAAACGGCTAGGTGTCGCAAGTCACCGCTCGCTTAAAAAAGGTTGGCAAGGGAAGAAAAAAAAAAAAAGATGAGTAGGGAAGTCTTTAGGTGGGCCTAGAGAGCCTACAGGGGGAGGGGTTCCAGGGGGAGGGGGAGTTGCCGCCGCTTCCCGTGCAACCTCCTCAGGATTTACGGCGCTCCGTGCTGGTCGCCATATTGAAACTTCATACCAATGTTGCTGCGTCCGCAGGTCATCTTTAAGCTAGAGCTGACGAATAAAATCTGTCCACGGCCCCACGCCGATGTACGCTGGAAGCTAGAGCCGGTTTACTGTCGTTGTTTTGTTTGGCCGGAGAAAATTTGGCAGCAACGCACGTTCAACATGGTGCCGATATTGTTTTGGTTTGACGGCTCCACGGTTTGCGAGCACATGTTGCGAAGACGTGACCGGAGAAGTGCCCCTGTGATGTTCCCGGAAGACAGAAATTATCATATGTAATCGTTATGTGTGCTTTGAAAGCGAAGGAAGTCACAGGATCCACGAGTGCGCAACAACAAGCCAAGGCTCACGACAGCGCTGCGTTGACTTCGGGGATCTCGTTCTGTTTTGTGCAGGACGGCGATGCGACAAAGAGCTGAAACGCTCGTGGTGTGTGATGCGGTGCTCGGAGGTAGAAAGCCACACTAACACGGAGCGCGGATTGGTTGTTGTAGGGTTGAGGTTCAACGGGTTCAGTCCCACTGTCGTCAGCTAATCCGGTCCAGCTGGCCCAGGAAGACGCAGCGAGCGTCTTTAAAAGTAAATCTTCCTTCGTTCCGTTTCAAAATGTGGAAGATTCCCGACGCATACCGTGAGTAAAAAGCTGCGGGCCCTTTTCAACAAAATTGCGTTTAGTTTTAATTGAACAATGGACTCCGGATTGTGGTCCTAAACCTGCCGTTTTTATGCTTCGTGTTGGGCTGCGTTTGCACAGCGACGTAGCGACGCGCGGCGCTCGAGTAGATGATTCGGTCCTGCAAACGACCGGTTACACAGAATTTCAGAGAAACTTAAATTACCACCGATAGTTTCCTGTAAATCTCGTGTGAGTTTGTTGCGCTGATCATGCGGTGTGAATAAATTTCGGAAAGATTCTCTACCTGCCCACAGATGTATGAACTGAGACCATTTTTTACATCGTGAACATGGTTCGTCTTTTTTTTTCTTTTTTTGCTTTGGAAGAGTTGTTGGTACATTTATTATGGTACAGTCATTTGAGTGTTAAAAAATTGAGAAGAGCAAGCAAGCTTTTTAGCTTTGTCTCTTTTCGCTCTGGCACTGCCTCTAGTTTAAAGTTGCAGTTTCAGTAAACACACCTACTAGCAGTTACAAACTGCTCTAAAACAGGTAAAATACTGTGAGGTTGGGACGATGCGGACTCCGTGTTTCGCGCTTTTCGCAAAGCGACTGGGTATGTGCTTTTGTGAGGTATGCGTAATATACAAACGATTTTGTTAGACCCGTCGTTTGCGTCTTTCCAGCAAAACGAATAAGATGATCTACAAAGGCGCAATTACAAGCCAAGATTTAGGATAACAGTGCGTTTGCTTTGGTGGTCCGTGTAGTTGTATTTTACGCTGCTCTCTGCAACGCCCTGTCATGACGGAGAACTGGAACGTTCACGGTTTGTGCTGGGCTGCCGGTTGACAGAAACCCGCATCGCCCGCATCGGCACCGAGTGCACTTGGGCTGTTGATGCTCAAGCCTTTTATCCGCGGCTTGTCGCCAGCTGATCCGGCTGCTCGACGCTGAGGAAGCAGCGAGAGTGACCTCTGAAGTAAATGTAAATCCTCGTTCATCCAGTTATCCGGTGGCAAAATGTGGAAGATGTTTAACGTGTACTCAGGGTGGGAACTACTAGCGTTTTGCTTTGCTTTTGTAACCGAAACCAGATCAGCGAGATAACTGCCTTGCGTACTACGATATGACAGAAGCAATAAGTTGTCAAAAGCCCGTTTTTAGGGTTTTGAACCAAGTAAACAAGACAAATATAATTAAATTTCGTTGTATGCTGGAGGACTTATGTAACGTAACAATACAATCTCTTTCCAAAACGAAAAAAAAAAAAAAAAAATTAACACCCAGTCCGCCGTAGATGGCAGCAACTTTGTTGCAAAACCCATGCTGGCAACGTAGGTAGTTTTAGTGTGGCAGCCACCTTTTTGCGCCACGTTCCCCTTCCCTCTTCCCTCTCCCTCTCCCCCCCCCCCCCCCCCCCCCCCCCCATCCCCCCTGAGGGAAGCCGGCCTTGAGCGACTTTAAGCTGTTGAGGCTTGAGGTCTTGAGAGATACGTCGATGGCAATTTCGATTTTCCTTGCATTGGTTCAGGTCAACCACCTTTTTGCACCGCTGTTTCTTCTTTCTGACATTCGCAATTATACGCGAACTTCAGTCGTCCATCTTGCTCCATCGCGAAAGAGCGACAACTACCATAACCGCGTTAGGGCAATTTCGTTACGGGGTCGTGTTTTGATCATAACTAAACTAAAGAGATGCACAGAAGAACAAAGAGGAAAACTGTTTTCAGTGTTTCCCTTTGCATTTATTTCCTTTTTTTGTAACCTGCTGACCATGTCTGTTCTGCGAGCGCGAAGTCGGTCTTTAAATACGCACATTCTGTCAGCTCCGGGAGCATTACCGCGAACCAGTAAAATAAAAACAGAATTTTTGTCATATTTGTTTTTTATGTGTTCTATGTGAGACGGATTTTGGATATTTTCAGTTTTTATGCGAGACGGATTTTGTATCGTGGAATACTTTATTTTTTCATCAATAAAGATGGCCACACCACTCGTCAACTGCTACTATTATTGGTAAACTCATGTACAAATGTCAGAGCCAAGGATAGCGGAGTGAGGCCACGTTTCTGTGACCACTACAACATCTGCTTGGTGCTCAATCAGAACGTGTTTGAAATCAGCGCTCTTGTTAACAATGCTCAATAACAATCACAACATTCAATTGTCGAAACTTATCAATGCGGTCCTGTCATTCCTGCTCAGCGAAGCGAGCCTCGCCTACACTCATTGACGCCTGCTCGCTCACTCTACAACGCTGGCCTGGAGATTCTTCCCAGGCGGAGATCACACGGTCTCTCTTTAACTTATCAAAAACCAATGCAACTTTTCTGCCGTTCTTCCTCTCTTTTAGCATTGCTGTATAAGTATTCATTAATAAAAACATGTATACTTTTCACGTTTCTAGCATCGCGTAATATTACCTTCTTTTTTGGTTAAAATTTCAACGGTTCAGGATGACAGGTATTGGCCTCTCCTCGGTAAACATTCTCATTCTGTGTACGCGTTCAACGCTCGTAACTGAAATACCAAGTTTATCCAGGAATATGCCTTGAACCACTTCACGTCTCAGTTTTTGATCAGTTTCATTAGGCACCTCTCCTAGTTCCCAAATTTCTAGATTTTCCGACTACGATTTTCAAGGTCGTCAATCTTTTTTTAACATGCCGTCCATAGTTGAACGCAGAAGAGATATTTCTTTTTCAGATTTCTGAAGCCTCGTTTTGAGATCTGACATTCCCGAAACAGTCTTTTCTATGATGGCCAGCTTCTCCTTCATCTCAGGTAGATCCTTTCTGATTTCATTCTGGTCGTCAAGAATGGCCTGGAGCTTAGCTGCGGTGTCACGGCACGGATTTGTCTTTATGCCGCGAGAACACAGAAATAACAGTGCCATGGTGTCGTAACACACAGAAACCACTAAGCACACGATATATGGGCTCGACAGCACTTGCACACAGGTACAGTTGTCACGAATAACACTGTAAAACTGACTCTCATCAAGCTGAGTCAAGAACCAAAGTTGATTGGTCATTCTGTTTGCGCCGAAGCCGCCATGACCACTGGAGGTACTGCTGGCTTTAGTCACGAAGAATCCGCCCCTTGTCTTGTCAACAGTTTGCCTGCCGATAGTTGGCCACTCAGCAGAAAAAAGGAGCGGCCCACCTGTCGCACCAGTCTTGCCGGTTGAAACAAAGTCCCGTGGAACAAAACAGCAACAGCACCTTAGTGAATACAAGTGGATTCGTCATTCCGTTCGCGCCGAGGGTATGGTAACTTATGTTGAATTATGCTTGCAGATTTGGAGCACTCCAGAAGCACCCTTTCCGGAGTGCTCATCTTCCGCTCATCTTCCGCTCATAGGCTCGTGGCAGCGCCCGCCCCGTGGAGCGCCTCCAACCTGCCGAACATGATCCGTGGGATTTCACGGACCTCGGCGGAAGTTAAGAGAAGCGCGCTACGCTATTTCCTTTAACTCGGCGGTGCGCATGCTCAAATTATGTCGCCGGACCGGCTGGGCCGTCGCGTTGGATCTGTTCGAATGCGTCTGTGGTTTACGCGGAATTGGGACGGCTTGAAAGCTCCTCCCTTGCGTAGATCAATGGTTCAGAGCCGGTACTGGAGCGTGGCAAATCGTGAGCGCAAGCATCTATAATCGTTCGAAGAAGTACGAACAAAAGTACGGCAGAAAATTCGAAGTAAGCAGACGTAAAGTTAGGCCTGTTCATTTCGCAGCAACAGATTTTTTTACCTTTTTCCTCCGCATGCCACCGGCGATTTCTCGTGCAACAAAGCAAGACCAGACTAGGTAAAAACCATGAAAGTGATGCCATGTTATCCCTTTGTGTTGGTTAGAGTCTGACCAGGAATTTGAGATCCACCGATGGCGATCGCTATTCGTATCCCCCCGCTTCGAGGCGGCCGAAAGGTATTGCCGATGGCGAAGGCGGGCGTCTTCCACGTTATTTGTGACATGGGATCCGTGGCACGGATATTGCGCCCGCCCTGTGTCGGGTATTATTTCCACAGCTAAACAGTGAGAGTAATGACTGGTCGTCGGAAAGCTCAGTCGGCTGAGGTGTTGGTGGGCTTGTCTAGTCCGGGGAGCAGACATTTTGATCATCTGACCGTCTCGGGCAAGTCGCTCCAAAAATGCTAGTCCATCTCCCGCTCGTCGATTTTGAGTGGGTCCCGGGGGAGCGAATTTTTGCCTCCCTCGATGATTTGGTAAAAAAGCCCCGTATCTACCAGAAGAATTCACCATAATAAATTGTCATGGGACATGACTGATGAAGAACAGAGCTGTAAAGTTATGGTTCAAATACACGTGTACGTTGTAGGTTACTAACCTCCCTAACATTTTTTCGATTTAAGCAAAGCATTTGATTTGGCTAAACAATTGACAATTTAGTCATCTAAACGGGGAGTTTTTATTCTAACGTTGGTTTCAGAGAGCTGCGTTATGTAAAAAAAAACCCGCAAATTTCTTAATTTTCTTACTTAAAAATAGAAGCCCAGTCACTGCGAAGTAAAAAAATTGGGTTGTGTGTGTGTTTATACAGCCTAGAACTTGGTCTGCCTCACAGGGGCGACGAGTCTCCCAGCTGTAGATGAGAAATTTAGCCAGTGCGGTACAGCCGCTAGCCTGGGGTCTTCAACGTGCACCACGCAGTAGTGATACACGACCGCACGCCGGTACGATGCTCATCCAGATCGAAACGGGCAGGGGTGGGGCTCGAACCCGGGATCCCTGGGTTCTGCAGCGCGAGCTGTCGCTCCACGTGCTCCGAGCTGGTGTGCGCTAGACCACTCGGCCACCAATCCCCCTGCACTGCGAAGTACTGCCTATTGCTACTGCGAAAGTACTGCCTATTGCCAAAAGACTGCAGAAAATATATTATATTTAACGCGGTTCAGACCGGTTTGAAACGTTTTAAATCGGCTTGAACAGTTTTTTTTTTTTTTTCAGAATTGAACCGGAATTGAATTGAGAGTCGTGAACCCAGATCTGAAACGGAAACGAACCAATAAAAATTTCGCTTAGACGCTCTGGTCGGGACATTTGTACACTATTCACGACGATGTATTGAGCGGCTCTTTTTTGTAGGCGCTCTCGGTCAATGACCATGTTAAAAATATACCTGTTTCCACTCCTTTTATTGCCCCGTTCAGATCGCCCAACTATATGTTCACAACAGGGAACGGACGAAGGCACTTTCATATGCTAATGACAATACAATATTTCACGCTGCTATTTTGGGTGCGACACCCATAAAATATATATTTTCCTAGGTTCACATGTCTTCTCCATAATTAGTTGACGGAGATAAAGTGCATTACGTGTTTCGCCATCACATTCAAAGCGGTATCGATTTGTCTGCGTGCAAGCCGCGCTTTGGATAAGTTGTAGTTTCTACATTCCAACTGCACATAAAAAAAAGCAATTTCCTGTTCGGAGTTTTTGAATGCGTTCATGAAAAGATGCGCCATTCCCTGCGGAGTCTTTAAACTCGTTTTATAACCGTTCCCAAATAAAATATTCAAATGTCGTGAAAGAAGTCGTCGTTTCTGAAAGCGCTCCGGAGCATTCCATTGTACTCTATCATGCAAAGCCTATTTGAGAGTCAGGAAAATGGCTCCAAACTTAGGAAAGAACTAAGTTAAAGTTCCCTTCCCCACTCGAGACTGCTGAGAGGTTTGCATGCCGTTTCTTCCCTGCTCAAATTTGGGGACAAAAAAATATATTTTTTTTTCAAAACTCCCTTTTCCTTCTTCCACTCGTCCTCGTCCTAGGTTTTATACTTCGCTTTCGTTTTTCGATGGACCGCATCGGAAGATAAGTACCATTCAAATGGCATGCGAGTGCCACGTGAACATCGAGATGGGTGCAGCGAGGCGCAGGGCGCGTATATAGTCACGTGATCATTTTAGAGCCCCGGATTGGCTAGGCATGGCTCATAGGGTAATGTGCGGTCCATCGTAACTTGAGACGGACTACAGTAGTGCTTTAGAATAATTTTTCCTTGGAATTTAAAGCATAGTGCAGCATGGGTGTGCCGAGTGTATTCAAGCGAAAAAAGAAAAAAGAAAAGGCTCATTATCTTGAAACTTGATATCTGCCGAGAGCGTGTAAAAGTTCGTATTATTTGGCACATTATTCGGAGATTCAAAGTGCAAGGCAATGAAGTTATAGAAACAAGTCTTGCGAGCACCTATAATTAGGATTCTGCGTTTATTTCTCGTGAAATTCGAAAGGTGTTTTTCGGAGTATATTTTTGCAAACGTTCGGAGTTTTAAGAGGGAATTCTTGTAAGATCTTCGTTTTTTTTTTTTTATTATAGATTGTACTTTTGCTGTGTTTCCAAGTGTTAAAAAGAAAGAAAAAAAAATACCGCAGACATGAAAGTTGTCTTAATTTATCAGAACTCACTCGGATCGAAGGATTTCTGAGTTGAAGTCAGCGTTGGCGTTTTTCCGTTTGTATTGTTAACTGTTCCACAATAAAAAATGAAAGCCGTTTGCAAATCTCTGTAATGCGAAATTAGAACACAGCTCTTGAGGAGGAGAAGGAGTGGAAGAGGAGGAGGAGGGGAGGGTATGGTGGGGAGAGTACGGAGGGGAGGGCATGCCCACTCTCCTCCTCGATATCCTCTCTTCCTCCCCTTCTCCTCCTTCTACCCTCCTCTTAATTCTCCTCCTATCCTCCTCTCCACCTCATCCTCCTCCCCTCCTCCTGCTCTTCCTTTGCTGCTCCTCCTCGCTTCCTCCTGCTGAATTTCGCCGCTAAATTTATTGGGTCGACGACCAGACCCGAGATTCTGCAAGGTAAAAGATCCTCCTCACGATGGGGGAGGAAGCAGGAAGCAGTGGACAGGGTGGACTCTCGAAACGAGTGTCCAGACTATATGTACTCATGGCTCTATTTCACTGTAAGTGCGAGCGAATCCGAAAACAAGTATGTAGCGCCCCCCTCCAGTCCGCCCGTCTGCGGCCGCCAGGCTCGGCGGGCAACATTGTTCACGACACCAATGAACGCCGTTGAGCGCACGCGCTCCGGCCAGTCATCGTCCACCCTCAACCAGGCTGCGTGTCGTCTCTTCTCGGCGGGTGCTTCGGCCCCCTTCGTCCACGTTCCAGAAAGATCGTGACACTGGCGACGAGGATCCGTGGCACTGTAGTCCACCACCGTGCACGGTTCGGCCCATGCCGCCGAGAGAGTCGCAACACCGCCCCCCGCTCCTGTCGCCATGCCGCTGTACGGGAGGCTCGAGCCGTTCGACGGAGATGGGTCCGCCTGGCCAGTCTACGAAGAACAAGTCCACGTGTTCTTCCGGGCGAACGACACGCCGGAGGCGAAACAACGGGACTTCTTCCTGGCCAGCTGCGGGACCCGCGTCTTCAGCCTCCTGCTCGACCTCCTCAAGCCGGCCACGCCGCACGTTAAAACGCTGGGTGAGCTGCTCGCCACGCTCCGCTCACACTTCAGCCCGGCGCCGTCCACGCTTATAGAGCGGTTCCGCTTCAACAACCGGAGCCGCCAGGACGGGGAGACCCTCGGGCAGTTCGTCGCTGCGCTACGAGGGTTAGCGAGCACCTGCGCCTTCGGCGACCAGTTGGACTCGCTACTCCGGGACCGGTTCGTCTGCGGCATCAACAACCCTGCCATGCAGACGCGACTCCTGGAGCTCCCCGACCCCTCGCTGGACGACGCGGTGAAGGCAGCGCTGGCGATGGAAGCAGCAGCGAAAGACGCCAGCGAGATAGCGCGTGCGGCCGGCTCACCGTCGACGGAAGCGGCGGTAAACAAGATGGCGGCAAGGAGCGGTGCCTGCAGGCGCTGCGGTGCTGCCCACTCCCCCTCACAGCGCCAGTTCGTCCACGCACAATGTTTCACGTGCGGGAGAACTGGGCACCTCGCACGTGTCTGCCGAGGGGGGAGGACGAGCGGCGGCCAGCAGCAGCAGCAGCAGCCTGGTTCAAGCCCGGGTTCCAGTCAAGCCCGCGGCCAGGGTGGTCGTCGCAAGAGAACGCGGCGGGGACGAGCGGCACCAGGCCCGGGTTCGTCTTCAGCCAGGGTCAACGTCGTGGCCGAGGACCCGCAGATTTTCGACGTGTGGCACACCAACAGACTTCCATCGTCTGTGCCACCATACTTGGTGTCCGTCGAAATCTGCGGTCACCCCATCACCATGGAGCTGGACACGGGGGCCAGCGTGTCGGTCATGCCCGGGAAGCTGTTCAAGCGGACCTTCCCCGGCGTGTCCATCGAGGCGTCTGACGTCATGCTGCGCAGCTACTCCGGACAGCTTTCCCAGGTCCAGGGTCGGGCCCAAGTCAGCGTTCGCCTTGGCGACAGGGAGGCAATCCTTCCCCTTTACTTAACCAAGGGGTCGTCGCCGACGCTGCTGGGCCGGAACTGGATTCACTCGCTGGGTGTTCGACTGCCGGAGTACCAAGAAGCTGCGCTGCACGTGGTGAAGGACGTCCCGAGCCTCCTGACCGACTTCCAGTCCCTGTTCCAGCCGGGGGTGGGCACCTTCGTCGGCACGACGGTCGGCATCCATGTACCCGAGGGAGCCCGGCCTCGGTTCTTCAAGCCGCGTCCGCTGCCGTATGCCCTGAAGGACGGGGTCACCCAGGAGCTGCAACGGCTGCAGCGAGAGGGAATCCTGGTGCCCGTGAAGTCTTCTGAGTGGGCCGCACCGATTGTGCCAGTCCTCAAGCAAGACGGCCGCGTCAGGATCTGCGGGGACTTCAAGGTCACCATCAACCCCGTCGCTACCGTCGAGAAGTACCCGCTGCCTCGGGTAGAAGATCTCTGGTCGGCTCTGTCCGGGGGACAGAAGTTCACCAAGCTCGACCTTCGAGATGCCTACCAGCAGCTGGTGCTCCAGGATGCCGCCCGGAAGTATGTCACCATTTCGACTACCATGGGACTCTTCCAGTACACGCGCCTACCGTTCGGCGTGGCCTCAGCCCCAGCCATCTTCCAGAGAGAGATGGACAACCTCTTCAGGGGCATGAGGCACGTGGCGGTGTACTTGGGCGACATCCTGGTTACCGGTACCGACGACGGGGACCACCTGCAGAACCTGCGCAAAGTCCTGACACGATTGCAGGACGCCGGTCTCAAGCTGAGGCTGGACAAGTGCGTGTTCCTGACCCCCAGCGTGGAGTACCTGGGACACATCATCTCCCAGGCTGGCCTGGCCCCGGCACCCCGCAAGATTGAGGCCGTGCTCAAGGCGCCGAAGCCCAAGAGCAAGAAGGAGCTTCAGAGCTACCTCGGCCTCATCAACTTCTACAGGAGGTTCCTGCCCAACCTTTCGACGCATCTGGAGCCGCTGCATCGCCTGCTTCGTGATGGGCAGCAGTGGGCCTGGAAGAAGGAGCAGGACTTGGCCTTCCAGCGCAGCAAGGAGTTAGTCGTCAAGGCTCCGGTGCTGGTGCACTTCGATCCGGCCAAGCCTGTGGTCCTCACCGTGGATGCGTCGCCGTACGGGGTAGGAACCGTCCTGTCGCACCGGGGTCAGGATGGTCAGGAACACCCTGTGGCGTTTGCTTCTCGTCGGCTTCATGCGGCGGAGCAACGCTACAGCCAGCTCGACAAGGAAGGCTTGGCCCTCATCTTCGGGGTCCAGCGCTTCCATCAGTACCTGTGGGGCCAGCAGTTCGAGGCAGTCACGGACCACAAGCCGCTGCTGGGGCTGCTGGGACCTGACAAGGCGGTCCCAGTGCAAGCCTCGCCTCGTGTGGTACGCTGGGCCTTGACGCTGGCAGCCTACAGGTACAAGCTGGTCTACCGCCCTGGGAAGGACCTAGGACCTGCTGACGCCCTGAGCCGCCTGCCCCTGCCGGAGGTGCCTGCTGCCGTTCCGGAGCCAGCTGATGTGTTCCTGCTGGAGCGGGCCTACCCGGGGGTGCTTACCAGGACTGCGGTGGCGCAGGCGACCAGCCGGGACCCGGTCCTGTCTCAGGTGGTCAAGGCGGTTTCCCGAGGGGAGGAGCTGCGTCACCAGGCGTACAGCCACAAGACCGCCGAGCTGAGCTTGGAGCAAGGCTGCCTCCTGTGGGGCTCCAGGGTGGTGATTCCACAAAGTCTCCGGGCCAAGGTGCTGCAGTTGCTGCACGCGGGGCACCCTGGCATCGAAAAGACCAAGATGGTGGCCTGGCTTGGACCAGGACATCGTGCACCAGGTGCAAGGCTGCCAGGTCTGCCAGGAGAACCAGCAAGCCTCGCGCCACGTGGAGATCACCCCCTGGCCGTTCCCACAGAGGCCGTGGTCCCGCTTGCACGTGGACTATGCGGGACCCTTCAAGGGCCACTACTTCCTGGTGGTAGTGGACGCCTTCTCCAAGTGGGTGGAGGCACTGCCAGTCACCAGTCCCTCGGCAAGCGCGACCATTGCGGCTCTGCGGCAGGTCTTCGCGGCGCAGGGATTGCCGGACATCCTTGTGTCCGACAATGGTCCCGCTTTCGCTAGCGCCGAGTACCTCGACTGGCTGCAGAGGAATGGGATCCGCCGGATGCTGGTTCCGCCGTACCACCCCGCTTCCAATGGTGCAGCTGAGCGGGTGGTCCAGACCATCAAGGACAAGCTCAAGAAGAGCCAGCCCGGAGATTTCCGAACGCAGGTGGCCCGGGTACTGTTCCAGTACCGGACCACACCCCACGAGGTCACTGGCCGTGCCCCCTGCGAGCTTCTTCTGGGCCGGATGGTCAAGACCCCCCTGGACGTCTTGCATCCAGACCTCCGGTCCACGGCGCTCCTGAAGCAGCTAAAGCAGAAGCTGGCTGCTGACCGAGGGTGCCGTCCCGGGCCTTTGCCGGAGCCGGGATCGTCGGTGTACGCCAGGAACTTCCGTCCTGGCCCACCGTGGTCTGCCGGGCGTGTGGTTTCACCAGCAAGTGCCTCGTCGCTGCTCGTCCGCATGCCCGACGGGACCACCTGGCACCGGCACGCCGACCATGTCAGGCCTCGCCTCGGGACCTGGCTTCCACCCTCGGCCGTCGCTTCGGAGGACCAGCCTGCAGGGGGCCCAACAACAGCACCAGTCGTGGCCAGCGGAGCACCATCCACCCCGGAGGCGACAAGCGTCGCCACTCCTGTGGCACCAGTTGGACCGGTGCCACTCCCCAATCCGGTCCCTGCAGCTCCACTGGGTGGAGCGCGACCTGTAGAGGCAGCGCCCGGCGTTGCCACACCTGGCCCGTCGACTCCAGGGCCCAGGCGGAGTATGCGGCAGCGAAGGCCACCTGACCGGTACTCGCCGGGGTGATCTTCACCATCGACCGGCCGGGACTTGACACGACCTGACGCCTAGTTGGTGTCGGCCGTGTGTGTTTGTTCATATATTTTGTTTTTAGAAAAAACAAACTGGGGGGGAGGGGTGTAACAAGTATGTAGCGCCCCCCTCCAGTCCGCCCGTCTGCGGCCGCCAGGCTCGGCGGGCAACATTGTTCACGACACCAATAAACGCCGTTGAGCGCACGCGCTCCGGCCAGTCATCGTCCACCCTCAACCAGGCTGCGTGTCGTCTCTTCTCGGCGGGTGCTTCGGCCCCCTTCGTCCACGTTCCAGAAAGATCGTGACACCGAGCGCAGTGTTTCTTCAGCTTCCAGTGACGTCACACCGGCTGCCATCGCCGTGGCCTGGATGCTGAGCACGCACATTTGGCATAAACTGTCTTTCTTTACAAGAACACGTAGAGTGCACACTGGCATGGTGAAAGGACGTTAAATGCAAATCATGCGTAGCGCAAACTCGACCGGACTTTCGTCACCTTGGCGTTTCAGTTCGGTTGGATGATATACATTCGTAATTGTCACTAGGTTATCGATAATGTCCGCCTTGGCTCACGCGACGAGTGCAAAAACATAGCGTTTCTACGCAGATAGATGAAACAGAACGTGGCTTGAGCTCTCACGCTAAGATGCTATAGTAGGTTACAAGTCAAGAAGGTAGGAGAAGCTCCTCCCACAAGTGTGATGCGCCCGTTTCATATCTCTCCGCAGTCGAAAGAAGAGTTCACTGGAAACGCTCCTTGTTCCGCTTCAATGGATTCCAACTTGTCTCCGATCCCACTTTTTAAGAAAGCGACCTTTGTATTCATCGAAGAGGGTAACGAGCCCCTGAAAGCAGCCTTTGTATCCATCGGGGGGGAAGCTAATCCCCGAAAGTCGTATTTGTTTCCGTCGGTGGGGGAGAACTCTAATCTCCCTCTCGTGGCTTCCACAATGCTAAGTCAAAGCCGAAAGATAAAGCAAATATCTACAGAAAGGCAAGACCCTCCTCGCGCGTTGTCCGCGACGTCACGGAAACGGTGGGACGCTATTGGATGCAAAGGTGGCGGAGGGATATCTGATTCCCTTTGAGGGGCATTTGCCGCTACCTTCTTAACCTGTAACTGACTATAGAGGGCACGATTTTTCGGCAACTGTACGATGTGCCAGAAAATAGTTGAGAGATCAAGCGGGTGATAAAAGGGCACGCAAAAAACGAACCAGCACTGTGAGCTAAAGTCCCTAGACAAAATTCACGCGTGGTGCTGACATGCGCTGTTTGCGGATGCGCGAAATATATAGCACGAGAAAACGAGCAACTGCCGCACGCAATTTGATTTCAGACGTCGCTTCATAAACATTGGGTTGTGTGTATGTTTATTCAGCCTATAACTTGGCCTGCTTCAACGGGCGACGAGTCTGCAAGCGGTAGGTGAGAAATTGAGCCAGTGCAGCACAACCGCTAGCCTGGGGTCTTTAAAGGGATTCTGAACCGAAATCTGGACTCCCCAAAACACGCGGCAAAAGCGTGCAACGGGATGCTACAAACACCAAAACATCACTCATACAGCGATATCTCGAACGGATGACCGTATTTTTCAAAAAAAGAGGCGCATTTGGCAGGAATGTTGACGTCATGTTCCTCTGAGAAGGAGAGGGAACGGTCTCGCGACTTCTCCGCCTCGCGGCCTTGAGGGAGTGAAGCGAAAAGAGGAGAAAACTAGATATCTTGACGGTCACGCGCCTCGTCGGCCTGGTTCAATCTCTACTTCTTTTTCCGAAAATACGGCCGTCCATTTGAGACATCGCCTTACAAGCAGTGTTGTAGGGATTGTAGCGTCCCGCCTGCATCTCCGGCAATGTTTTTTTTTTAAATCCAAATTTTGGTTCACCATCCATTTAACGTGCATCACGCAGTAGTGATACACGACCGCACGCCGGTACGATGCTCATCCAGAACGAGACGGGCAGAAGTGGGTGTACGTCACTCCATAGACGCTACATTTTACTGCTGCGCTGCAATTTGCTTCCAAGGGTCGCGCGAGGTACGCGCCTCGTGCCATTTTGGATGATTTGACGCCGCTTGCAATACAAACAAACACATCAAGGGGCTTTACTGAGAGCATTGGAATCTTCGGTATGACCTGGGGGTTCGCAGTGCGCATGGGCACGTGGCACGTTCTCATTGCTTGATTAGCTGACTAAGTCGTGGCATTGACCGCGGTCACTCACTATTTGAAAGTCAAGGTGTTTCTCTCGATGGCGAGACATTGCAGGTTGCCGTGACACCCGTACGTCATATATTCGTCGCCTCGCATCGGTCCATTTTTGTGTGGTTCAGAAGACAGAAATTGCACACAGATGTCACTCACCGGCAAAACTGATTTTTCCTGTTTCCGGTAAACGACGCGTGCCACGGTCCGCTGTCCGTTCGGGCTCGGGAAAACAGCAACAAATGATCTGGCTCGCGGCATTTGGTGGCGGTGTCGACAGCTTATTAGACTTATTAAAAATAAATCTAGTGAAACCTGCCCTGATATATTGATTGGCACAAATGTGCAAAGAGCCCATTACTTAGTCTTCCCGTCAGAACTGAAAATTGAGACAGGAGACACCTTTAACACGTACAACAATGCATTTTATCAATTTTATTTTCTAGGTACCCTTACATTTAAAATTACCTCAAAACTCACTTCAAACTGTCAAAAGGGTAATGATTCTCTTTTTTATTAAAAATCTCCACCACGGTTAAAGGAAAATATAAACGCTGACAAACCTTCATTACCTTTTCATAATCAACTTAAAAATAGTCAATGCTGTTGTACATTTTCTAAAACTTCGGTTTCTGTAAACTCTGTTTCACTTGAAGTATGAGCGTAGCAGAAACTACAAGAGCGACAGCCGGGCTTTTAGCGTCCCTGCCAAGCACGCGGATTGGTGCAGTACAAGCACTGTTCAGGGCCATTTGCCCACTCTACTACGCAAGATATTCTTTCTCCCCCGGCTCCATACGTGATGCCGCTAGAATATTGTCTTACCTTCTTTTCCTGGAAGATACCTACCTACTGGACCGCTTGTAACAGTGCCGACAGTGCTGTGAATATATATACAGTAGTGGACAAACCCAATCAAGTAACTGTGACCTCATCCAAGATGCCTTCTTTCTTCCCTCTTCACCTTTCTCATATTTTATTTTGATATCCTCTTTCCCCATCTCCAACCTGGAACTGGCTTGCGTCATTCAACGGTGTGGTTCGTAAGTTCCAGGCTTCCTTTATTTTCAATACTTCTCAATCTCTCTCCCGGGCTTGTAGCATCGGCTGCGTTTAGACTTAATCTGAAACGAAGTGTAGCGAAATTATCCCACTGAGGGACGTGTGGGTAGTTCCCCCTTGGGGAACTACCCGCACGACACTTAATGGGATAATGAAATCTCCCCGCTCTCCTCTCAGTGGGATCACCCCTTCGGGGTAGGGGAACTACCCCAAAAAGGAGAAGCGCTAGAGCACGAGGACATGGCAAGAAACGTTTTTTTTTCATTTTTATTTTTTTTTCTTGTGTTTCTCTTCAGAGCAGGCACGCTTCTACATGTATGCCAGTTTGAGGCGCTCGAGTTTGAACTACCCAAAAAAAGTTCTAACAAGTCCCTTTTCGCAGCGACTTTAGGCCAACGCGGGAGGCCTATGTTCTTCAGATGAGACAAATGCTGGTCGCATGTCCTCTTGTCAATACTTCTCGTCGGCGCTTTTTGTCTGATACAAATATCAAACACAACTGACTATAAAACGCGCCGTCATAATACACTCTAGTTTGTTTCAGCTTAAGTGCAGACGCAGCCGACGCTACGAGCTAATCGGAGCCATGAAATTGCATCAAAAGCCCAAGTCACTGGGTCGTTCCTGTTTATGATTGGTTCAGTGATAATAGAACACGTACAGAAAAATGAGGAGCACCAAGGTGGTGCACTTTGGACGCTGTCGAATCAGTTTTAGCAGCTCGCGTGGGCTGCCTCTGGACTTAGGGTGGTACAAAGTATAAACCATTCCATCGACTATCACCGGGTGAAAAATGCTGAATCACAGAGCTGTGAATGCATGTGCCGCGTCCGATATACTGCACAGCGAATCAAGAGTGCATGCTCAGAAGGCGTTCCACAGCCTGGCAGACAAATATCGCAGCTCGCAAAAGACGAGTTTTGCTAAGGTCTATAGGATACACGGCGTGTATTTCCAAGTTCGCGCCGGTATATCACACGACGGCACACCAACCTTACCGTGAGCTCGACCTAAGAAAGATAACGCAGCCGATTTGCCCCTCCCCATACGAGCCACTTATGGCAATGGGGCGAGCCACTTATGACTATGGGGCGAGCATGCGTTCTCTAAAATGCGTGTTTTGAGCATTGGAACACAAAGTGGGGGCAAGCCTATCAAGGGGCAGCATAGATAACACAATAAACAACGCGCGATGCCGACGCAGCCAAGTTTGCGTCACCATTTGTTGAGGTCCGGGGGGGACGCATCTGGGCGCATTTGGGGGGAGTCAAACAGACCTGCGAGGTGCGCAAGCAGCAGGCCAACTTGCATGCCGTATACCACTGCACGCAATGTGGTACTCTGTCCATATTTTAAACACAAACCTTTCTCGACGTTGTTTGTTTTATCAATCGATGATTTTACATTATTTAGTTTTGACTGAGGCTCTCGTATGATTGTAGGACCTGGGCCGCACTAATAACCTTACGATATATTTTAAATTGAAAAGAAAGGTTATCTACTTCCAACATTATTGGGCGTCTACGTAACGAATCGTAGTTCGAGCCCAATTCAGTCTAGACATCATTACCTAAAAACACGTGATTGTGCAACACCCCAAGAAACGCTTGAAAAGAAATCTCTTCCCAACAAACATAACCAGCAGCGCGAGACGTAAATAAAAAAAGAAGTAAAAAAAGCGGGCGTGAAACGCCCCAATATCTTAACAAAATCCCCTGTGGCAGGTCACTTCGGCGCGTGCGCGCCTACCCTTCTGGTTCGAAGCAACAAAAATAAAAAAGTGCCAGGTTTTACTGATACTGTTTATACTCGTATGCCCGTCGTCATATTTTTGTTTTGGGGATGACCGCTCGCACCGAGGGGCGCGAAGCACGCACGGCCAGCCCGAACGATCGCGTATCTCTTCGGTATTGACTCGACGCGTTGGGTTTTCGGTTCACGTCGTCCAGATACGCCGTCGGGGGAGCACTCGCGCCGAATGCAAAATAGTGAGGCACCGTGAAAGGCCGACGTCCTGGCAGGGAACGACGCGGGCCTGTCGAACGCCGGTTAGGGAACGCCGCTCTCTTTCGCTCGGTGCTGGGGCCGCATTTGGGGCTGGCGTTGCACATTGCTGAAAACAAGATTCGACGCTCAAGCGGGCTTGGGACGCATGATCGTGCTATGGTGCCTGGAACGCGTCTTGGACTGGTGCGTTTACCGCGTCCAAAAAAGTGGTCCCTCGATTTCCGCCTGATGACGGCATAGAAGCGTAGTGCTGTCGCCGGTCGCGATCCTGGCGGCGTCCCGACAGCTGTGGTGTATGTAGCAGACGCCTGTTCCGCAGCAGGTGGCTCTCCAGTATGGCAGTTCACCGAAGCTTCGGCCGCCAGAAGTTGGGACGCCGTGACGATAACGACACTCGCGTACGGTGTGCTACTCGCAGCTTTTCGTTTATTATCTCTACGACCAACCACCAGGATCGCGACATGCAACAGCATGACACTCCGGCTTCCTTGACGTCATTTGTTGCCACTTTGGGACCGCTTCTGATGTATGGGAAGCATAAGACGCTAAACACACAATTTGAAGACGCACTCTAGGCACCATAATCGTACTGACGAAGCGGGAGTATGGGTAGCTCAAGTTTGTCTGCTTCTCTTGCAGAGTTGCGGTAACGTCAGAAAGCCGAGCTCTGATTGGCTCTGATAGAAAGACAGTCAGTAGACATTAAAGCAAGGTACCTTGAAGTCTACCCACTACCGTTCCAATCAAAGCCAATTAGAGCTCGGAGTTCTGACGTCCCCTCAATTTCTGCAAAGGAATGCAGACGAACTTGCCCCCCGCAAAAGTATGTGGCCAACTTTTTTTCGAACTGAGAGTTGACGTCGAGCCTTCCAGCGTTTCGGCGAAATTCTAAAAATGTCGACATTTTAAGCAGCATTGCCCGTCTTCCCCACTAATATTTAAAATTTTCAATAAAGGTTATGTATACGGTGGAGTCTTTTAAAATCCAGGACATAATTCCCTGTAGTCACGCACTACGCAAGCCAACATATGAGCTTCTAATGATTTTTCAATGTTGCACTCCTCCTCTGACGGGTGGCATCAGCTCATTTTTAATTTCTGTGCATGCGCAAAATCGTCGAACTTCAGTCGAACTTATGTTAAACTGTGCGTTAAGTGTTCGAATGTGTGGACCCTGATCGAGATAGAACACCAGCAGGTTCGTACGGTGTTGTGTTTGTCCCTGTTCCACTTTTATACAACTCTGTTGAAATTTCGCCTTGTTGCAGCGGCAAAGAAATTTCGTCCCTCTTTAGAGTTTTCCCGCTGCCAGCCTTCCATTTGCGCAGCAGAAATAGCGTAAACGATTAAAACGACCAACATGCTTTCTTTCAGCCTTACTTTGAAAACTGAAAATTCGACGGCCCCAGTGAACCAATAACAGTGCTAGAGTCAGGCACGCGAGAGAGCTTCACATAAGATTTCGCCTGCGGTGGTTTGATGTCATGTAGCTTCGCTCGGACACCCTTATTAGCTCCTAAGCTTCTCGCTTCCACAACTTATCAATTTACGCTATAAAGAATGTAGTGGGGCTCAGAACTAATTTCTTTAGATAATTTTATAATCGTGGTAAGATTGGAGTAATCAAAATTTGTTTATGATTTTCTGTCGAAAAAAGCTATTGATATTGTGGGAAAGTTTCTCTACACTTTTGTTGATTCAAGAACTAAGATGCAGCATAAAGTAACATTTACTAAGAACTAACCAGGACTCCCTTTTGAAAAAAAAAAAGAGGATTCATTTTCTTTTGAAAGGTTTGGCAACTTGGCTTGCTTGCGGAAAGGAGGGTAAGGGTGTCCGGAATTAAGTCTGTCGCACAAATGAGGCTTCGCATGGGAACCTCCACAGTCCGAGCAAGGCTCTCTTTTGGTCCCATGCCGGACTAAGAAGAAGCAAGCTGGAAGATGCAGTAAAGACAATACACAAATCTCCGATCGGAGTTATGGTTTTGATCAGCTCCACGACGTGACTTTCCGCGGGTTCCCTGCACAGTAACCGCACACATGGTTCCCTAAAACACTGAAATTTTAAATGGAATAGCGCAAACAAGGAGCATACGTCAAACTTTCTTGTGAACAGAAGGTGAGCTCAGTGACTCTTGGCTTCTCCGTTCACAACCATTTTCTCAGTAGAGATTACTCCAATAACGATATTGGTGATGCGCGGAGCCAGACCACCAAGACGATAGATGGTCAGTGTTTGACACTGTGACAAACGGTGCAACCGACGACGATCCGTGTCTTGGGTCACGACTACTTTCACCACAAGCAGTACTGCCATATAGATGTTGGTTATGCGCAGAGAAACAGAACACAAGGCAATCAACGGTTGACACGCTCGGTAAGAACATAGTAAGGTGGACGCACAGACTAATAACAGGCAGCTTCGCTGCAACGGTTGATTTCGCGATCACCATAGTCACGGACTCTCCGTCCTGACGCTCGAATAGGCTCAAGCAGACTTGGGCGACTAATGCGCACCCACCGTTTCAGATGTACGTAGCACCATTTTGGAACTTAGCGGTTTATGACGATTTCGTTTACTTATTTGATGATCATGGGTATACAAACCAGCGGTCTGCTTTGCGTTCTTGAAGGAATATACTATGAACGCCCTCTGGTTGACATACCAA